>NC_091346.1:21818191-21863191 GCF_038502225.1 Cherax quadricarinatus
CCAGAAACACCTGCAGAAGGACTCCAGCCACGACACCCCCAAGGCAACTGAACAATCCAAACCAACCATCACACACCGATCCCTCTGTTTCCACCCCCCGCACCACAGTTACAGTATTAGAACAGAAGTTGAAGGTTTGGTACACAAATGCAGATGGATTAACGAATAAACATGAGGAATGGCAAGAAAGAATCAATGAGAAGTCCCCAGACATCATAGCAGTTACAGAAACAAAACTCATGGAGACAATAACAGATGCAATCTTCCCACCAGGATACCAGATCATGAGGAAAGATAGAAGGGGCAGGGGGGGAGGTGGGGTTGCTCTGCTCGTAAAAAACAGATGGAAATTCGAGAAAATGGAAGGAATAGATGAGACGGGAGAAAGAGACTACATAGCAGGTACACTTCAGTCTGGGGAACACAAAGTGGTCATTGCAGTGATGTATAATCCACCACAGAACTGCAAGAGGCCAAGAGAGGAATATGAAGAGAGCAACAGAGCAATGGTGGACACACTTACTGAGGTGGCAAGAAGAGCTCACTCCAGCAGAGCAAAGTTGCTGGTTATGGGGGATTTCAACCACAGGGAGATTGACTGGGAAAACCTGGAGCCACATGGGGGTCCCAAAACATGGAGAGCCAGGATGTTGGACGTGGTGCTGGAAAACCTCATGCACCAACATGTTAAGGACACTACCAGAGTGAGAGGGGAGGATGAACCAGCAAGATTGGACCTTGTGTTCACCCTGGGCAGCTCAGACATTGAGGACATCAAGTATGAGAGTCCCCTAGGAGCTAGCGACCACGTGGTTCTGTGCTTTGAATACATAGTAGAGCTGCAAGTGGAGAGAATAACAGGAGTAGAATGGGAAAAGCCTGACTATAAAAGAGGGGACTACATAGGGTTGAAGAACTTCCTGCGGGAGGTCCAGTGGGACAGAGAACTGGCAGGAAAGCCAGTAAATGAAATGATGGAATATGTAGCAACAAAATGCAAGGAGGCAGTGGAAAGGTTCATTCCCAAGGGCAACAGTAACAACGGGAAGACCAGAACAAGCCCCTGGTTCACCCGACGGTGTAAGGAGGCAAAAACAAAGTGCAATAGAGAATGGAAAAAGTACAGAAGGCAGAGAACACACGAAAATAGGGAGATCAGTCGCAGAGCCAGGAATGAGTACGCACAGGTAAGGAGGGAGGCCCAGCGACAGTATGAAAATGACATAGCATCGAGAATCAAGACAGACCCGAAACTGTTGTATAGCCACATCAGGAGGAAGACAACAGTCAAAGACCAGGTGATCAGATTAAGGACAGAAGGTGGAGAACTCACAAGAAATGATCAGGAGGTATGTGAGGAGCTGAACAGGAGATTTAAGGAAGTTTTTACAGTAGAGACAGGAAGGGCTGTGGGAAGACAGAACAGAAGGGAACATCAAGAGGGAATATACCAACAAGTGTTGGATGACATACGAACAACTGAGGAGGAGGTGAAGAAGCTCTTAAGTGACCTTGACACCTCAAAGGCGATGGGACCGGACAACATCTCCCCATGGGTCCTTAGAGAAGGAGCAGAGATGCTGTGTGTGCCTCTAACCACAATCTTCAACACATCCCTTGAAATTGGGCAACTACCTGAGAAATGGAAGACAGCTAATGTAGTCCCCATATTTAAGAAAGGAAACAGAAACGAGGCACTAAACTACAGACCTGTGTCTCTGACATGTATTGTGTGCAAAGTCATGGAGAAGATTATCAGGAGGAGAGTGGTCGAACACCTGGAAAGGAACAAGATTATAAATGAAAACCAGCATGGGTTCATGGAAGGCAAATCTTGTATCACAAACCTCCTGGAGTTTTATGACAAGGTAACAGAAGTAAGACATGAGAGAGAGGGTTGGGTAGATTGCGTTTTCCTAGACTGCAGGAAGGCCTTTGACACAGTTCCCCACAAGAGATTAGTGCAGAAGCTGGAGGATCAGGCACACGTAAAAGGAAGGGCACTGCAATGGCTAAGGGAATACCTGACAGGGAGGCAGCAACGAGTCATGGTACGTGAAGAGGTATCACAGTGGGCGCCTGTTACGAGCGGGGTCCCACAGGGGTCAGTTCTAGGACCAGTGCTATTTTTGATATATGTGAACGACATGATGGAAGGAATAGACTCTGAAGTGTCCCTGTTCGCAGATGACGTGAAGTTGATGAGAAGAATTAAATCGGACGAGGATGAGGCAGGACTGCAAAGAGACCTGGAGAGGCTGGACATGTGGTCCAGTAACTGGCTTCTCGAATTCAATCCAGCCAAATGCAAAGTCATGAAGATTGGGGAGGGGCAAAGAAGACCGCAGACAGAGTATAGGCTAGGTGGACAAAGACTACAGACCTCACTCAGGGAGAAAGACCTTGGGGTGACCATAACACCGAGCACATCACCGGAGGCACACATCAACCAAATAACCGCTGCAGCATACGGGCGCCTGGCAAACCTGAGAATAGCATTCCGATACCTTAATAAGGAATCGTTCAAGACACTGTACACTGTGTATGTTAGGCCCATACTGGAGTATGCAGCACCAGTCTGGAACCCACACCTGGTCAAGCACGTCAAGAAGTTAGAGAAAGTACAAAGGTTTGCAACAAGGCTAGTCCCAGAGCTCAAGGGAATGTCGTACGAGGAAAGGTTAAGGGAAATCGGACTGACGACACTGGAGGACAGAAGGGTCAGGGGAGACATGATAACGACATACAAGATACTGCGGGGAATAGACAAGGTGGACAGAGATAGGATGTTCCAGAGAGGGGACACAGGGACAAGGGGTCACAACTGGAAGCTGAAGACTCAGACGAGTCACAGGGACGTTAGGAAGTATTTCTTCAGTCATAGAGTTGTCAGCAAGTGGAATAGCCTAGCAAGTGAAGTAGTGGAGGCAGGAACCATACATAGTTTTAAGAAGAGGTATGACAAAGCTCAGGAAGCAGAGAGAGAGAGGATCCAGTAGCGATCAGTGAAGAGGCGGGGCCAGGAGCTGAGTCTCGACCCCTGCAACCACAATTAGGTGAGTACAATTAGGTGAGTACACACACACACACACACAAACACACAAACACACACACACAAAACTCTGAGGAAACTGATCATATTACAGATATTTTTACCTGTCAGTCATTACATGAAGAAATAATAAGAGCATCAAAGTAAGGACAATTACCTTCTAGTTCCCATTGTATTCGAATTTGTTGGAAGACTTGAAAATATATAACTTGCGAAAGAAGGTCTTAAAATGTTATCAATTTGGGAAGAATAATCTTGATCGTGTCTTAACCATAACTAACCATGAGGTAAACCTGTGTTAATAATTCAGACTCAAAGTCCTCCACAAAACAAACTGGCTAAGATTAGGCAAGTAGGTTTGCAAAAGTTTTAATAAACACCAGAAATGAGCAAGGTGATGAAGGTCCTATATTGTGAAAGACCGGGATGAAGTACGGAGGAAGCGAATATATTTAGGTATTCAGGAGAGAATGTGTGGGTAGATATATGAATGAAAGATCAGAGGAATCAGCGAACTGATAAAAGGAAGAAGGTGGCTGGTGTTTTTAAGAGTGTGTGGAAAGAAAGACGTTTGTCAGTAGGTATAAAAAGAGTAATGTGTCAGAATATTGTGGTGTAGTATTGTTGCACGGGCTTGAGACATCATCTTGGATGTCGCAGCAAAGCGGCGGCTGAAGCCAATAGAGACGTGCTCCGAGATTAGTGTGTGGCATAAATATTATACGAAGACTAAGGAGTGGAGACATTAGCTCGTTGGTATGGTAGGCACAGTTCAGGGGACAGATGAGAGGCTGCCGAGATGGTTCATTAATCTAGACACGATGAGGCAAGATAGGTCGTTCAAGAAGTGTACAGATCTAAGGTGGGAGGAAGGTGTAGGGTGGCCTGGTAGGCAACACTCTAGCTTCACATAATGAGTGTCCGCGGTTCGGTTCCTGGAAATGGTGGAAACATTAGGCGTGTTACCTTACACCTACTGTCCCCGTTCACCTAGCAAGCAAATACGTACCTGAGTGTTAGATGACTGCTGTGGGTCGCATCCTGGGGGACAAGATTTAAGAACCCCAATGGAAATAAAACCATCCTCGATGACGCACTGACTTTCTTGGGTTATCCTGGATGGCTAAACCTCCGAGGTTAAAAATCCGAATAAATTCTAAACTTATCTGAGAAGCTGAGAAGTGAAGATTTGAGCATCCTGCAGGTGTTGAGTGGAGACACGTGTTTTATGGGATATGGCGTGCTGTTGGAGGGTGAACAAGGTAACGTCTATGAAGGGATTCTGGGAAATCGGTTAGATGAACTTGGGTTCTGGAGGTGGAACGTAGACTGGGGTGGGTCTTATGCGGTTTGGAGAGTCATTTGCATTGTGCTGTCTGTGTATTGTTGGAAAGGCAGCTGTTGAGTGATGGTCACTGTTTCCTTTTATTTGGTCCAACCTGCCTTCGGGGAAACAACGAATCATATATGTCACCTGGCTCTCAAAAGCGACTTCACTTTCAATCATAATGGTAATATATCCAGTTACTTGGACGAGAAAGTTGAAAGTTTAGTACCCGATCAGCCGGGCTGTGGCTTGTAAGGTGGGCTACGTGTAGCGTTGATCCCCGGAACACTCCAGGTAGACACAATAAATTCTGAGTGTACAATTCTCCTCTTTATGAAATTAGCATATTTATAGTGTGCAAATTTGCAAATCTATATTGTGGTTAAAGTCACGTGAATGACGAAACACAACGTTGCTCTTATCACCCCTTTTTTTATATATATAACATCTCTGTGTTCATCTCTTGTTTGCACACAATTTTTCCCGACTCCGCTTGCAGGGAAGAGAGTACATACAACAATATCTGTGAGGAACAAGAAGGCACAATACCGTGACTGGAACAACACACAAATAACCCGCACACAGGAGACAGGAGCTTACGACGACGTTTCGGTCCGACCTGGACTATTTACAAAGTCACACTGTGTGACTTTGTAAATGACAAAAAGTAATAATTAGAACATCAAAGGACGATTATCTGTTATTTTCCATTGTATTCATATCTGTTGGATGGTTAAAAATTATTGAATTTGCTGAGGAAGGTCTCAAAATGTTATCATTCTGGACAAACGGAAAAGTCACCCTCATCATACGTCATCCCTATTTGATCATTTAGTAAAAGCTGTCGTAATGAATCACTCTCAAAGCATTCTATGATAAAAAAAAAAATGGCCAGGAATTGGAAAGTGGATTTTGGAATACAGTGGTGTTAGGGTTGTTAGAAATTTTGGAGATACTGACAAGGTTATGAGTCCTGACAAAAAATCTGGAGATATTAACAAGGTTATGAGTCCTGACAAAAATTTTGGAGATATTAACAAGTCTTGACAAAAATTTCTCATGAAGAATTCGTTCAGACTGTCGACCTGAAGTTTGATTTACGGCTCACTAAACAGAAAGCCAATTCAGAATTCAATATTTCACTCATTACATTGCTGCCATCAGTGCTGGTTCCATCTTGTTTGAGCAAGACAGATCCTGGATGTGGTTTTGGCCTTGAGTTTGCTAAATGAGAAGAAATACTTCAAATTTCTGTTTTATTAATTGCTGTTAGCTTTACCTATTAAAATAATCGAAATTTTAATGTCTTCTTATTGTATACAATGTGTAGTTTACATGTAATAAAATATTCTTACACATAAAGCCAGTAGCATTCATGATCATTTCGGGCAGACTAATCACAATGTATTCACATGTAACCATGTAATCGCATGTACTCTGTACAATTCGTATAAGCTCGGTACATTTCATTTCTCTAGCAAGTGTTTCCTTCTGCATTTCAGGTACTCTAGCACCCTTGAAAAGCTCTGTGATGCATATATATATACATATATATATATATATATATATATATATATATATATATATATATATATATATATATATATATATATATATATATATCTCTCTCTCTCTCTCTCTCTCTCTCTCTCTCTCTCTCTCTCTCTCTCTCTCTCTCTCTCTCTCTCTCTCTCTCTCTCTCTCTCTCTCTCTCTCTCTCTCTCTCTCTCTCTCTCTCTCTCTCTCTCTCTACACAGGGTTTGACAAGGTTAAGGATCCTAGCTTTATTGACACCATATATTTCAGGTTAAGGATTCCTAACTTTATTGGCAAGCTAAGGCTATTACCTACATCAGCTCATTTGAAAGCATTTTTATTGTTATGAGACATACAAGTACAGGGACAGGATGAAGTTGGAGCCATCTGTGGGCCAGCATTTTCATTTGATCAACTGACTTTATCTCGTTGACATCATTATGCTGTACGAATGTGTTCCATACTCGAGTCATCCTGGGTATGTATGATCTCAGATGGAGTGATGTTCTGGAGAAGTTTACAGCCAGAGTGAAGTTGCTGCTTTCTGCCCGTCTTGTGGCATAAAAGCTTGTTTCACGCTGTCCTCGAAGTGGATCCAAGTGTGGTATTTTGACAATATTGGCCTTGTACATAACAGTAAGGCCACCCACATCCCTCCTATGTTGAAGGCTCTGCTGAAATGACAGATCTATCCAGGATGGGTCCAGGCGAGAGATGAGATATCTTGCTCTGTTCTCTACTCTGTCAAGCAGTCGCAGATGAGAGGGGGGGGGGGCAGGCAAACCAAGAAAGTGGAGCATACTCAAGGTGTGAGCGTACTTGTGCCTCGTACAGGATCTTGCAACCCCTACTGTCAAGCAGATGCGAGATACGGCGAAGTGCTGTAAGCTTCCTGGCTGCCTTGTTTGCAAGATTTACAACATGGTTCTTCATGGTTAGTTTGGAGTCAAATTTCACCCCAAGGATGTCAACTTCTTCTCCAGGTGCCAACATCGTCCCATTCATCCTTACTACTGCACCAGCATTACCATCATGGTGCCTAGAGACGATCATCATTTGCGTTTTCTCAGGTGCAAATGTTACTTGCCATCTATTTCCCCAAGCTGATATAGCTCTCAGCTGGTGATTGATGTAGCTTAGAGCAGCTGGCATTTCTTCTCTTGGATAAGTGAATGTCAGTGTACAGTCGTCTGCATATGCATGTGATTCTGGGATGAGATGAAGAAGGTCGTTGAAGTAGACATTCCATAGCAGTGGACCCAGCACGCTTCCTTGTGGAATGCTTGCCCCAATAGGATGCCTTGCTGATTCCGTTCCATTGAGGATTACACTTAGAGATCTACCATGAAGGTAATCACTGAGGAGACATAGCGTAAAGCCTGCAATTCCCAGTGCTTAAAGTTTTGCTAAGAGGCCCTGGTGCCACACCCGGTCGAAAGCGCCAGCAATGTCCAGTGCTACCACACAGCTGACTTTGGATTCATCCAGTGACTGGTGCCACTTAGTGGAGAGGTTTAACAACAGATCAGCAGCAGAGTAACCTTTCCTGAAGCCATATTGACGATCACAAAGTAGTGAGTGGTAGTCAAAAAAATCTGTCATTTGTCTTGAGATTATTGTCTCAAGGATCTTACCAGTGATTGACAGGAGTGACACTGGTCTGTAGTTGCTGATTTCTGCTCTGCTCTTCTTTTTGTGAACAGGGACTACATTTGCCTCTTTCCATGGAGAGGGCCATTTACACTGTACTAGGCAGTGCTGAAACATGCGAGTTAGAGCTCCTGTGGATGGTAGCGCAAGAGCATATCCATCCTGTGGATGGTAGCGCAAGAGCATATCCATCCTGTGGATGGTAGCGCAAGAACATATCCATCCTGTGGATGGTAGCGCAAGAACATATCCATCCTGTGGATGGTAGCACAAGAGCATATCCATCCTGTGGATGGTAGAGAAAGAGCATATCCATCCTGTGGATGGTAGCGCAAGAACATATCCATCCTGTGGATGGTAGCGCAGGAACATATCCATCCTGTGGATGGTAGCGCAAGAGCATATCCATCCTGTGGATGGTAGCGCAAGAACATATCCATCCTGTGGATGGTAGCGCAAGAGCATATCCATCCTGTGGATGGTAGCGCAAGAACATATCCATCCTGTGGATGGTAGCGCAAGAACATATCCATCCTGTGGATGGTAGCGCAAGAGCATATCCATCCTGTGGATGGTAGCGCAGGAACATATCCATCCTGTGGATGGTAGCGCAAGAGCATATCCATCCTGTGGATGGTAGCGCAGGAACATATCCATCCTGTGGATGGTAGCGCAAGAGCATATCCATCCTGTGGATGGTAGCACAAGAACATATCCATCCTGTGGAGGGTAGCGCAGGAACATATCCATCCTGTGGATGGTAGCACAAGAACATATCCATCCTGTGGATGGTAGCGCAGGAACATATCCATCCTGTGGAGGGTAGCGCAAGAACATATCCATCCTGTGGATGGTAGCACAAGAACATATCCATCCTGTGGAGGGTAGCGCAAGAACATATCCATCCTGTGGATGGTAGCACAAGAACATATCCATCCTGTGGATGGTAGCACAAGAACATATCCATCCTGTGGAGGGTAGCGCAGGAACATATCCATCCTGTGGATGGTAGCACAAGAACATATCCATCCTGTGGATGGTAGCGCAAGAGCATATCCATCCTGTGGATGGTAGCGCAAGAACATATCCATCCTGTGGATGGTAGCGCAAGAACATATCCATCCTGTGGATGGTAGCGCAAGAACATATCCATCCTGTGGATGGTAGCGCAAGAGCATATCCATCCTGTGGATGGTAGCGCAAGAACATATCCATCCTGTGGATGGTAACGCAAGAACATATCCATCCTGTGGATGGTAGCGCAAGAGCATATCCATCCTGTGGATGGTAGCGCAAGAACATATCCATCCTGTGGATGGTAGCGCAAGAACATATCCATCCTGTGGATGGTAGCGCAAGAGCATATCCATCCTGTGGATGGTAGTGCAAGAACATATCCATCCTGTGGATGGTAGCGCAGGAACATATCCATCCTGTGGAGGGTAGCGCAGGAGCATATCCATCCTGTGGAGGGTAGCGCAAGAGCATATCCATCCTGTGGATGGTAGCGCAGGAGCATATCCATCCTGTGGATGGTAGCGCAGGAACATATCCATCCTGTGGATGGTAGCGCAAGAGCATATCCATCCTGTGGATGGTAGCACAAGAACATATCCATCCTGTGGATGGTAGCGCAAGAACATATCCATCCTGTGGATGGTAGCGCAAGAACATATCCATCCTGTGGATGGTAGCGCAAGAACATATCCATCCTGTGGATGGTAGCACAAGAATATATCCATCCTGTGGATGGTAGCGCAAGAACATATCCATCCTGTGGAGGGTAGCGCAAGAACATATCCATCCTGTGGAGGGTAGCGCAAGAACATATCCATCCTGTGGAGGGTAGCGCAAGAACATATCCATCCTGTGGATGGTAGCGCAAGAACATATCCATCCTGTGGAGGGTAGCGCAAGAACATATCCATCCTGTGGAGGGTAGCGCAGGAACATATCCATCCTGTGGAGGGTAGCGCAGGAACATATCCATCCTGTGGATGGTAGCGCAAGAACATATCCATCCTGTGGATGGTAGCGCAAGAGCATATCCATCCTGTGGATGGTAGCGCAAGAACATATCCATCCTGTGGATGGTAGCGCAAGAACATATCCATCCTGTGGATGGTAGCGCAAGAACATATCCATCCTGTGGATGGTAGCGCAAGAACATATCCATCCTGTGGATGGTAGCGCAAGAACATATCCATCCTGTGGATGGTAGTGCAAGAACATATCCATCCTGTGGATGGTAGTGCAGGAACATATCCATCCTGTGGATGGTAGTGCAAGAACATATCCATCCTGTGGATGGTAGTGCAAGAACATATCCATCCTGTGGATGGTAGTGCAAGAACATATCCATCCTGTGGATGGTAGTGCAGGAACATATCCATCCTGTGGATGGTAGTATCCATCCTGTGGATGGTATCCATCCTGTGGATAGTAGCAAGAACATATCCATCCTGTGGATGGTAGTGCAAGAACATATCCATCCTGTGGATGGCAGCGCAGAATGTGGATGGTAGCAAGAACATATCCATCCTGTGGATGGTAGTGCAAGAACATATCCATCCTGTGGATGGTAGTGAACATATCCATCCTGTGGATGGTAGTGCAAGAACATATCCATCCTGTGGATGGTAGTGCAAGAACATATCCATCCTGTGGATGGTAGTGCAAGAACATATCCATCCTGTGGATGGTAGTGCAGGAACATATCCATCCTGTGGATGGTAGTGCAGGAACATATCCATCCTGTGGATGGTAGTGCAAGAACATATCCATCCTGTGGATGGTAGTGCAAGAACATATCCATCCTGTGGATGACAGTGCAAGAACATATCCATCCTGTGGATGGTGGTGCAGGAACATATCCATCCTGTGGATGGTAGTGCAGGAACATATCCATCCTGTGGATGGTAGTGCAGGAACATATCCATCCTGTGGATGGTGGTCCAAGAATATATCCATCCTGTGGATGGTGGTGCAAGAACATATCCATCCTGTGGATGGTGGTGCAAGAACATATCCATCCTGTGGATGGTGGTGCAAGAACATATCCATCCTGTGGATGGTGGTGCAAGAACATATCCATCCTGTGGATGGTGGTGCAAGAATATATCCATCCTATGGATGGTAATGCAAGAATACATCCATCCTGTGGATGGTAGTGCAAGAACATCCATCCTGTGGATGGTAGTGCGAGAACATATGGATACACAAAAAGAAGTAGGAATTAGATCCCAAAATGCTTAACAGGAATATATCTGGATATATATCTACAACTGTCTTATATCTTGCAAGTAAATTTAAAATATTTGCTTAACATGTCTGGTATCTGATTGCCATTAAAAAGATACCTTGGCATATCACATAGGTGATTACACTGCCTATATCTATATTCCTCACTAAGTGGACAATTATGCACATAGTGTTCAAGATAGTGGTCATAGGACTGTCCACATGCTTTGCATTTGGTTTGATCATTATCTGTGTGTCTGTCAAATTGCCAGAAGTACTTGTAATCAAGCCTATGCCTGGCTGCTTCAACATAAGTCAGTCTGTTCACACTGCAAGTTGCTCCATAAACGTACAAGTTATCATAGTGAGTGATAACCTTTGGCATTCATTCTGTATTTGCTTCTAATATTATCCCTAATGCTAGATTGACATACACCAAAGTTATATTTTACGTTTTCCCTCAGGGCACTTGACTAATTTATCGTGATGGAATCCAGAAAGGTTACAGATTTTCTTTTCTCGTTTTTATTCAGTATACATACCTGGCTTCTCCAATAATAATGTTGTTGGTCGTGATGTGAGGCAGACAGGAAACAATATCATTATAAATAATGGAAAGCGTTCACACACGTAGGTTAGTGTAAGACACAGTGAAGGTTAGATCGTCTGTTCACTAAAACTTCGAGAGAGAGAGAGAGAGAGAGAGAGACACACACACACACACACACACACACACACACACACACACACACACCTGGGGTTCCCACAACAGTTCAAGATGAGATCACCAGGTGGAAGGGTTCATGGGCACATTATTTTGACATTCTCCTGTCGTAATCACTGTCAACCTTCCTGCAAAAAAAGACAATGCTGTCTATTTGTCGTGGTACCCTAGCTACTGAAGCTCAGAGGAATGCTACCCTAACTACCTACGCTCAGAAGAATGCCCTCCTAAGTACCTGCGTCTTTTTTTTAGCAAAGGTATGCACGTCCACAGTGTGCTGCTATATTTTATATGATAGCTAAACAGTGGTAATGAAAGCTTGGTGTGGTTCTATGTCATATTCCATCACACAGGATGTGTCACATATATAGTGTTGAAATGTGTCAGCCTGAGCTGGGAGACTTCAGTAATGTCAGCCTGAACTGAAAGATTTCAGTAGTGTTAGTCTAAGCTGACAGACTGCAGTAGGACAATGAGGATATCGTCAAGTATTCCATTAAAGGTTTATCATCTTCGACAGCATGAAGGGGGGTTGGATTTGAGTGGGACTTGCATATGAGTAAACAGATTTATCAAACCGTTGTTGCAGTCATTACAAGGGATTATGTATACCCCAGCAGAGGATTGAAGCTTGTCACATCTATTATTGGTAATGTCCTGATGGTGGTGGATGTGGAGGTAGATACTTGGAATGAGGTATTGGAAAAGATGTTGGAAACGTGTTTGGCAATGGGGTTGGTAGGGAGGACGATGTATCTCCTCTTGGTAGTGTCTTCTCTGGTGTGTTAAAGATGTTATATAGCCGGCGTCTGCAGTCTCTAATGAAGTGCCGAGGATAGTGAAGTTTAGAAAATACTTGTACAATTAGCGAGCATTCTTCCTCAACTACAGAAACGCAAGACTTACCGCCAGAGAAGACAACACTCAATACCGCAGAATCCTGGAATTATCACTTATCTGTATATCCAACAACTTCAACCAAAACAATGGCTTCTATAACATAGCTGAACCTCTCGCCAAGAAACATCTTCATCGTTGTGCAAGACAGGTATACAATACCGACAAGATGAAAGTTAAGACACTTATGCAACATCTCGTTACCTTTATTGTAGACGTTTCGCCATCCAGTGGCTTTATCAATACAGATTGATAAATTAGACACATGTGCAACTCTTGGGTATCTTTATTGAGGAAACGTTTCGCCACACAGTGGCTTCATCAGTCCATACAAAGGAGAATCTTGAAGAACAGGAGGAGAATGAGGTAATCAGTCCCTCAGCCTTGAGTCGATGTGGTCAGTCCATCAAGATTGAAATAGAAATAGAGCCCTGGCTCTATTTCTACGACTAAGAACACTCCTCTCCAGCACTATTCTATGCCTGTTCCGTCTTCCCCGCTCATCCCATTTGGGATCTTACCTGAACTTTCGTTCGTTCGTTCGTTCCTATGCTGTTTCAGTTTGTAGAGGCCCGCAAGGGCCTTATTAGCTAATGCATGCCTTGAGTGAATGTGTCCATGAAAACGAAGAAGGTAGTCAAGATTAAAGCCAAGGACAGTGACAGATTGTGTGATGGGGATGTAAGTGCGGGTGTCAGCTGTTCTGAGCTCGACAGGTAATGGAGGATCACGTTTCCTGAAACATGCCTCTCAACGCACCAAACTACACCTCTACAAATCCCTAATACGTCCTCTGATAACTTACTCTCCTCTAGCCCTCTCTCTTGCAGCAAAAACAAACTTACTTAAACTGCAGCGTGCCCAGAACAAGGCGCTGCGCTGGGTGCTTGATGTCAGATGGGAGGACTTCGCCACAAGCGAGTCTCTCCATGCTCAATTAGACATCCCTGCGCTGAATCTGTACTGGAAGACGCTCAGTGACAGACAGATAGACAAACTTGAGACACGACATGACTACTGGACCTCTCTCCTTGACGAAGACATTCGCAGACCCACAAACCAACACAACCCTTTCTAACTTTCTTACTCTACTAGTGACCTACGTCTCACCTCCTGGCGCTATATAAGGCTCCATCCTATCACTTCAACTCCATATTATTCCAGACAATGGAACAATACTCTTCTCCAGACTGAGGGACTGACCACCTCAAAACTTTAAGGGTGATGGACTGATTACATCGTCTTCAAGTCTCTTCTGCTTCTATCAACTTTGCTGTACTCGACTGAAGAAGCCTACTGTGTAGGCGAAACGTTTCGAAATAAAGATACCTAACTGCTGCATATGTGTCTTACCTAAACAACCCTTTCTACTCCTTGCATGATCCTGCTCCTAACCCTATTTACAAATAACCTTGGATTCGCTGACAGGTACCATTCTCTGACCCATATTCGCCTTAGCTTTTGAGTTAAGACATGACCCAGTTCTACACTCCTCTCTAGCGCTAAACGTCGCATGTCCCTTCCTCCCCGCTCACCCCACCGGAGTCCCAACAGAAGAGCCTGAATTTCTCTTCTCAATATCTGTCCCACGATCGCCTTCGCTGCTGGGTTAAGCCCTGGCTCTATTTCTACAACTAAGAACACTCCTCTCCAGCACTATTCTTCGTCTGTCCCGTCTTCCCCGCTCATCCCATTTGGGATCTTACCTGAACTTTCGTTCGTTTGTTCGTTCGTTCGTTCCTATGCTGTACATTCTACAAGATTGATGGACTGAACACATCGACTCCAGGCTGAGGGACTGATTACCTCAAACACCTCCTCTCCTTATGCCTTTCTACTTTGTATTGGACTGATGAAGCCACTGTGTGGCGAAATGTTTCCTGAATAAAGATTCCCATATGTTGCATAAGTGTCTCAATTCTACAAAGAGGAGCTTAGCAAACTTTTGGCTAATCTTTTCAACATATCACTACAAACTGGCATAGTGCCAGGTAAGTGGAAAATGGTAAATGTGATACCTATTTACAAAATAGGTGACAGGTACTTACTTAGAACTATAGACCAATAAGCCTAACCTCCACAGCGGGAAAATTTATGAAAAAAATAACTGCGGAGGCAATTCGTAGCCATCTTGAAAAGCACAAATTGATTAATGAATCTCAGGAAGGTTTTTACAAAAGGGCGTTCATACCTTACGAATTTATTAACTTGTTTCACTAAGGTATTTGAGGAGGTAAATCATTAGAGACTATTGAGGAATATTGAGGAAAATTAAGGCACACGGAATATGAGAAATTTTTCCTGGAAGAGGCGGGGTTGACAGATAGGCAGCATAGGGTTTGCATAAATGGGAAGAAATCAGTGGGGAAGCGTCACGAGCGGTGTTCCACATGGGTCAGTGTTGGGGCCTCTGTTGTTCACAATCTACATAAAGGACATAGATGAAGGAATAAACAGCGACATAAGCAAGTTTGCCGATGACACCGAAATAGGCCGTCGAATTTATTCTGAGGAGGACATTAGAGCAGGAAGATTTGAATAGACTGATGTAGTGGTCGGAGAAGTGGCAGATGCAGTTTAATATAGACAAATGCAAAATTCTAAACAGTGGATAGGAAAATGACCTGCCACATAAAAATTAAATAATGTGGATCTTAATATTACTAATTGCGACAACGATTTGGGAGTTCTGGATACCAGTTATCTAAAAACCAAGACTACAGTGCATAAGTGTTCGCAATAAAATGAACAGAAGCCTTGGCTTCATATCTAGAAGCATAAATAATAGGAATCCTCAGATTGCTCTTCAACTCTATATATCCTTGGTTAGGCCTACCTACCTGGAGTCTACCTGGAGGTTATTCCGGGGATCAACGCCCCCGCGGCCCGGTCCACGACCAGGTCTCCCGGTGGATCAGGGCCTGATCAATATAGGCTGTTACTGCTGGCCGCACGCAGTCCAACGTACGAACCACAGCCCGGCTGATCAGGCACTGCCTTTAGGTATCTGTCCAGCTCTCTCTTGAAGGCAGCCAGGGGTTTATTGGTAATTCCCCTTATGATTGGTGGGAGGCTGTTGAAGAGTCTTGGGCCCCTGACACTTATGGTGTTTCCTCTTAGTGTACCAATGGCGCCCCTACTTTTAATTGGGGGTATTTTGCATCGCCTGCCCAGTCTTTTACTCTCGTAGGAAGTGATTTCTGTGTGCAGATTTGGGACCATTCCTTCCAGGATTTTCCAAGTGTAGATTATGATATATCTCTCCCTCCTGCGTTCCAACGAGTACAAGTCAAGTACTTCCAAGCGTTCCCAGTAGATTATGTTGCACAGTTCTGGTCACCGTATTACAGAATGGATACAAATGCACTGGGGAACTTACAAAGGAGGATGACAAAGTTGATCCCATGTATCAGAAATCTTCCCTACGAGGATAGACTGAGGACCCTGAATCTGCACTCTCTAGAAAGACATAGAATTAGGGGGGATATGACTGAAGTGTATAAATGGAAAACAGGAATAAATAAAGGGAATGTAAATAACGTGCTAAAAATATCTATCCTAGACAGGACTCGCAGCAATGGCTTTAAGCTGGAAAAAATCAGATTCAGGAAGGATATAGGAAAGCACTGGTTTGGTAATAGAGTTGTGGATGAGTGGAACAAACTCCCGAGTACCGTCACAGAAGCTAAAACGTGTAGTTTTAAAAATAGGTTAGGTAAATACATGGGTGGGTGTGAGTGGGTGTAAGATGGACCTGACTAGCTTGTGCTAGTGGGTCTGATGCCGTGGTGCTTCCTTAAGTGGATGTGACCTGACCTGACTAGATTGGGTCACTGGCTTAAGCTAGTAGGAGACTTGGACCTCCCTCGCATGGGCCAGTAGGCCTGCTGTAGTGTTCCTTCTTATGATCTTGTTTCTTATGTACTGTGTGTAGTGGGTGTCTGTGTGTAGTGAGTGTACTGTGTGTAGTGGGTGTACTGTGTGTAGTGAGTGTACTGTGTGTAGTGGGTGTACTGTGTGTAGTGGGTGTACTGTGTGTAGTGAGTGTACTGTGTGTAGTGGGTGTTCTGTGTGTAGTGGGTGTACTGTGTGTAGTGAGTGTACTGTGTGTAGTGGGTGTCTGTGTGTAGTGAGTGTACTGTGTGTAGTGGGTGTACTGTGTGTAGTGGGTGTACTGTGTGTAGTGAGTGTACTGTGTGTAGTGGGTGTACTGTGTGTAGTGGGTGTACTGTGTGTAGTGAGTGTACTGTGTGTAGTGGGTGTCTGTGTGTAGTGAGTGTACTGTGTGTAGTGGGTGTACTGTGTGTAGTGGGTGTCTGTGTGTAGTGGGTGTACTGTGTGTAGTGAGTACTGTGTGTAGTGAGTGTACTGTGTGTAGTGAGTGTACTGTGTGTAGTGGGTGTACTGTGTGTAGTGGGTGTACTGTGTGTAGTGAGTGTACTGTGTGTAGTGAGTGTACTGTGTGTAGTGAGTGTACTGTGTGTAGTGAGTGTACTGTGTGTAGTGAGTGTACTGTGTGTAGTGAGTGTACTGTGTGTAGTGGGTGTACTGTGTGTAGTGAGTGTACTGTGTGTAGTGAGTGTACTGTGTGTAGTGAGTGTACTGTGTGTAGTGAGTGTACTGTGTGTAGTGGGTGTACTGTGTGTAGTGAGTGTACTGTGTGTAGTGGGTGTACTGTGTGTAGTGAGTGTACTGTGTGTAGTGAGTGTACTGTGTGTAGTGAGTGTACTGTGTGTAGTGAGTGTACTGTGTGTAGTGGGTGTACTGTGTGTAGTGGGTGTACTGTGTGTAGTGAGTGTACTGAGTGTACTGTGTGTAGTGAGTGTACTGTGTGTAGTGAGTGTACTGTGTGTAGTGGGTGTACTGTGTGTAGTGGGTGTACTGTGTGTAGTGAGTGTACTGTGTGTAGTGGGTGTACTGTGTGTAGTGAGTGTACTGTGTGTAGTGAGTGTACTGTGTGTAGTGGGTGTCTGTGTGTAGTGGGTGTACTGTGTGTAGTGAGTGTACTGTGTGTAGTGGGTGTACTGTGTGTAGTGAGTGTACTGTGTGTAGTGGGTGTAGTGGGTGTACTGTGTGTAGTGAGTGTACTGTGTGTAGTGAGTGTACTGTGTGTAGTGGGTGTCTGTGTGTAGTGCTTGTACTGTGTGTAGTGAGTGTACTGTGTGTAGTGGGTGTACTGTGTGTAGTGAGTGTACTGTGTGTAGTGGGTGTACTGTGTGTAGTGAGTGTACTGTGTGTAGTGGGTGTCTGTGTGTAGTGAGTGTACTGTGTGTAGTGGGTGTACTGTGTGTAGTGAGTGTACTGTGTGTAGTGGGTGTCTGTGTGTAGTGCTTGTACTGTGTGTAGTGAGTGTACTGTGTGTAGTGGGTGTACTGTGTGTAGTGAGTGTACTGTGTGTAGTGGGTGTACTGTGTGTAGTGAGTGTACTGTGTGTAGTGGGTGTCTGTGTGTAGTGAGTGTACTGTGTGTAGTGGGTGTACTGTGTGTAGTGGGTGTACTGTGTGTAGTGGGTGTGAGTGTTCCCAGGACTAGTATAATGGTGGGAACCCAACCAACTGTGGGAATGATGTCTGGGCAGGAACAACACTTCCTCCCTCCCCCCATCCTTCCCTCCCACCACCCATCCTTCCCACCCACCCACCACCCTCCATCCTTCCCACCATCTCACTCCCACACTCGTTTATCCTTCACTATAATACATGCTAATAATTCCCAGTAATTTAGGCAGGTAACCCAACTCGTATTAAAAATATTTAACATTGCAAAATGCTATATGAACCCACCCGGATTTAGCGCTTGTTTTTTTACATAATAATAATAATAACAATACGAAAAGAAGGAGAATTATAAACGCTCAAATTTCAACGCTTATTTTTCCTTGGTCACCTCGTTGCCAGACGTATTGTTGCAAAATGTATCACTGCCAGACGTATAACAACAAAAACAACAACAACGTAATAATAATAATAATAATAATAATAATAATAATAATAATAATAATAATAATAATAATAATAAAAATAATAATAATAATAATAATAATATCTTTATTTACTACATGTACAAGGTATACAGGCCTAGTTGACATCAATGACATACTACTGTATAGAAAGTCCCTTGTTATGCAGAGGATTTCGGGAAAATAAGGTCAGTTTTGTCCCAGGATGCGACCCACACGAGTCGACTAACACCCAGGTACCCATTTTAAACTGATGAGTGAATAGGGACAGGGACAGCAGGTGTCTTATGGAAACACGCAGGAGAGAGAGATATATCATAATCTACACTTGGAAAATCCTGGAAGGAATGGCCCGGAATCTGCACACAGAAATCACTCCCTACGAAAGTAAAAGACTGGGCAGGCGATGCAAAATGCCCCCAATAAAAAGTAGGGGCGCCATTGGTACACTAAGGGAAAACACCATAAGTGTCCGGGGCCCAAGACTGTTCAACAGCCTCCCATCAAGCATTAGGGGAATTGCCAATAAACCCCTGGCTGCCTTCAAGAGAGAGCTGGACAGATACCTAAAGTCAGTGCCGGATCAGCCGGGCTGTGGCTCGTACGTTGGACTGCGTGCGGCCAGCAGTAACAGCCTGGTTGATCAGGCCCTGATCCATAAGGAGGCCTGGTCATGGACCGGGCCGTGGGGGCGTTGATCCCCGGAATAACCTCCAGGTAACCTCCAGGTAACGGGACACCCTCAAGAAACATCGTTGTCAGACGTATTGCTAGTAAGTAAGTAAGTTTATTCAGGTATACACAAATACAGTTACATAGATTATCATACATAGCAGCATATGTGTAGAGAACCTGGGATAACCCAAAAAAGTCAGACTAAGTGACTTATTTCCATTGGAGTCCTTTGCCAGACGTACCAAGACGTATCTGGGCCATTAAACTCTGGCCCATTATCAAGTTCTGAACCATTATTAAGTTCTGACCCATTATTAAGTTCTGGCCCATTATCAAGTTTTGACCCATTATTAAGCTCTGGCCCTGGATACCTGGAGGTTACCTGGAGGCTATTCCGGGGATCAACGCCCATTATTAAGTTCTGGCCCATTATCAAGTTTTGACCCATTATTAAGCTCTGGCCCTGGATACCTGGAGGTTACCTGGAGGCTATTCCGGGGATCAACGCCCATTATTAAGTTCTGGCCCATTATTAAGTTCTGACCCATTATTAAGTTCTGACCCATTATTAAGTTCTGGCCCATTATTAAGTTCTGGCCCATTATTAAGTTCTGATCCATTATTAAGTTCTGACCCATTATTAAGTTCTGGCCCATTATTAAGTTCTGGCCCATTATTAAGTTCTGATCCATTATTAAGTTCTGACCCATTATTAAGTTCTGGCCCAGTATTAAGTTCTGGCCAATTACTAAGTTCTGGCCCATTATCAAGTTCTGGCCCATTAAGTTGTTTACCATTATTAACTTCTGGTCCATTATTGTGTTAGGGAGACAGGTGATGCAGCAGGTGTTAAGAAGACAGGTGGAGAACAGGTGTTAGGAAGACAGGTGGAGAAGCAGGTGTTAGTGAAACATGTGGTCAGCAGGTGTTAGGAAGACAGGTGGAGAAGCAGGTGTTAGGAAGATAGATGGAGCAGGTGTCATGAAGACAGGTAGAACAGCAAGTGTTAGGAAGACAGGCAGAGCAGCAGGTGTTAGGAAGACAGATGGAGGAGCAGGTGTTAGGAAGACAGGTGGAGGAGCAGGTGTTAGGAAGACAGGCAGAGCAGCAGGTATTAGGAAGACATATGGAGCAGCAGGTCTTAAGAAGACAGATTGAGGAGCAGGTGTTAGGAGGGCAGGTGGAGCAGCAGGTGTTAGAAGACAGATGGAACAGCAGGTGTTAGGAAGACAAATGGAACAGCAGGTGTTAGGAAGACAGATGGAACAGCAGGTGTTAGGAAGACAGACAGAGGAGCACGTGTTAGGAAGACAGGTGGAGCAGCATCAGGTGTTTGGAAGATAGGTGGAGCAGGTGGTGTTAGGAAGACAGATGGAGAAGCAGGTGTTAGGAAGAAAGATGGAGCAGCAGGTCTTAAGAAGACAGATTGAGGAGCAGGTGTTAGGAAGACAGGTGGAGCAGCAGGTGTTAAGAAGACAGATGGAACAGCAGGTATTAGGAAGACAGACGGAGGAGCAGGTGTTGGGAAGACAGGTGGAGCAGCAGGTGTCAGAAAGATAGGTGGAGCAGCAGGTGTTAGGAAGACAGGCAGAGCAACAGGTGTTAGGAAGACAAGTGGAACAGCAGGTGTTAGGAAGACAGGTGGAGAAAGTGTTAGGAATACATGAGGAGAAGCAGATGTTAAGGAGACAGAAGGAGAAGCAGGTATAAGGAAGACAGGTGGAGCAGAAGGTGTTAGGGAGACAGGTGGAAGAGCAGGTGTTAGGGAGACAGGTGGAAGAGCAGGTGCTAGGGAGACGTGCTCAATACCTCCTTACCCAAGGTTCGACCCGGGTGCTCTTGGTTATGAGTCGAGGCGCCCTGACACTGCGCTAGGTGCTGCCTCTTCCACTGTAGCTAAGACAGGTAATGATGAAGGTAGTTACCTATGTATAATTGTGAATGAACATTATCCTATGACTCTCAAGTCAATACCTGTGTGATTTACGTGTAGTTTGTCTTTCTGATATGTTATCTATGTGTGATCTGCGTGTGTGATTTACGTGTGACATTTACGTGTGACTTACGTATGTGACTTACGTGTATGATTTACGTGTGACATTTACGTGTGACTTACGTATGTGACTTACGTGTGTGATTTACGTGTGACATTTACGTGTGACTTACGTGTGTGACTTACGTGTGTGATTTACGTGTGACATTTACGTGTGACTTACGTGTGTGATTTACGTGTGTGATTTACGTGTGACATTTACGTGTGACTTACGTGTGTGACTTACGTGTGTGATTTACGTGTGACATTTACGTGTGACTTACGTGTGTGACTTACGTGTGTGATTTACGTGTGACATTTACGTGTGACTTACGTGTGTGACTTACGTGTGTGATTTACGTGTGACATTTACGTGTGACTTACGTGTGTGATTTACGTGTGTGATTTACGTGTGAGATTTACGTGTGTGATTTACGTGTAACTTACGTGTGTGATTTACGTGTGTGATTTACGTGTGTGATTTACGTGTAACTTACGTGTGTGATTTACGTGTGAGATTTACGTGTGACTTACGTGTGTGATTTACGTGTGTGATTTACGTGTGAGATTTACGTGTAACTTACGTGTGAGATTTACGTGTGACATACGTGTGTGATTTACGTGTGAGATTTACGTGTGATTTACGTGTGAGATTTACGTGTAACTTACGTGTGTGATTTACGTGTAACTTACGTGTGTGATTTACGTGTAACTTACGTGTGTGATTTACGTGTGTGATTTACGTGTGAGATTTACGTGTGACTTACGTGTGTGATTTACGTGTGTGATTTACGTGTGAGATTTACGTGTAACTTACGTGTGAGATTTACGTGTGACATACGTGTGTGATTTACGTGTGAGATTTACGTGTGTGATTTACGTGTGAGATTTACGTGTAACTTACGTGTGAGATTTACGTGTAACTTACGTGTGAGATTTACGTGTAACTTACGTGTGAGATTTACGTGTAACTTACGTGTGAGATTTACGTGTAACTTACGTGTGAGATTTACGTGTAACTTACGTGTGTGATTTACGTGTGAGATTTACGTGTAACTTACGTGTGAGATTTACGTGTAACTTACGTGTGAGATTTACGTGTAACTTACGTGTGAGATTTACGTGTAACTTACGTGTGAGATTTACGTGTAACTTACGTGTGTAATTACGTGTGAGATTTACGTGTGATTTACGTGTGTGATTTACTTGAGTGATTTACGTGAGTGATTTACGTGTGTGATTTACGTGTGATTTACGTGAGTGATTTACGTGTGTGATTTACGTGTGATTTACGTGTGTGATTTACGTGTGTGATGTACGTGTGTGATGTACGTGTGTGATTTACGTACACATTCCGACGTACAAAGTTACAATATTTTTTTTCATGATAAATTTAAATTTACCGAGAGGTTTTAGACAAAAGAATTTCTCAGGGCTGGTGTGAGACGAGGCTGATGCCAGGAAAATGTTTCTGCGGAGGAGAGATGAAAGAGGAGGATGATGAGAAGGAGGAGGAGGAGGAGGAGGAGGAGGCATGTCCTCACGAGGAGGCATGACCTAGGTTGGCCAGGGAGAGAAACAGGAATATAATGACTCGAAGAATCATGGTTTGATATCAATACGATCAGCGGGGGACCCTCCCCCTGTGGGCCAGGTTTCAGGTTTCGTCGCCCGCCGCCGTACGACACCCTCTCCCGCCGCCACCTGGCAGCAAGGCCGTGGGAAGTTTTGGGACCCCTGGTCCGGTTGCCAACTTCCCCTAACCCCCTCTTATTTTCCCTCGTTTCTCTCTCAATTCTACCTATCTATCGTTTCTGAGGCGATAGACTCTTCAGTGGAATGATGCAGAATAAACATCCCCCCCCCTTGTACTAGTAAATGTAGATTCGTACCCTGGAGACGAAATAAACGAATATATTTCACACAGTGGACACAAATGGCAACTAGATATCACTACAGTGATTCTGCGCCCTCCTGCCTGACGTACGACCACATGCCCATACATGTAATTAAGGTTATATAAGTGAGGAATCCGACGTTTGAAGGGCAGAATGAGAGGAGGTAGTAAAGAGGGAAGGAGTAATAGGGAGAGAGAGATAAAGGGAGAAAGGGAGAGGGAGAATAGGGAGAGTTTAGTGCCATGGGTACGCCAGCTTCCCTACATAGTGTCGACTAGATTTCAATTTAACGGGGAGACGGTCCAGGACCTGTTAACCGCCTCTGTTGCCCGTTTCTGTTGTGTCTCCTTTCTGTTTGCTCGTTCCTGTTGTTACCCGGCTCTGTTGTTGTTACTCGGTTCTGTTGCCCCGTCTGTTACACGCTTCTGTTGCCTTGTCTGTTATTCTGTTTTCCGTTACCCGTCACTGTTGCCCTGTTTATTACTCGGTTTTACTGCCCCAACTGTTACTCCGTCTGTCTCTGTTTCCGGGTCTGTTACTCTTTGTTTCCCCGTTACTCGCCTCTATTGCCCCGTCTGTTACTCTGTTGCCCAGTTTGCTACTAGCTTCTGTTCCTCTTGGATAACAGGGGAAATGTAGACAGTATCCAACTCAAAGACCAATTACTGAGGAGCTTTTACACAAATAGGAAGAAATTTGCGTGCGGCTAGCAGTAACAGCCTAATTGATCAAGGCATGATCTACCGGGAGGCCTGATCAGGGACCTGACTGCAGAGGCGTACGACATATACAGACCTTAGCTGACATCAATAATACACTGTTACATAGAAAGCCCCTTGTTACGCAAAGTATTTCGGACATATTAAGTCAATTTTGTCCTCAGGATGCAACCCACACCAGTCGACTAACACCCAGGTACTTATTTTCACTATTAGGTGGAACAGGGACAGCAAGTGTCTTTAAGGAAACACGTCCTAACGTTTCTACCCGTACCGGGGATCGAACCACGGACCTCAATGTGCGAAGTGAGTGCTCTAGCAATCGAGCTACTGGAATTTTGTGAATTGCACAGGTTACGACGCAGAGTGAAAACAAAAAATACGTATAATGGTTAGAGACAGAGCATTATAGTTCAATACTTGGAGGTTATAGGAACAGTTGTAGGCTTTGACAGAAGTTCAATGCCCTTGGGTAAAGAAATTTCTAATATAGTGCCCAATGTTGATAACGAGGGATACCACAAAATTTTGGGGTTCTTAGAGGAACGATGGTAGTAATGAAACAATTGAAGGCTGTTAGAGAGGCGTTGTATTGGTAAGCTTAGAGCCCCACCCATCCATCTGCCCACCTGCTAAGCCTGGTCGAGTCTGAGGGAGAGGCCTGTAAGGGGCGGCTTATGTGCAAGGGGGTCACGTGACTTAAGGCTTGGCCAGAAAGCCTGCCTATGAATGTTGCTAGGACATATATATACAAGTATTACACTGTCGGAAACAAAGTATCTGAAGTGCCATATTATTTCAATTCACAGTAGGTCCGTGGGCTCCTCTTTCCCAAGGCCCGGTCTCAGACCAGACCTTAAAGGTCTGAATATGAAATATTGCAGAATTAATAACCACTCAGAAGTACATAGGAAAGTGAGGGTATGTATATAATGAATGTAAGTAGAAGTTTGAAAGACTGTCATCTTACGAACACGTAAGATGACAGGTAAGAATTACCTGTCGCCTTACGTGATCGTGAGTCAGGAAGAAAACACCAGCAGTCCTGCCAGAGTGCAAATCATTTAAAGGGTTACCGCTTCACGGTTATCTGACGGTAGTGCCTCCCTACTGCATCATCACGAGACATGATACCATTCCTGCCGTATTCTTAAACCGAGGTGTCTCCGAAACTATAGTCCCCATACCTCACACGATATGTTCACCACCTCCAGCACCCAGATGGATGAGTTCCTGAGGCCACAGTCACTCCTATTTCCAAGACATGGCAGATCAGATTTTAGTGCCTCTTTCAGATACAATGTTGAGAGGTTTGCCCAGACGAGTCTTTATCAGTTCACCAAGATGACTCAATGAATCATAAGTTGCTCTCTGACACTGTGCCTTAATTCTGCGTAAGCCAGATTAGCAGTGAATCTAGTTAGTTGTGTAAGTTTAAATAAAGACCATAACTTTCTAGATAGCTTAACTAATGTTAACATAAGAACATAAGAAAGGAGGAACACTGCAGCAGGCCTGTTGGCCCATACTAGGCAGGTCCTAGTATGGGCCAACTTTTTCTTCTGGACTCTTCTGTCCACATAGTCGTAGACGACAGATGGCAGTTGGACTACGTGTAGCCAGCAGTAACAGCCTGAGTGATTAGGCCCTGATCCACCGGGAGGCCTGGTCAAGGACTGAGCCGCGGGGGTGTTGACCCCTGGAAGACCCTCCAGGTAGACTCCAGGTAGGCAGATAAACCTCGACATTCAACTGAAGAAGCCTTACTGAGCGGGTGAAACGAATCCCTCGACTTATCTATCAGATTTTGAAAACGGTTTCGAACCATTCTGTTATAGCTTAATAGTGAGCCAGGACGGACCGAAACGTTGTTATGTTTCTCCTGGAAAGCGTGGATTGTGAAACCGGAAGAATGATGTTATTTGAGATGGAAAAATGACTATTTCAGATGTAAGAATGACTTTATTTCAGAGGTAAGAATGACTTTATTTCAAAGGTAAGAATGACTTTATTTCAGAGGTAAGAATGACTTTATTTCAAAGGTAAGAATGACTTTATTTCAGATGTAAGAATGACTTTATTTCAGAGGTAAGAATGACTTTATTTCAGAGGTAAGAATGACTTTATTGCAGAGGTAAGAAAGACTATTTCAGTAGTAAAAATGGCCTTACTGACTGAGAATGACACATTTCTTTGTCCTCTTCCCACAGGTGTATTAAGAGGGCTTCTTTTAGTGTGTGTTTTAAGCTGGCATCACTTGAAATAGGCCTATATAGGCCTATGATAATCTTTCAAATACTTCTCAAAACTCTTCAAAATGTTCTTAAACATCGAAATATACCATTAAGTTAAATGACTCTTACAGGAACCAGGAGAGACAGGAGGAGCTTAAAGCTATTAGTGAAATTGAAAGAAATTCAAAATATTTCTTTTCATATGCCAAAAACAAGGCAAATACCACATCTAGTATCGAGCCCTTACTCAGACAGGATGGGACTTACACAGATGACAACAAGGAAATGAGTGAAATATTGAAATCCCAGTGCGACTCTGTGTTTAGTGAACTACTAATCGGTCTGAGGATCGACGACCCAAATGATTTCTTCATGAATGAGCCTCAAAACTCCATAAATGTATGCCAGATTTCCGACATTACCCTAACTCCGATAGATTTCCAAAAAGCCAATGACAACATGCCCATGCACTTAGCCCCGGGCCCAGACTCGTGGAACTCTGTTTTCATTAAGAACTGCAAGAAACCCCTCTCGCGTGCCCTAAGTACACTATGGAGGAGGAGCTTGGACATGGGTGAAATTCCAGTCACTTAAAACAACGGATATAGCCCCACTCCATAAAGGTGGCAGCAAAGCATTAGCTAAGAACTATAGACCAATAGCTCTGACGTCCCACATCATAAAAATCTTTGAAAGAGTGCTAAGAAGCAGGATTGCAAATCACCTGGATTCCCAAAATCTACACAATCCAGGGCAACATGGGTTCAGGGCAGGTCGCTCCTGCCTCTCACAACTACTGGATCACTATGATATAGCCTTGGATGCACTGGAAGAAAATCAGAATGCAGATGTAATATACACAGACTTTGCAAAAGCATTTGACAAGTGAGATCATGGCGTAATAGCTCATAAAACACGCGCTAAAGGAATAACTGGGAAAGTGGGGAGATGGATCTTCAACTTCCTATCAAATCGAACACAAAGAGTAGTGGTCAACAGAGTTAAATCGGAGGCTGCCATAGTGAAGAGCTCTGTTCCACAAGGCACAGTACTCGCCCCCATCTTATTCCTCATTCTTATATCAGACACAGACAGAGATATACATCACAGCACCATATCATCCTTTGCGGATGATACTAGGATCTGCATGAGGCTGTCATCTGCTGAGGACGCGGCTAACCTCCAAGAAGATATAAACAAAGTTTTCCAGTGCGCAACGGTAAACAATATGATGTTCAATGAGGAAAAATTCCAACTACTCCGTTATGGAAAACTGGAGGAGATAATAACTAGAATAGAGTATAATACAGACTCTGGCCATACAATAGAGCGGAAAAATAATGTAAGGGACCTGGGAGTACTAATGTCTGAGGATCTCACTTTCAAGGATCACAACTGTGCCACGATCGCACGTGCAAAGGAAATGATAGGATGGATAATGAGAACGTTCAAAACGAGAGATGCCAAGACAATGATGATCCTTTTCAAATCACTTGTTCTCTCTAGACTGGAATACTGCTGTACATTAACATCTCCATTCAAAGCAGGTGAAATCGCAGATCTAGAGAGTGTACAGAGATCCTTTACTGCACGTATAAGTTCTGTCAAGCACCTTAACTACTGGGAACGCTTGGAAGCACTTGACTTGTACTCGTTGGAACACAGGAGGGAGAGATATATCATAATCTACACTTGGAAAATCCTGGAAGGAATGGTCCCAAATCTGCACACAGAAATCACTCCCTACGAAAGTAAAAGACTGGGCAGGCGATGCAAAATGCCCCCAATAAAAAGTAGGGGCGCCATTGGTACACAAAGGGAAAACACCATAAGTGTCCGGAGCCCAAGACTGTTCAACAGCCTCCCATCAAGCATTAGGGGAATTGCCAATAAACCCCTGGCTGTCTTCAAGAGAGAGCCGTACAGATACCTAAAGTCAATGCCGGATCAGCCGGGCTGTGGCTCGTACGTTGGACTGCGTGCGGCCAGCAGTAACAGCCTAGTTGATCAGGTCCTGATCCATCGGGAGGCCTGGTCATGGACCGGGCTTCGGGGGCGTTGATCCCCGGAATAACCTCCAGGTAACCTCCAGGTAACCAGGGTATGAACTCTAGGTGTACTGGGTATCAGATCTTAGGTGGCCTGCATATGGACTCCTGGGTGCTATGGGTATGGATTCCTAGGTAGCCTGGGTACGGATTCCTAGGTGCCAAGGGTATGGACTCCTAGATGTCATGGTATGGACTCCTAGGTGCCATGGCTATGAACTCTTAGCTGCCATGGGTATGGACTCCTAGGTGCCATGGGTATGGACTCCTAAATAACAAAAAAGGCACAATACCGTGACTGGAACGATACACAAATAACCCGCACATAAAAGAGAGAAGCTTACGACGACGTTTCGGTCCGACTTAGACCATTTACAAAGTCACACTGTGACTTTGTAAATGGTCCCAGTCGGACCGAAACGTCGTCGTAAGTTTCTCTCTTTTATGTGCGGGTTATTTGTGTATGGACTCCTAGGTGCCAAGGGTATGAACTCCTAGGTGCCATGGGTATGGACTCCTAGGTGCCATGGGTATGGACACCTGGGTGCCATGGGCATGAACTCTTAGGTGTCATGGGTATGGATTCCTAGGTGATATGGGTATGGACTACTCCTAGGTGCCATGGGTATGAACTCCTAAGTATCATGGGTATGGACTCTTAGGTGCCAAGGGTATGGACTCCTAGGTGCCATGAGTATGGACTCTTAGGTGCCAAGGGTATGGACTCCTAGGTGCCATGGGCGTGGACTCCTAGGTGCCATGGGTATGGACACCTGGGTGCCATGGGCATGGACTCTTAGGTGTCATGGGTATGGATTCCTAGGTGATATGGGTATGGACTAGTATGTGCCATGGGTATGGACTCCTAGGTGTCATGGGTAGGGATTCCTAGGTGCCATGGGTATGAACTAGGTGCCATGGGTATGGACTACTAGACGCATGGGTATGGATTACTCCTAGGTGCCATGGGTATGGACTACACCTAGGTGCCATGTGTATGGACTACTCCTAGCTGCAATGGGTATGGACTACTCCTAGGTGCCATGGTATGAACTCCTAGGTGTCATGCATATGGACTCCTAGGTGCCATGGCATGGAGTCCTAGGTGCCATGGGTATGGACTACTCCTAGGTGCCATGGTATGAACTCCTAGGTGTCATGCGTTTGGACTCCTAGGTGCCATGGCATGGACTCCTAGGTGGCATGGGTATGGACTACTCCTAGGTGCCAGGGGTATGGACTACTCCTAGGCGCCTTGGGTATGGACTCCTAGGTGCCATGGGTATGGACTCCTAGGTGCCATGGGTATGGACTACTATTAGGTGCCATGGGTATGGACTACTATTAGGTGCCATGGGTATGGACTACTATTAGGTGCCATGGGTATGGACTACTATTAGGTGCCATAGGTATGGACTACTATTAGGTGCCATGGGTATGGACTACTATTAGGTGCCATGGGTATGGACTACTATTAGGTGCCATGGGTATGGACTACTATTAGGTGCCATGGGTATGGACTACTATTAGGTGCCATGGGTATGGACTACTATTAGGTGCCATGGGTATGGACTACTATTAGGTGCCATGGGTATGGACTACTATTAGGTGCCATGGGTATGGACTACTATTAGGTGCCATGGGTATGGACTACTATTAGGTGCCATGGGTGCCTGGCTCGACCACGGTTTTATACGCAAATAAACAAGTAAACAAATAAAATAGCAAGTAAAATATACCACTGGCGATAGAAGAGATTCAAAATATCTCGCCCATCAAGAGGACCCATCAAGAGGATCCCATCAAGAGGATCCCATCAAGAGGATCCCATCAAGAGGATCCATCAAGAGGATCCCATCAAGAGGATCCCATCAAGAGGATCCTTCAAGAGGATCCCATCAAGAGGATCCCATCAAGAGGATCCCATCAAGAGGATCCATCAAGAGGACCCATCAAGAGGATCCCATCAAGAGGACCCATCAAGAGGATCC
Source organism: Cherax quadricarinatus (assembly GCF_038502225.1). NCBI lineage: Eukaryota > Metazoa > Arthropoda > Malacostraca > Decapoda > Parastacidae > Cherax > Cherax quadricarinatus. Next base: position 21,848,174 of record NC_091346.1, read on the forward strand.
CATCAAGAGGATCCATCAAGAGGATCCCATCAAGAGGATCCCATCAAGAGGATCCTTCAAGAGGGTCCCATCAAGAGGATCCATCAAGAGGATCCCATCAAGAGGATCCCATCAAGAGGATCCCATCAAGAAGATCCTATCAAGAGGATCCATCAAGAGGATCCATCAAGAGGATCCATCAAGAGGATCCATCAAGAGGACCCTTCAAGAGGGACCCATCAAGAGGATCCCATCAAGAGGATCCCATCAAGAGGATCCATCAAGAGGATCCCATCAAGAGGGACCCATCAAGAAGATCCTATCAAGAGGATCCATCAAGAGGATCCATCAAGAGGATCCATCAAGAGGATCCATCAAGAAGACCCATCAAGAGGATCTATCAAGAGGACCCATCAAGAGGATCCATCAAGAGCATCCATCAAGAGGATCCATCAAGAAGATCCATCAAGAGGATCCATCAAGAGGATCCATCAAGAGGACCCATCAAGAGGACCCATCAAGAGGATCCATCAAGAGGACCCATCAAGAGGACCCATCAAGAGGATCCATCAAGAGGATCCATCAAGAGGACCCATCAAGAGGACCCATCAAGAGGATCCATCAAGAGGATCCATCAAGAGGACCCATCAAGAGGATCCATCAAGAGCATCCATCAAGAGGATCCATCAAGAAGATCCATCAAGAGGATCCATCAAGAGGATCCATCAAGAGGACCCATCAAGAGGATCCATCAAGAGGATCCATCAAGAGGACCCATCAAGAGGACCCATCAAGAGGATCCATCAAGAGCATCCATCAAGAGGACCCATCAAGAGGATCCATCAAGAGGATCCATCAAGAAGATCCATCAAGAGGATCCATCAAGAGGACCCATCAAGAGGATCCATCAAGAAGATCCATCAGGAAGATCCATCAAGAGGATCCATCAAGAAGATCCATCAAGAGGATCCATCAAGAAGATCCATCAAGAGGACCCATCAAGAGCATCCATCAAGAAGATCCATCAGGAAGATCCATCAAGAGGATCCATCAAGAAGATCCATCAAGAGGATCCATCAAGAAGATCCATCAAGAGGACCCATCAAGAGAATCCATCAAGAGGATCCATCAAGAGGATCCATCAAGAGGATCCATCAAGAAGATCCATCAAGAAGATCCATCAAGAGGATCCATCAAGAAGATCCATCAAGAGGACCCATCAAGAAGATCCATCAAGAGGATCCATCAAGAGGACCCATCAAGAGGATCCATCAAGAGGACCCATCAAGAGGAGCCATCAAGAGGACCCATCAAGAGGATCCATCAAGAGGATCCATCAAGAAGATACATCAAGAAGATCCATCAAGAGGATCCATCAAGAGGATCCATCAAGAGGATCCATCAAGAAGATCCATCAAGAAGATCCATCAAGAGGATCCATCAAGAGGACCCATCAAGAGGATCCATCAAGAGGACCCATCAAGAGGACCCATCAAGAGGATCCATCAAGAGGATCCATCAAGAAGATACATCAAGAAGATCCATCAAGAGGATCCATCAAGAAGATACATCAAGAAGATCCATCAAGAGGACCCATCAAGAGCATCCATCAAGAGGATCCATCAAGAGGATCCATCAAGAAGATCCATCAAGAAGATCCATCAAGAGGATCCATCAAGAAGATCCATCAAGAGGATCCATCAAGAAGATCCATCAAGAGGACCCATCAAGAGGATCCATCAAGAGGATCCATCAAGAAGATCCATCAAGAGGACCCATCAAGAGGATCCATCAAGAGGATCCATCAAGAGGATCCATCAAGAAGATCCATCAAGAAGATCCATCAAGAGGATCCATCAAGAGGATCCATCAAGAGGATCCATCAAGAGGATCCATCAAGAAGATCCATCAAGAGGACCCATCAAGAGGATCCATCAAGAGGATCCATCAAGAAGATCCATCAAGAAGATCCATCAAGAGGATCCATCAAGAAGATCCATCAAGAAGATCCATCAAGAGGATCCATCAAGAGGATCCATCAAGAGGACCCATCAAGAGGATCCATCAAGAAGATCCATCAAGAAGATCCATCAAGAAGATCCATCAAGAGGATCCATCAAGAGGATCCATCAAGAGGATCCATCAAGAGGATCCATCAAGAGGATCCATCAAGAGGATCCATCAAGAGGGACCAATCAAGAGGAACCCATCAAGAGGGACCCATCAAGAGGAACCCATGAAGAGGGACCAATCAAGAGCATCCATCAAGAGGGACCCATCAAGAGGAACCCATCAAGAGGGACCCATCAAGAGGAACCCATCAAGAGGGACCCATCAAGAGGAACCCATCAAGAGGGACCAATCAAGAGCATCCATCAAGAGGGACTCATCAAGAGGATCCATCAAGAGGATCCATCAAGAGGATCCATCAAGAGGATCCATCAAGAGGATCCATCAAGAGCATCTATCAAGAAGGACCAATCAAGAGCATCCATCAAGAGGGACTCATCAAGAGGATCCATCAAGAGGATCCATCAAGAGGATCCATCAAGAGGATCCATCAAGAGGATCCATCAAGAGGGACCCATCAAGCGGATCCATCAAGAGGATCCATCATGAAGATCCATCAAGAGCATCTATCAAGAGCATCCATCAAGAGGATCCATCAAGAGGGACCCATCAAGAGGATCCATCAAGAGGATCCATCATGAAGATCCATCAAGAGCATCCATCAAGAGGACCCATCAAGAGAGACCCATCAAGAGGGACCCATCAAGAGGATCCATCAAGAGGGACCCATCAAGAGAAACCATCAAGAGGGACCCATCAAGAGGGACCCATCAAGAGGGACCCATCAAGAGGGACCCATCAAGAGGATCCATCAAGAGGAACCATCAAGAGGGACCCATCAAGAGGGACCCATCAAGAGGATCCATCAAGAGGATCCATCAAGAAGATACATCAAGAAGATCCATCAAGAGGATCCATCAAGAGGATCCATCAAGAGGATCCATCAAGAAGATCCATCAAGAAGATCCATCAAGAGGATCCATCAAGAGGACCCATCAAGAGGATCCATCAAGAGGACCCATCAAGAGGACCCATCAAGAGGATCCATCAAGAGGATCCATCAAGAAGATACATCAAGAAGATCCATCAAGAGGATCCATCAAGAAGATACATCAAGAAGATCCATCAAGAGGACCCATCAAGAGCATCCATCAAGAGGATCCATCAAGAGGATCCATCAAGAAGATCCATCAAGAAGATCCATCAAGAGGATCCATCAAGAAGATCCATCAAGAGGATCCATCAAGAAGATCCATCAAGAGGACCCATCAAGAGGATCCATCAAGAGGATCCATCAAGAAGATCCATCAAGAGGACCCATCAAGAGGATCCATCAAGAGGATCCATCAAGAGGATCCATCAAGAAGATCCATCAAGAAGATCCATCAAGAGGATCCATCAAGAGGATCCATCAAGAGGATCCATCAAGAGGATCCATCAAGAAGATCCATCAAGAGGACCCATCAAGAGGATCCATCAAGAGGATCCATCAAGAAGATCCATCAAGAAGATCCATCAAGAGGATCCATCAAGAAGATCCATCAAGAAGATCCATCAAGAGGATCCATCAAGAGGATCCATCAAGAGGACCCATCAAGAGGATCCATCAAGAAGATCCATCAAGAAGATCCATCAAGAAGATCCATCAAGAGGATCCATCAAGAGGATCCATCAAGAGGATCCATCAAGAGGATCCATCAAGAGGATCCATCAAGAGGATCCATCAAGAGGGACCAATCAAGAGGAACCCATCAAGAGGGACCCATCAAGAGGAACCCATGAAGAGGGACCAATCAAGAGCATCCATCAAGAGGGACCCATCAAGAGGAACCCATCAAGAGGGACCCATCAAGAGGAACCCATCAAGAGGGACCCATCAAGAGGAACCCATCAAGAGGGACCAATCAAGAGCATCCATCAAGAGGGACTCATCAAGAGGATCCATCAAGAGGATCCATCAAGAGGATCCATCAAGAGGATCCATCAAGAGGATCCATCAAGAGCATCTATCAAGAAGGACCAATCAAGAGCATCCATCAAGAGGGACTCATCAAGAGGATCCATCAAGAGGATCCATCAAGAGGATCCATCAAGAGGATCCATCAAGAGGATCCATCAAGAGGGACCCATCAAGCGGATCCATCAAGAGGATCCATCATGAAGATCCATCAAGAGCATCTATCAAGAGCATCCATCAAGAGGATCCATCAAGAGGGACCCATCAAGAGGATCCATCAAGAGGATCCATCATGAAGATCCATCAAGAGCATCCATCAAGAGGACCCATCAAGAGAGACCCATCAAGAGGGACCCATCAAGAGGATCCATCAAGAGGGACCCATCAAGAGAAACCATCAAGAGGGACCCATCAAGAGGGACCCATCAAGAGGGACCCATCAAGAGGGACCCATCAAGAGGATCCATCAAGAGGAACCATCAAGAGGGACCCATCAAGAGGGACCCATCAAGAGGATCCATCAAGAGGATCCATCATGAGGATCCATCAAGAGGATCCATCAAGAGGGACCCATCAAGAGGATCCATCAAGAGGGACCCATCAAGAGGATCCATCAAGAGGATCCATCATGAGGATCCATCATGAGGATCCATCAAGAGGGACCCATCAAGAGGATCCATCAAGAGGGACCCATCAAGAGGATCCATCAAGAGGGACCCATCAAGAGGATCCATCAAGAGGGACCCATCAAGAGGAACCATCAAGAGGGACCCATCAAGAGGGACCCATCAAGAGGGACCCATCAAGAGGATCCATCAAGAGGATCCATCATGAGGATCCATCAAGAGGGAACCATCAAGAGGGACCATCAAGAGGGACCCATCAAGAAGATCCATCAAGAGGATCCATTAAGAGGATCCATTAAGAGCTTCCATCAAGAGGATCCATCAAGAGGATCCATCAAGAGGGACCCATCAAGAGGATCCATCAAGAGGAACCCATCAAGAAGATCCATCAAGAGCATCCATCAAGAGGGATCCATCAAGAGGATCCATCAAGAGGGATCCATCAAGAGGATCCATCAAGAGGATCCATTAAGAGGACCCATCAAGAGGACCCATCAAGAGAGACCCACCAAGAGGGACCCATCAAGAGGATCCATCAAGAGGGACCCATCAAGAGGACCCATCAAGAGAGACCCACCAAGAGGGACCCATCAAGAGGATCCATCAAGAGGGACCCATCAAGAGGATCCATCAAGAGGACCCATCAAGAGCATCCATCAAGAGGATCCATCAAGAGGGACCCATCAAGAGGGACCCATCAAGAGGGACCCATCAAGAGGGACCCATCAAGAGAGACCCATCAAGAGGGACCCATCAAGAGGATCCATCAAGAGGGACCCATCAAGAGGATCCATCAAGAGGATCCATCAAGAGCATCCATCAAGAGCATCCATCAAGAGGGACCCATCAAGAGGGACCCATCAAGAGGGACCCATCAAGAGCATCCATCAAGAGGGACCCATCAAAAGCATCCATCAAGAGGACCCATCAAGAGGGTCCATCAAGAGGGTCCATCAAGAGGATCAATCAAGAGGATCCTTCAAGAGGGACCCATCAAGAGGATCCATCAAGAGGGACCCATCAAGAGGATCCATCAAGAGGATCCATCAAGAGCATCCATCAAGAGCATCCATCAAGAGGGACCCATCAAGAGGGACCCATCAAGAGGGACCCATCAAGAGCATCCATCAAGAGGGACCCATCAAAAGCATCCATCAAGAGGACCCATCAAGAGGGTCCATCAAGAGGGTCCATCAAGAGGATCAATCAAGAGGATCCTTCAAGAGGGACCCATCAAGAGGGAACCATCAAGAGGGACCCATCAAGAGGATCCATCAAGAGGGACCCATCAAGAGGATCCATCAAGAGGGACCCATCAAGAGCATCCATCAAGAGGAATCCATCAAGAGGGACTCATCAAGAGGACCCATCAAGAGGGACCCATCAAGAGCATCCATCAAGAGGGACCCATCAAGAGGGACCCATCAAGAGGGACCCATCAAGAGCATCCATCAAGAGGGACCCATCAAAAGCATCCATCAAGAGGACCCATCAAGAGGGTCCATCAAGAGGGTCCATCAAGAGGATCAATCAAGAGGATCCTTCAAGAGGGACCCATCAAGAGGGAACCATCAAGAGGGACCCATCAAGAGCATCCATCAAGAGGGACCCATCAAGAGGGACCCATCAAGAGGGACCCATCAAGAGCATCCATCAAGAGGGACCCATCAAAAGCATCCATCAAGAGGACCCATCAAGAGGGTCCATCAAGAGGGTCCATCAAGAGGATCAATCAAGAGGATCCTTCAAGAGGGACCCATCAAGAGGGTCCCATCAAGAGGGACCCATCAAGAGGATCCATCAAGAGGATCCATCAAGAGAGACGCATCAAGAGGGACCCATCAAGAGGATCCATCAGGAAGATCCATCAAGACGATCCATCAAGAGGGATCTATCAAGAGGGACCTATCAAGAAGACCATCAAGAAGGACCTATCAAAAGGGATCTATCAAGAGGGACCTATCAAGAAGACCATCAAGAAGGACCTATCAAGAGGGATCTGTCAAGAGGGACCTATCAAGAAGACCATCAAGAAGGACCTATCAAGAGGGATCTGTCAAGAGGGACCTATCAAGAAGACCATCAAGAGGGACCTATCAAGAGGGATCTGTCAAGAGGGACCTATCAAGAAGACCATCAAGAAGGACCTATCAAGAGGGATCTATCAAGAGGGACCTATCAAGAGGGATCTATCAAGAGGGACCTATCAAGAGTGATCTATCAAGAGGAACCTATTAAGAGGACCATCAAGAGTAGTTGAAATATCTTGATAATTATTATTATTATTATTATTATTATTATTATTATTATTATTATTATTATTATTATTATTATTATTATTATTATTATACGTTGAAAGGCTAGTTCCGCAGGGGCCACTGAGCGCCTGGGGATGGATAATCAGTTGTGATCCCAGGACCGGGAGTCTAACTTCCATTCCTCAGATCAAGAACCCTTCACCGCCCCTCCCCCTCCCTCTTAAAGAGCTAAGAAAAAATCCCTTATTTTCACTGATTTACAAAACTTTTTTTTTTTTCAACGTCGTGTGGGAGGTAATAAAGTTCTTTACTGTTTTTAATTTGTTTGCTATTCACGACAGATTTATTTCCCGTGAATAGGAAATTTTAGGAAGTAAAGGTGCTTGAGGTGTTTATTCCATCGATTTATTTGGCTGGTGCGTGTTGGGTAGTGTTTATCGGGCTGTAATTTTGCACACGAGGGCATGCATGGAGGTGGGTGAAGGGGCGGCGCCCAAGATGACAGTGAAAGGAGTCATTCCCCTCGCTGTTCATGCTGGGGAGACCAAGAACGACCCAACATGACCCAAGGCAAGCTGCTCTGAAACTAACAGGAGAGAACTTTACAAACAGACATGTGATGATACTGATACCTGGATGACAGACTTGGACTTGCCTCTGAAGACCCCCGACCCTTTCCTGACCTTCGCCCTTCTCTCTTGACAACATAAAAAGATGAGGAGCACCACTGCAGTAGGACTGGGTCGCAGGGGCGTTGACCCCCGGAACACCCTCCAGGTAGACTCTGGGTAGGTCTACTGGTCCATGCTAGGCACGTTAACTCACGCCCACTCACATACCTGTGCAACCTATTTTCAAAGCTATCCAGAGTTCTCACTTCAATGACTCTCCTTGGGCGTTTGTCCTAGTCATCTTTGACTTTGAAATCAGGACCATTTATGCACTGCCCATCTTCATCTAGCGGTAAGTAGGTACCTAGATGTTAGCAGGATGTGGCTCACATCTTTGTGTACAGGATTAAATGTTGGCAATATTGGAGACTATCGACCACAAGCACTGCTTGGTCCCAGCACCTGGCTATTGTTTACATTAATTAGGTAGTTATAAATACGTGATTTCATGTGTAACCGCTTTACATACTTGCTCTGAATTGCGCGTGAAAGAGAGAGTAATGAACATATCACATTAACACAGTCTCCAGAGAGTGCCAGTAAGAACGGTCATCTCTTAACTCTCTTCGGTGAGACAACAGGTGCCAACGTCGGTATCTCTTACCCGACACCTGTTAACGGGTGAGGTGGAACTTGTTAACAGAGGCAGAGTAAAAATTACCAACGTAGCGTAACAATAACAGAGTTAGGATAACACAGCACGAGATTAAACAGATGTGAAAAGTTAAATGCGACCATTCCTGACTGATCTGATATTTCCTTGGAGAACGTATATTCTCGTGGCGAAACGATTCCTCTAATAAATAACAAAAAGGCACAATACCGTGACTGGAACGATACACAAATAACCCGCACATAAAAGACAGAAGCTTACGACGACGTTTCGGTCCGACTTGGACCATTGACAAAGTCACACTAATAGAGGAGGAGCAGGACGGCTATATATAGGCAGGAAGAGGTGGAGGTAGTAGTAGTGGTAGTAGTAGTAGTAATAGTACAAGAATTGTATATAATACCGACAGGATGAAATGACACACGCACAACACCCGGGCATCCTCACCGTAGACGTTTCGCCATCCAGCCAGCCACTGGATGGCGAAACGTCCACAACAAAGACAACCAGACGCCGCACATGTGTCTAATTTCATCAGTAGTTGTAGTAGAAGAAGAAGAGGTAGTAGTAGTGGTAGTGGTAGAAGTGGGAAATAAGGAAGACGAGCCAGTCAAATACAAAGGAAGGGGAGCACTGCAAGAGAGCTAGAAACCCACAGAGGGAGAGCAAGCGCACCGAGGTGCGTGAAAGGGGAAGTGGTGAAATAAAATAAAGAAGGAACAGAAACACGAGACAGGAGAGAGAAAGACAACCCAGAGGAGAAAAGGAGAGAGGACGATATCCAGAAACACACCGGCAGGTCTCTTCGTTAATATACATAAGATCTACACCGGTATAACCATTCTTCATCCCATTTGACGCTAGCCTAGCGTCCTAGGTGCGTCATAATGTACTCTCCATGTGATTATTAAGTTGTAGATCTATGGTTGCTACTGTGAACTCTCTTGCATTATTTTCCGTGGGTCCCCCTGTCTGCCAGAACCAGATCGAACACAATGGGTGGGGTTCGATTCGATGGCAGGCGAGTCGTGAAACCCATTCCGTGGTTTTAATCGTGTTATTTCGATTCCGCGAGTCAGATGAAACAGGTTGTGTTCTGTTAGGTGAAAGGACCCAAGTGCAACTAATGTGACATTTTATTGTGGCAACGTTTCGCTCTCGAGGAGCTTTATCAAGCCGTTACGTAACGGCTTGATAAAGCTCCTGGGGAGCGAAACGTTGCCACAATAAAATGACACATTAATTGCACTTGTGTCCTGTCACCTAACATTGTCGGTAACTCTACCAACATTAATACAGGTTGTGTTACGTCTCGTGGGTTCCGTCACAACAGCCTGGTTGACCCGACAAGCACCAGACGAGAGTAGAAAGGTTCTCAGAACTCATCAAAGGTAACTGCTGTAAACAGCAATCTACACAATGCCCAGAAAGTCGTTGAACTCTAGGTTCCCAGTCAAAGAGTTCCAATCAGTTTGGCTAAAATTAAAAATCTTCCAGGATTACTACCTCCCAGCACACATAAGGGGGACTACCAATACGCCCCTGGCTGTCTTGAAGAGGGAGCTGGACAGGCACCTAAGTCAGTACCTGACCAGCCAGGTTCTGGTTCGTACGTCAGTTTACGTGCAGCCAGCAGTAGCAACCTGGATGATCAGGCCATGATCCACAGCGAGACCAGGTCATGGACCGAGCCGCGGGGGCGTTGACCCCCGAAAGACCGCCCAGGTATACCCTGAAGTCTTGAAACCTTGGCAGCCTGTCTATGTTTGGGGATCAATGCATCACACCTCAAAATCAACTTTTCACGTCACAGGAATTTTACACAGAGGGATTCTGTGCGAGTTAATTCTAGTAAAGACTGTCTGGGTAGAATTTCCAGAAAGGTATGTCATTTTTTTTTAAGGTATGAGATTGCATGTTATCCTCACTACTCTGTGTTTTATCTATTCTCAGAGCTACCCTAAGCACTCCCTTTAGATAATTTAACATCTTTCTTGTGCACCCCATACCCATCCTGTGGGCGGTAATCAAAGGATTACAGAGGTACACAATGGGTCCAGGGACTGGGCCGCGGCTCGCTTAATGACGCTACCTGGCAGCCTGTTTCACTCATCTTCAACTTATTGCCTAACTAGTCCCCATCTGTAATTTTTTCATATATACTTTATATACACTTTATAAATCTAAATTTTTTATTACTCTTACGGGGTTAATAACCCAGGATAACCCAAGCCAAGCAGTGCGGCTTGTTATCACTTGTGGATGGCACGGGAGCCAAGGCGTTAGGAGACTTCGACCATCCGCCTCGCCTCGCCCTGTGTTGAACCCTGGTCCTTTGATTGTGAAATTTACTCTACCATTGAGCTACGAGGTACTTTACAGTTTCAAGACAATAATAATAATAATAACAATAATAATAATAATAATAATAATAATAATAATAATAATAATAATAATAATAATAATAATAATAATAAATACACAAATAACCCGCAGACTGAAACTTATGACGACATAGGTTTCATTCTCCTATGTATGAGTTATTTATTTACTGCTCCAGTCACGGCATTGTGCGTTTTCAGTTCATACTACTACTACTACTACTACTACTACAACTAATAATAATAATAATAATAATAATAATAATAATAATAATAATAATTCTACGAGAGGTACAATGAAAAAAAAATTGGGGGGGGGGCTGTGAGCTAGTGCATAATACAATACTGCGACATGTAGAATACAATGCGCATTGCTGTATTAAATACAATACTGTGACATGTAGAATACAATGAGCAATGTTGTATTAAATACAGTACAGTGACATGATGAATACAATGAACAATGTTGTATTAAATACAGTACTGTGACATGATGAATACAATGAACAATGTTGTATTAAATACAGTACTGTGACATGATGAATACAATGAACAATGCTGTATTAATATGTGCTGAGAGACAACACGTAGTCTTGATTTCCAGGCCACACATCTGTAGTCAATCTCCTGCCTACCTGGAGGGTGTGACGGGGGTCAACGCCCCCGCGGCCAAGTCCTTGACCAGGCCACCCGGTGGATCAGGGCCTGATCAACCAGGCTGTTACTGCTGGCCGCACGTACGAACCACAGCCGTAAGAAAAATCGACGGTTGGATACTTTTATCAGGCTACGTTTCTCTCACCATGAGCGCTATCCAATGTTTCACGTCTGCGAGAGCAAAACGTAAAGTATTCTAAGTGTAAGTTTCCGAAATGTTAAACGTGTTTCTGTTTTACATGTTTGGCTTTCTCTGAAATGTGTAAATACGACAGCTGGAATGTGGCATAATTAGAAATGTTATGAATATTAGGAATGTCAAAAATATCAGGATTAGAAATGTTAGGAATGTTAAGAATATCAGGAATGTTAGGATTATTACGTATCGCAAGGGATAACTTCTCAAAAAATAAGACTAAAACAAAAGGCAATTCCCAAAGGAGCCAGGAAGTTCCTAAGGAAGGAGTCGGGAGGTTCCTAGAAAGGAGTCAATAGGTTCCTAAGGAAGGAGTCAGGAGGTTCCTAGAAAGGAGTCTGGATGTTCCTAGAAAGGAGTCTGGAGGTTCCTAGAAAGGAGTCAGGAGGTTCCTAAGGAAGGAGTCAGGGGGCTCCTAGAAAGGAGTCAGGAGGTTCCTAGAAAGGAGTCAGGAGGTTCCTAGAAAGGAGTCTGGAGGTTCCTAGAAAGGAGTTCAGAAAGGAGTCTGGAGGTTCCTAGAAAGGAGTCAGGAGGTCCTAGAAAGGGGGGGGAAAGGAGGCTCCTAGAAAGGAGTCTGGAGGTTCCTAGAAAGGAGTCAGGAGGTTCCTAGAAAGGAGTCTGGAGGTTCCTAGAAAGGAGTCAGGAGGTTCCTAAGGAAGGAGTCAGGGGGCTCCTAGAAAGGAGTCAGGAGGTTCCTAGAAAGGAGTCAGGAGGTTCCTAGAAAGGAGTCAGGACGTTCGTAGAAAGGAGTCAGGAAGTTCCTAGAAAGGAGTCAGAAGGTTCCTAAGGAAGGAGTCAGGAGGCTCGTAGAAAAAAAATCAGGAGGTTCCTAGAAAGGAGTCAGGAGGTTCCTAAGGAAGGAGTCAGGAGGCTCCTAGAAAGGAGTCAGAAGGTTCCTAATGAAGGAGTCAGGAGGCTCCTAGAAAGGATTCAGGAGGTTCCTAGAAAGGAGTCAGGAGGTTCCTAGAAAGGAGTCAGGAGGCTCCTAGAAAGAATTCAGGAGGTTCCTAGAAAGGAGTCAGGAGGTTCCCAAGGAAGGAGTCAGGGGGCTCCTGGAAAGGAGTCAGGAGGTTCCTAGAAAGGAGTCAGAAGGTTCCTAGAAAGGAGTCAGAAGGTTCTTAAGGAAGGAGTCAGGAGGCTCCTAGAAAGGAGTCAAGAGGTTCCTAGAAAGGAGTCAGAAGGTTCCTAGAAAGAAGTCAGGAGGTTCCTAAGGAAGGAGTCAGGAGGCTCCTAGAAAGGAGTCAATAGGTTCCTAAGGAAGGAGTCAGGGGGCTCCTGGAGAGGAGTCTGGAGGTTCCTAGAAAGGAGTCAGGAGGTTCCTAGAAAGGAGTCAGAAGGTTCCTAGAAAGAAGTCAGGAGGTTCCTAAGGAAGGAGTCAGGAGGCTCCTAGAAAGGAGTCAATAGGTTCCTAAGGAAGGAGTCAGGGGGCTCCTGGAGAGGAGTCTGGAGGTTCCTAGAAAGGAGTCAGGAGGTTCCTAAGGAAGAAATCAGGAGGCTCCTAGAAAGGAGTCAATAGGTTCCTAAGGAAGGAGTCAGGGGGCTCCTGGAAAGGAGTCAGGAGGTTCCTAGAAAGGAGTCTGGAGGTTCCTAGAAAGGAGTCAGGAGGTTCCTAGAAAGGAGTCTGGAGGTTCCTAGAAAGGAGTCAGGAGGTTCCTAAGGAAGGAGTCAGGAGTCTCCTAGAAAGGATTCAGGAGGTTTCTAGAAAGGAGTCTGGAGGTTCCTAGAAAGGAGTCAGGAGGTTCCTAAGAAAGGAGTCAGGGGGTCCTAGAAAGGATTCAGGAGGTTCCTAGAAAGGAGTCTGGAGGTTCCTAGAAAGGAGTCAGGAGGTTCCTAGAAAGGAGTCAGGAGGTTCCTAAGGAAGGAGTCAGGGGGCTCCTAGAAAGGAGCCAGGAGGTTCCTAGAAAGGAGTCAGAAGTTCCTAAGGAAGGAGTCGAGAGGTTCTTAAAAAGGCGTCAGGAGGTTCCCAAGGAAGGAGTAAGGAGGTTCTTAGGAAGGAGTCGGAGGCTCCTAAGGAAGGAGTCAGGAGGATCTTAGGAAGGAGTCAGGATAAAGGAAGGAGTCAGGAAGCTCCTAAGAAACAGGTCAGCAGGCGACAGGTAGAGGTCACTCCTAACGGTGTGTGGGGGAAGGTGACGGAGGTCACCTGAGGTCGGTATGTCTCCCATCCTCCCGTCCCCATGGCCTCCAAGGTCATTCCAGGTCAAACCTGCTCTCTCTCTCTCTCTCTCGGATGACCTTAGCACACGAGATCGCTTTTACAAAGGTCTTGAAGACGCCTGTATAATGTGACCTTCCTGAGGTCAACCCCGCCTCTGAACTCGAAGGAAAAAGTCAAGAGAATGACTGTAACAATGAATTTTCTTGTTTCAGGGAAGTTGATATGGGTTGAACAGTGTTCTTGTTTGTGCATTTGTAACTAAATGTATTCCTGACCGCTTAAAAGAGGTGACTGAGGCTAAAAAATGGAGGGAGGGTTTGATACGAGGATCTTGGGATTACCCCTTCCCTTCCTCGATTCGAACCTCATTTTCTTCCATTCCCAGGTTCTGTATGATCCCCGTGAATAATAATAATAACAACAACAACAATAATAATAATAATAATAATAATAATAATAATAATAATAATAATAATAATAATAATAATAATAATAATAACAACAACAATAATAATAATAATAATAATAATAAAAATAATAATAATAATAATAATAATAATAATACTCAAATTTTCATAACAATGGCGTTAGAAACACGAGGTTTTGCCCTTTGTGTGAAATGTTCTACCACACTTGACGCTTTCCATAAGGTTCTTCAAACCATGAAACATTTTATCAGGCTGGCTTCTCTGGTGAAACGCAGGGGCGCCGTGGCCACAATAAGTGAACACTGTATCAACGTCCATGGTCCACTATTCAACATCTTACCAGAAGATATCATAAACACTGCTGGGACAAGTGGAAAATGGACGAGTACCTTCAACAGTCGGTGCCGGATCAGCCGGGCTGTGGTTCGTATGTTGGAGTGCGTGGCCAGCAGTAACAGCCTGGTTGAACAGGCCCTGATCCACCGGTAGGCCTGGTCGTGGACCGGGCCGAGGGGGCGTTCCTGCCTCCAAGTAGGTAGGCAGGAACCAGATCAACCAGGCTGTGATGAACATGTAGGCCAGAGGGCTACCGACACCATCAGCCTGGCTAACCAAGCAGGCTCCAGACGAGCCTGGTGCAAGACCGGGCTCTGGAAATAGAAAAACTTTCGAAATTCATCAAAGATATATAATCATTTTCATCGTTATCCTTGGTGCGTTAAACCTTAAAAAATCTTGCTCTCTCTCTCTCTCTCTCTCTATACTTTCCTTCTCGCTCGCTCTTTCTCTCTCAACCCGACACCCTCCTCTCCTCTTACTCTTATACCAAGAAGCGCCTCCATTAAGAGGTCCTCATTGCGTACACCTCCTCTCAGCTGTTGCTGAGGCAAGGCGAAACCTGACACTACCACACGATAGCCTCTCTAATATGTCTCACCACACGATAGCCTTATATATTCCACTACACGATGTTCTCTCTTATATATATTTAAGTTTACCTTGGTTTCTGCCTAACTTTGGGACT
>NC_091346.1:21868191-21870691 GCF_038502225.1 Cherax quadricarinatus
TAGACCTCAGAAACCGCCTCATTATACAGGCCTATCGTCACCTAATCCCACCCTCAGAAACCGCCTCATTATACAGATCTATCGTCACCTAATCCCACCCTCATAATTGAAAAAAAAGTCAGACCGGACAACCTCGCTGATAAACATTTTTTTATTGGAGGGGGGGGGGGGCTAAAACAGGTATCTTACGCTAAACACTGTTGGATACTGGTTACCCTGAGGAAGCCTTGAGAAACTCGACACTGCTGGACGTCACGCAAAAGAGGCCAACACTTCTTTTCATAAACTTCCTTCTCTGCTCCTTCTGTTCGTAAAGACGAAGATTCTTTACTACCGAAGTGGCTGGAGAGGTGGACAGAATCTCCTATAGAAGTGGCTGGTGAAGTGGCGAGATTCTTCTTTCAAAGCAGATAGACAGAATATTCTATCGAATTAACTGGAGAGGTAGACAGATTCCTTTGCTTCAATGATAGTATCACTTAAGCAAAGAGAGTTTCAATATGTCTCCTACGCTTCAATGCTGGTATCACTCAAGCAGAGGGTTTCATTATGTCTACTTCGCCCAGCCAGAACTCTAAAAGTCGAGACATTTTTCAGTCATTTTTTGCCCTAATGGCTGTTGGGGTGGAAGTGTAGGCTTCTTCAAGCCTCTACTGGACAATAGCAGTTGTAGAAATTACTAAGGCATCTCTTTTTTGTATGGAAGAGTAGGAAAATTGGAATCCTTAACCTTGTCAAACCCTGTGTAAAAAAAAAAAAAAAAAAAAAAAAAAAAAAAAAAAAGAGAGAGAGAACAGTAGTAAGGATGAATGGGAGGGTTACCTGGAGGTTACCTGGAGGTTATTCCGGGGATCAACGCCCCCGCGGCCCGGTCCATGACCAGGCCTCCCGATGGATCAGGGCCTGATCAACTAGGCTGTTACTGCTGGCCGCACGCAGTCCAACGTACGAGCCACAGCCCGGCTGATTCGGCACTGACTTGAGGTATCTGTCCAGCTCTCTCTTGAAAGGCAGCCAGGGGTTTATTGGTAATTCCTCTAATGCTTGATGGGAGGCTGTTGAACAGTTTTGGGCCCCGGACACTTATGGTGTTTTCCCTTACTGTACCAATGGCGCCCCTACTTTTTATTGGGGGCATTTTGCATCGCCTGCCCAGTCTTTTACTTTCGTAGGGAGTGATTTCTGTGTGCAGATTTGGGACCATTCCTTCCAAGATTTTCCAAGTGTAGATTATGATATATCTCTCCCTCCTGCGTTCCAACGAGTACAAGTCAAGTGCTTCCAAGCGTTCCCAGTAGTTAAGGTGCTTGACAGAACTTATACGTGCAGTAAAGGATCTCTGTACACTCTAGATCTGCGATTTCACCTGCTTTGAATGGAGATGTTAATGTACAGCAGTATTCCAGCCTAGAGAGAACAAGTGATTTGAAAAGGATCATCATGGGCTTGGCATCTCTCGTTTTGAAAGTTGGCACCTGGAGAAGAAGTTGATATCCTTGGGGTGAAATTTGACTCCAAACTAACCATGAAGAACCATGTTGTAAGTCTAGCAAACAAGGCAGCCAGGAAGCTTACAGCACTTCGCCGTATCTCGCATCTGCTTGACAGTAGGGGTTGCAAGATCCTGTACGAGGCACAAGTACGCTCACACCTTGAGTATGCTCCACTTTCTTGGTTCCCCCCCCCCCTCTCATCTGCGACTGCTTGACAGAGTGGAGAACAGAGCAAGACATCTCATCTCTCGCCTGGACCCATCCTGGATAGATCTGTCATCTCAACAGCCTTCAACACAGGAGGGATGTGGGTGGCCTTACTGTTATGTACAAGGCCAATATTGCCAAAGTACCACACTTGGATTCACTTCGAGGACAGCGTGAAACAAGCTTTTATGCCACAAGACGGGCAGAAAGCAGCAACTTCACTCTGGCTGTACCCTTCTCCAGAACATCACTCCATTTGAGATCATATACACCCAGGATGACTCGAGTATGGAACACATTCGTACAGCATAATGATGTCAACGAGATAACGTCAGTTGATCAAATGAAAATGCTGGCCCACAGATGGCTCCAACTTCATCCTGTTCCCTATTTGTATGTCTCATAACAATAAAAATGCTTTCGAATGAGCTGATGTAGGTAACAGCTCTTAGCTTGCCAATAAAGTTAGGAATCCTTAACCTGTAAATACATTGTCAATAAAACTAGGGATCCTTAACCTTGTCAAACCCTGTGTAAGAGAGAGAGAGAGAGAGAGAGAGAGAGAGAGAGAGAGAGAGAGAGAGAGACAGGTAGGTCATGAATAAGGCTTGAAAGAAGAGGAACAAATTGTCATGATGAACTTGAGAAAAAATGTGCCAACAAATGCCATAAAATTAACAGTGTAGAGATATGTATATAAACGTAAAGTCATGAATAATGTCAGGCTGAAATTTCGTTACTAACAATAAATTACAACTGGGGGAACTGAAAACCTAGTCAGAATGTCCTCAGTTATAATC
>NC_091346.1:21875691-21970691 GCF_038502225.1 Cherax quadricarinatus
ACATGGGGGCCAAGATACTTGGAGGGCTAAGATGATGGAGGTGGTACTGGAGAACTTCATGTACCAACACGTAAGGGACACTACAAGAGAGAGAGGAGAGGATGAACCAGCAAGGCTGGACTTAGTATTCACCTTCAGTAGTGCAGATATCGAGGACATCACATATGAAAGACCCCTTGGGGCCAGTGACCATGTGGTTGTAAGCTTCGAATACACAGTAGAGCTACAAGTGGAGGGAGAAGCAGGAAGGCCAGGACGAATGAAGCCAAACTACAAGAAAGGGGACTACACAGGAATGAGGAACTACCTGAACGGGGTTCAGTGGGACAGAGAACTGGCAGGGAAACCAGTTAATGAGATGATGGAATATGTAGCAATAAAATGCAAGGAGGCTGAGGAGAGGTTTGTACCCAAGGGTAACAGGAGTAATGAAAAAGCCAGGATGAGCCCATGGTTTACCCAAAGGTGCAGGGAGGCAAAAACCAAGTGTGCTAGGGAATGGAAGAAATATAGAAGGCAAAGGACCCAGGAGAATAAGGAGAACAGTCGTAGAGCCAGAAATGAATATGCACAGATAAGAAGGGAGGCCCAAAGACAATATGAAAATGACATAGCAGCGAAAGCCAAATCTGACCCGAAACTGTTGTACAGCCACATCAGGAGGAAAACAACAGTCAAGGACCAGGTAATCAGGCTAAGGAAGGAAGGAGGAGAGACAACAGGAAATGACCGGGAAGTATGTGAAGAACTCAACAAGAGATTCAAAGAAGTGTTCACAGAGGAGACAGAAGGGACTCCAGAAAGACGGAGAGGTGGGGCACACCACCAAGTGCTGGACACAGTGCACACAACCGAGGAAGAAGTGAAGAGGCTTCTGAGTGAGCTAGATACCTCAAAGGCAATGGGGCCAGATAACATCTCCCCATGGGTATTGAGAGAGGGAGCAGAGGCGCTATGTGTACCCCTAACAACAATATTCAATACATCTATCGAAACAGGGAGATTGCCTGAGGCATGGAAGACAGCAAATGTAGTCCCAATCTTTAAAAAAGGAGACAGACATGAAGCATTAAACTACAGACCAGTGTCACTGACATGTATAGTATGCAAAATCATGGAGAAGATTATCAGGAGAAGAGTGGTGGAACACCTAGAAAGGAATGATCTCATCAACAGCAGCCAGCATGGTTTCAGGGACGGGAAATCCTGTGTCACAAACCTACTGGAGTTCTATGACATGGTGACAGCAGTAAGACAAGAGAGAGAGGGGTGGGTGGATTGCATTTTCTTGGACTGCAAGAAGGCGTTTGACACAGTTCCACACAAGAGATTGGTGCAAAAACTGGAGGACCAAGCAGGGATAACAGGGAAGGCACTACAATGGATCAGGGAATACTTGTCAGGAAGACAGCAGCGAGTCATGGTACGTGGCGAGGTGTCAGAGTGGGCACCTGTGACCAGCGGGGTCCCGCAGGGGTCAGTCCTAGGACCAGTGCTGTTTCTGGTATTTGTGAACGACATGACGGAAGGAATAGACTCTGAGGTGTCCCTGTTTGCAGATGACGTGAAGTTGATGAGAAGAATACACTCGATCGAAGACCAGGCAGAACTACAAAGGGATCTGGACAGGCTGCAGAACTGGTCCAGCAATTGGCTCCTGGAGTTCAATCCCACCAAGTGCAAAGTCATGAAGATTGGGGAAGGGCAAAGAAGGCCGCAGACGGAGTACAGTCTAGGGGGTCAGAGACTACAAACCTCACTCAAGGAAAAAGATCTTGGGGTGAGTATAACACCAGGCACATCTCCTGAAGCGCACATCAACCAAATAACTGCTGCAGCATATGGGCGCCTAGCAAACCTCAGAACAGCATTCCGACATCTTAATAAGGAATCGTTCAGGACCCTGTACACCGTATACGTTAGGCCCATATTGGAGTATGCGGCACCAGTTTGGAACCCACACCTAGCCAAGCACGTAAAGAAACTAGAGAAAGTGCAAAGGTTTGCAACAAGACTAGTCCCAGAGCTAAGAGGTATGTCCTACGAGGAGAGGTTAAGGGAAATCAACCTGACGACACTGGAGGACAGGAGAGATAGGGGGGACATGATAACGACATACAAAATACTGAGAGGAATTGACAAGGTGGACAAAAACAGGATGTTCCAGAGATTGGACACAGTAACAAGGGGACACAGTTGGAAGCTAAAGACACAGATGAATCACAGGGATGTTAGGAAGTATTTCTTCAGCCACAGAGTAGTCAGTAAGTGGAATAGTTTGGGAAGCGATGTAGTGGAGGCAGGATCCATACATAGCTTTAAGCAGAGGTACGATAAAGCTCACGGCTCAGGGAGAGTGACCTAGTAGCGATCAGTGAAGAGGCGGGGCCAGGAGCTCGGACTCGACCCCCGCAACCTCAACTAGGTGAGTACAACTAGGTGAGTACACACACACACACACGCACACACGCACACACACACGCACGCACACACACACACACACACACACACACACACACACACACACACACTGTAACACGTATACAAAAGGTCGTACATAAAACACCTGCGGCACAACACACACCTGTGGCACAGCACACACCTGTGGCTGGCACCCTAGCAATGGGTCCGACAAGATAAGGTATCTTTTATCTTTCCTATCATCGTGAGAAAATAACAGACACCGAGAGCAAGAGGGAGGGAGGGAGAGAAGGAGGGAGGGAGAGACGGAGGGAGGGAGAGAAGGAGGGAGGGAGGGAGAAAGGGAAGGAGTGTTATTCTATATACTGGGGAGGGGGATGGAGGAACATTAACGGAGGAGGGGGGAGGTAACTGGAACTATTATAAGACGAATAATAATAATAATAATAATAATAATAATATTATTATTATTATTATTATTATTATTATTATTATTATTATTATTATTATTATTCATGTGAAGCGCTAAACCCTGGTGGATCCAACAGCAGGAGTGGGGTAGTGGAGCCTGAGAGGATGACAGAAGGGGAAAAATCAGGCATTCATTTGTAGCGAACATAAATGTTTGTGTGTATCAGGTGCGGGGATCCGTCACTCTCACGCTATTGGCTGACGTAAACACCTGGAAACACCTGGAAATATCTGTAAATATCTGTAAATACGTCATTAGCAGTGGGAGAAATTAATCTTGGACTTAAGCCCCTGGCTGCCTTTAAGACGGGACTGAACAGGTACCTAAAGCCAGTACCCGATCAGCCGGGCTGTGATTAATACGTTGGACTACGTGCGGCCAGCAGTAACAGCCTGGTTGATCAGGCCCTGATCCACCGGGAGGCCTCAAGGACTGGGCCACGGGGGCGTTGACCCCTGTAACACCCTCCAGGTAGACTCTCAGTGGAGCTTGTGATCTTGTGATTTGAGACCTTCCCTTGCGATGTATCTCACTTTCTTTTTCCTGATCTATCTTTACCGCTATCTCACTTTCTTTCCACGGAGAACTCACTTTCACCTGCTTTATCAGTCATGATACAGCTCGAGACAGAGCGAAACGTTCTAGAGATAACGAGGACCAACTTAGTTATATTCTCGAGCTCATAGTTAACGTTTTTCTCAACTCCAGCAACATGATAATACACCAGAAAACACATGACATATATTTCTTTAGAGATTGGTTAAACAGCAGTGATGTTTATGTTGTCATGGACTGGGCCGGGGGGGCGTTAACCCCCGGGAACTCCCTCCAGGTAGGTAGACCATCTAGTGTCACCATGAAGGGGCATAAGGAAGCTCAACTAACAGAAACAGAGGCGCAACAAGAACAGACATCAGCTATGGAGACTAGTTACAGCAGATCAAAAGAACACAAACTGCAAATAAAGAGGACGATTTTAATGAGAGAAGGGCGTTACAGAACAATGAATCTGCGCAGCATTACAGCAGAGCTGTATTACCTGAAGCATTTGTTTATGGTAACAAAGGCGTACATAGAGAAGCAGCGATGGTGGGCAGGATTCGTTCCTGTAACCTGTGTATGTGGCAGGCTGGTGTAGCAACTATGAAGTGTGTGCAACAGGAGGATATACACTCTCCACCACTGTATCTTTACAGTGTAGCAGAGTACAGAAACATAGAACAAATACTACTATCATTCATTACGTAAGCATGTCGTAAGTTAAGGTTCGTAGCATTTTACGAAAATGAACAATATTTTTTTTTTTGCAATTAGATTGCAATTACATTGGTATGGGAAGTGATACTTGTATATTTTCAGCCTAGAATGGAATCTGTCTCAAAAAACGTATTAACTATCTGGGTTGCAATGTACTGTGTTCTTTTTGTGGTAAGTACACTCCCAGAAACGGGTGGTACTGTCCAATACTGTGTTTATGTTGGTATGTTCACTCACAGAACGAGTGGTACTGTAACCATGAGACATGGTATAAACCTTGGTAATAAATACCGACAAGTTGGTTTAGAAAGACACGTAAGCAAACACTATAACATATTTATTAGAAAACGTTTCGGTCCTGGGACCTTGATCACTTCTAACATACAGAGGTAGAAAGACATTATATATATAGGCGGAGAGTGAGATGTGACGCATGTGACCTGAGGAATGTCATAAGAACATAAGAATGGAGGAACACTGTAGAAGGCCTACTGGCCCATGCGAGGCAGGTCCTTATCAAAACAACCTCTGCCTATGATGAGGACCAGTAGACGATGAAATCATGTGACTCCTGTGTTGTTGGGTTGGTGCTGCTTAAGTATCATGTATGCCAATGTTTTTGAAATTTTGTAGTTTCCAGTGTTGCGTTCTATAGTGTCGGTGACGGTGATTAGTGAGGCTTCTAGGCACCAGACCTCAGACGCCGACGGTGCCTAGAAGCCTCACTAATCACCGTCACCGACACTATAGAACGCAACACTGGAAACTACAAAATTTCAAAAACATTGGCATACATGATACTTAAGCAGCACCAACCCAACAACACAGGAGTCACATGATTTCATCGTCTACTGGTCCTCATCATAGGCAGAGGTTGTTTTGATAAGGACCTGCCTCGCATGGGCCAGTAGGCCTTCTACAGTGTTCCTCCATTCTTATGTTCTTATGACATTCCTCAGGTCACATGCGTCACATCTCACTCTCCGCCTATATATATAATGTCTTTCTACCTCTGTATGTTAGAAGTGATCAAGGTCCCAGGACCGAAACGTTTTCTAATAAATATGTTATAGTGTTTGCTTACGTGTCTTTCTAAACCAACCATGAGACATAAACTAAATAATGTAGATCTTAATATTACGGATTGCGAAAAAGATTTAGGAGTTCTGGTTAGCAGTAATCTAAAACCAGGACAACAGTGCATAAGTGTTCGCAATAAAGCTAACAGAATCCTTGGCTTCATATCTAGAAGTATAAATAATAGAAGTCCTCAGGTTGTTCTTCAACTCTATATATCCTTGGTTAGGCCTCATTTAGATTATGCTGCACAGTTTTGGTCACCGTATTACAGAATGGATATAAATGCACTGCTAAACGTACAAAGGAGGATGACAAAGTTGATCCCATGTATCAGAAACCTTCGGACGACGACCTACTTACACTAGTGGCAGGTCCCACTGTGATCCCGCCTCCTCCTGCTTCACCTCATCTGACTGCAGTATATAAGCCACCTCTCTGGCCCTATGCTGCATTTCCTACAAGAGTGATGGACTGAACACATCGATTCCAGGTTGAGGGACTGATTACCTCAAACTTCTCCTCTCCTTACCTATTTCTACTTTGTATTGGACTGATGAAGCCACTGTGTGGCGAAATGTTTCTTCAATAAAGATTCCCATGTGTTGCATAAGTGTCTCAATTCTTCAACTTGTCGGTTTTCTAAACCATTCATCATATCAGAAATCTTCCCTATGAGGATAGACTGAGGGCCCTGAATCTGCACTCTCTAGAAAGGCGTAGAATCAGGGGGGATATGACTGAGGTGTATAAATGGAAGACAGGAATTAATAAAAGGGATGTAAATAGCGTGCTAAAAATATCTAGCCTAGACAGGACTCGCAGCAATGGCTTTAAATTGGAAAAATTCAGATTCAGGAAGGATATAGGAAAGCACTGGTTTGGTAATAGAGTTGTGGATGAGTGGAACAAACTCCCAAGTACAGTTATTGAGGCTAAAACGTTGTGTAGTTTTAAAAATAAGTTGGATAAATACATGAGTGGGTGTGAGTGGGAGTGAGTTGGACCTGACTAGCTTGTGCTACTAGGTCGGATGCAGTGCTCCTCCCTTAAGTGACGTGTCTGACCTCACTAGGTCAAGGCATTGGCTTAAGTCGGTGGGAGAATTGGACCTGCCTCGCATAGGCCAGTAGACCTGCTGCAGTGTTCCTTCTTTCTTATGTTCTTATGTTCTTATGTTCTTAATATTGTTATTATAGTGGCAAGTTCACTCACAGAACGAGTGGTACTGTCTAATACTGTTTTTATGGTGGTAGGTTCACTCACAGGATGAGTGACTGCCATGTAAACTCGTCCCTTGGGTACAAAACCTCATACACAATGAGAGTCACCAAGAGTGGCAGTAGAGCAAGTGGTGGTGGTGGTACGGGGTGGCGTCGTCAACATAAACAAGGTTACAGGGTCAAGTGCATGTTTGTGATGCTCGTTTGTTTGTCAGGGAAAAAAATCATCTGACACGGAACTTTGTTTCAGGATGTCCTGTTCTGTTGACAGGAAAAGCGCCCACAAATATGGCCATGACTTGAAATATTGTCTATGTAACCCATTGCTCCGCTCTCAGTGCCTCTGTATTACCCACGGCTCGTTCAGTAATGCCAACACTGTGGCGGAACACTGGTCTTTAAGGACACGTGTAAAGATGGTAAAACTGTGGGCACTAAGAGAACACTGTCATCTACATAACACTGGGAGTCTGCACTTAACATTAATGGACGTGTTGTTGACATAGCACAAGACGAGCAGTGGACCCAAGATGCTTCCTTGTGAAATTCCATGTTACTCTAGTCCTTATCTGAGCTTCTTGATTTATCTCATTCTTTTATGCACAGATTTTCCCGATGGTTGGAGAGAGAGTGGTGTCAGGAGAGATCACTGTGCTGTCACTGCCGGCATGGTCAGCCAACGTCAGCCAACGGCCACCCAATCTTCACACGTTTCCTCATGCAGCGCTAAAATGGTTGTTAGTGAAATTAGGATTAGCGTGGGTAGAGACATAAAATCACAGAGGGAGCTAAATAGGCGCGAGGCAAACTAATATTATTATTTACAGAATAAAATAGTTCCGCCTCCACTAATGGCTCACATCTGCAGTCTTCCAGCATGGCTACCACCCTGCAAGTCCTCAAACAGAACGTTCAGCTTTGTCTCGAACAAACTCTCCACAAGTCCTCTTAATTCAATCCAACATGCTACAGCTACAAAGAGCTCAGAACAGGACACTCCGCTTTATCACAGGCACCAGGCGGAGGGACCGAATCAGAATGGAAGATCCACACTTCCAACCGGAGATCGACGCAATAAATGTAAGGGACCTGGGAGTAGTAATGTCTGAGGATCTCACTTTCAAGGATCACAACAGTGCCACGATCGCACATGCAAAGAAAATAATAGGATGGATAATGAGAACGTTCAAAACAAGAGATGCCAAGCCAATGATGATCCTTTTCAAATCACTTGTTCTCTCTAGGCTGGAATACTGCTGTACATTAACATCTCCATTCAAAGCAGGTGAAATCGCAGATCTAGAAAGTGTACAGAGATCCTTTACTGCACGTATAAGTTCTGTCAAGCACATTAACTACTGGGAACCCTTGGAAGCACTTGACTTGTACTCGTTGGAACGCAGGAGGGAGATATATATCATAATCTACACTTGGAAAATCCTGGAAGGAATGGTCCCAAATCTGCACACAGAAATCACTCCCTACGAAAGTAAAAGACTGGGCAGGCGATGCAAAATGCCCCCAATTAAAAGTAGGGGCGCCATTAGTACACTAAGGGAAAACACCATAAGTGTCCGGGGCCCAAGACTGTTCAACAGCCTCCCATCAAGCATTAGGGGAATTGCCAATAAACCCCTGACTGCCTTCAAGAGAGAGCTGGACAGATACCTAAAGTCAGTGCCGGATCAGCCGGGCTGTGGCTCGTACGTTGGGCTGCACGCGGCCAGCAGTAACAGCCTAGTTGATCAGGCCCTGATCCATCGGGAGGTCTGGTCATGGACCGGGCCGCGGGGGCGTTGATCCCCGGAATAACCTGCAGGTAACCTCCAGGTAACCTCCAGGCTAAATAAACTATAGAAGAGACAATTGCAAGATATGCAGGAACTAAAAGCTTACAAGTCAAGCTTATCCTTTCCCTAGTTCCGGTTGTTTCATGGTAACTGCACCATGTTCTCGCTCATAGAGATGAGAATGTGGTCCACAAGGAGTAACCAGCACTACTGCCACACGCCTCATAATGAAGACTCTCCACATTTCACAAGACGGAACTGTCGTCGAGGTCAGTGGAGGTTAGCACGCTGTTGATCATTTTAGATTTTTTTCGTTGTAGTGGCTAGTTTACTGTGCTCCAGTTATCCATCCTGTGGAGTGTGTGTGTGTTAGTGCTTTGAAGTCAGCAAAACGTTTTTGA
This sequence comes from Cherax quadricarinatus, assembly GCF_038502225.1. Classification (NCBI taxonomy): domain Eukaryota; kingdom Metazoa; phylum Arthropoda; class Malacostraca; order Decapoda; family Parastacidae; genus Cherax; species Cherax quadricarinatus. Next base: position 21,884,333 of record NC_091346.1, read on the forward strand.
TCAAATATATGAGTGCCACCTTACCCTTCCTAGGATCGAATCTCATTGTCCCCTATTCCCCAAGCGCTCCATTAATCCCTACGGGCATAGCGCTTCCCCCACAAATGCAATAATGGGGGCGATCTGCGTTTTTTGCTCTTTTCTAGACAAGTGTGAGCGAGACGCTGCCTCCACTCTCACGATCCTGACAGTATATATATATATATATATATATATATATATATATATATATATATATATATATATATATATATATATATATATATATATATATATATATATATATGTCGTGCCGAATATGTAAAACTGGTCAATTAGCAAGAACTCATTTAAAATTAATTCCTTTCTGAAATTTTCTCTTATACGTTTAAAGATATATTTTTTTCATTAGTGTTAATGTAAAAATTTTTAATTTTGCACCAAAAGAATCTTAGAAAACTTACCTAACCTTATTATAACATGAACAATTTATTTTAGCCTAACCCAACTTAATATATTTTAAATACGTTTACGATAATTTAATACTAAACAAACACAATCAAATATATTTTTTTCGTTAGGTTCAGAATGATTCTGGCGAAATTATTGCATACACAAATTTTCACTTGTCCTATATGGCAAGATGATCGTTGCTATTTAAGCCAAGATGGCAAGTTCTGCCTATTCGGCACGACATATATATATATATATATATATATATATATATATATAAGTTACACACAGTGAGAGCATTAAACAAGATACATTACATCCACGGAGGAATCGCTAAATTGTAAGGGTTGTAGAGCGCCTGAACAATGAGAGGTAATCAGTTCTGATGAGAGGAAAGGTAGATCCCATTCCTTGGATCAAGAGCCTCTCAGCATCATCAAGGGGAAGAGTATGGTGAGAGAGAAATGGTAACTACGGGAGTTTGTTTACGCGGCTTCAGGATCCTGACAGTGGAACATCTTGTCTCTGTCCACCTTGTCTATTCCCTGGCCCTCCTGTCCTCCAGTGTCGTCAGGCTGATTTCCCTCAACCTTTCTTCATAGGACATTCCCCTTAGCTCTGGAACTAACCTTGTCGCAAACCTTTGCACTTTTTCTAATTTCTTAACGTGCTTGACCCGGTGCGGGTTTCAAACAGGCGCTGCATACTCTAGTATGGGCCTGACGTACACAGTGTACAGTGTCTTGAAAGATTCCTTACTTAGGTATCGGAAAGCTATTCTCAGGTTAGCCAAGCGCCCATATGCTGCAGCAGTTATCTGGTTATGTGTGCTTCCGGAGACGTGCTCGGTGTTATACTCACCCCAAGATCTTTCTCCTTAAGCGAGGTTTGCAGTCGTTGGCCACCTAGCCTATACTCTGTCTGCGATCTTCTTTACCCTTCCTGACTTAGCATTTGGCAGGGTTGAATTCGAGAAGCCAGTTGCTGGACCACGTGTCCAGCCTGTCCAGGTCTCTTTGAAGTTCTGCCTGATCCTCATTTGATTTAATCCTCCTCATTAATTTCACATCATCTGCGAACAGGGACACTTCTGAGTCTATCCCTTCCATCATGTCATTCACATATACCAAAAATAGCACTGGACCTAGGACCGACCCCTGTGGGACTTCGCTCGTCACAGGTGCCCATTATGTGTGTGTGTGTGTGTGTGTGTGTGTGTGTGTGTGCGTGAATGTAGTATCCTAGTACTGTTGTACATACACTCGCGATGTTTGAGTACAATAATGGTGGTGATGAGCACAGTTGCGGAGGAGGAATTAGTAGTAATTAAGGCAGGAGGAGAATAAAATCAGGGAGTAGGAAGAAGGAAAGGACGTAGGAAGGGTTAGAGGAGGTGGGGAGGGTATATATATAGAAAGAGAGATTGGGGATGTAAGGAATTTGATAGACAAGGATAGAGGAAAGAGGGGTAGAAGGATGAACTGCCCAGCTGGTGGTGCCGGTATCATCGTCAGCAGCAGCAGTCAGTCAGTCAGTCAGCAGTTGTCAGCTAGTTATCCTGCTGACACGGGGTCAGGGTTGTAAGCAGCCTTGAGAAACTTCAAGAGATGTAAACACTGGCCAGTGACCCGACCCTTTCACTTACCACAAATCCACTACTGGTTAGGCATAGTGCCAACTTTACTGTGTCTTTAGGCACTGAGTTTAGTCACTGTGTCTTTAGGCATTGAGTCTGTGTCTTTGAGCACTGTATCTCTAGTGGTGTAGACAGGTGCAGGGTTCTAGGTGTTGGACAGGACAGTGACCATGCCGCATGTGGACTAAATGGTGTAGATCTTGATATTGCGGATTGCGGGGGAGATTTGGGAGTTCTGGTTGGCAGTGGTCTGAAGCCGGGACAACAGTGCATAACTGTTCGCGGTGGAGCTGATGGAGTCCTTGGCTTCATGTCAAGAAGCATAAATGGTGGGAGTCCTCAGGTTGTTCTTCAACTCTGTACATCCTTGGTTGGGCCTCATTTGGGTTGTGCTGCACAGTTTTGGTCGCCGTGTTGCAGAGTGGATGTGGGTTCTCTGGAGGGTGTGCAGGGGAGGATGGCAGGGTTGGTCCCATGTGTCGGGGGCCTTCCCTGTGAGGACAGACTAGGGGCCCTGAATCTGCACTCTCTAGAAAGACGAAGAATTAGGAGGGATATGATTGAGGTGTATAAATGGAAGACAGGAATAAATAAAGGGGATGTAAATAGTGTGCTGAAAATATCTAGCCTAGACAGGACTCGCAGCAATGGTTTTAAGTTGGAAAAATTCAGATTCAGGAAGGATATAGGAAAGTACTGGTTTGGTAATAGAGTTGTGGATGAGTGGAACAAACTCCCGAGTACAGTTATAGAGGCCAGAACGTTGTGTAGCTTTAAAAATAGGTTGGATAAATACATGAGTGGATGTGGGTGGGTGTGAGTTGGACCTGATAGCTTGTGCTACCAGGTTGTTTGCCGTGTTCCTCCCTTAAGTCAATGTGACCTGACCTGACTAGGTTGGGTGCATTGGCTTAAGCTGGTAGGAGACTTGGACCTGCCTCGCATGGGCCAGTAGGCCTTCTGCAGTGTTCCTTCGTTCTTATGTTCTTATGTTCTTAAAAATTTCTCTGGGCATCTTGATAATTATTTTCTCTTGATTTTCGCTCAGGAAGACACTAACAATATCCCAATAATTAATTTTTATAGTGGGCATGAAGACAATAAATTATGCAGTATCATAGTCACTAGCGAAATGGTTATCAAACAGATAGACTGATTGAAGCAGAATACAGTGGACCCCCGCATAGCGAACGCCTTGCATAGCGAACAATCCGCATAGCGAACGCTTTGTTCGCTAAAATTTTGCCCCGCATAGTGGACAAAAACCCGCTCAGCGACCTTCGTCCGAGACGCGTCCAATGTGTGCCCTCAGCCAGCCTCACATGTGCCGCCCGTCCCATTGTTTACCAGCCAGCCTCCGCGGTAACATTCAAGCATACACTCGGAATATTTCGTATTATTACAGTGTTTTCGGTGCTGTTTGTGGAAAATAAGTGACCATGGGCCCCAAGAAAGCTTCTAGTGCCAACCCTACACCTCAAAGGGTAAGAATACCCATTGAAATGAAGAAAGAGATCATTGATAAGTATGAAAGTGGAGTACGTATCACCGACCTGGTCAGGTTGTACAAGAAACCAAAATCAACCATCGCTTCTATTGTGGGCAAGAAAACGGCAATCAAGGAAGCTGTTGTTGCCAAAGGTTTAACTGTGTTTTCGAAACAAAGATCGCAAGTGATGGAAGATGTTGAGAGACTCTTATTGGTGTGGATAAATGAAAAACAGCTAGCAGGAGATAGCGTCTCTCAAGCGATCATATGTGAAAAGGCTAGGAAGTTGCATGACGATTTAATTAAAAAAATGCCTGCAACTAGTGATGATGTGAGTGAATTTAAGGCCAGCAAAGGTTGGTTTGAGAGATTTAAGAAGCGTAGTGGCATCCATAGTGTGATACGGCATGGTGAGGCTGCCAGTTCGGACCACAAAGCGGCTGAAAAATATGTGCATGAATTCAAGGAGTACATAGAAACTGAAGGACTGGAACCTGAACAAGTGTTTAATTGTGATGAAACAGGCCTGTTCTGGAAGAAAATGCCAAGCAGGACCTACATTACTCAGGAGGAAAAGGCACTCCCAGGACATAAGCCTATGAAAGACAGGCTTACTTTGTTGATGTGTGCCAATGCTAGTGGTGATTGCAAAGTTAAGCCTTTATTAGTGTATCACTCTGAAACTCCCAGAGCGTTCAGGCAAAAGAATGTCCTCAAGGATAATTTGTGTGTGCTGTGGAGGGCAAACAGTAAGGCATGGGTCACTAGGGAATTTTTCTATAACTGGTTACACCATGCATTTGCCCCCAATGTGAAAGATTACCTAACTGAAAAGAAATTAGACCTTAAGTGCCTCCTGGTGTTAGACAATGCCCCTGGTCATCCTACAGACGTGGCAGAGCGACTTTATGGGGACATGAGCTTCATTAAGGTGAAGTTTTTGCCTCCTAATACCACTCCTCTCCTGCAGCCCATGGACCAGCAGGTCATTTCCAACTTCAAGAAACTGTACACAAAAGCTCTGTTTCAAAAGTGCTTTGAAGTGACCACAGACACTGGATTGACTCTAAAAGAGTTTTGGAAGGATCACTTTAATATCCTCAGTTGTGTAAACCTTATAGGTAAGGCTTGGGAGGGAGTGACTAAGAGAACCTTGAACTCTGCTTGGAAGAAACCGTGGCCAGAATGTGTAGACAAAAGGGATTTTGAAGGGTTTGAGGCTAACCCTGAGAGGAGTAGTATACCAGTTGAGGAATCAATTGTGGAATTGGGGAAGTCCTTGGGGTTGGAGGTTAGTGGGGAGGATGTGGAAGAGTTGGTGGAGGAGGACAATGAAGAACTAACCACTGATGAGCTGATAGATCAACTTCAAGAGCAAGAGGCCAGACCTGGGGAAACTGGTTCAAAGGAGGGGAGAGAGAAATTGAAGGAATTGCCTACTTCAAAGATTAAGGAAATGTGTGCAAAATGGCTTGAAGTGCAAACCTTTTTTGATGAAAATCACCCTCACACAGCTATTGCAAGCCGTGCTGGTGACTGTTACAATGACACTGTTGTGAACCACTTTAGACAAATCATAAAGGAACGAGAGGTACAGGCCACTATGGACAGATATGTTGTGCGAAAGAAGTCCAGTGACTCTGAAGCTGGTCCTAGTGGCATTAAAAGAAGAAGGGAAGTAACCCCAGAAAAGGACTTGCTACCTCAAGTCCTAATGGAAGGGGATTCCCCTTCTAAACACTAACACTCTCTCTCCCCTCCTCCCATCCCATCAATCATCACCAGATCTTCAATAAAAGTAAGTGTCATGTAATTGTGCATGCCTTTTTCAGTTTGTGTGTACTAAAATTAACATTTTTTTGTGGTAAAAAAATTTTTTTTTCATACTTTTGGGTGTCTTGCACAGATTAATTTTATTTCCATTATTTCTTATGGGGAAAATTAATTCGCATAGCGAACATTTCGCATAACGACCAGCCCTCTTGCACGGATTAAGTTCGCTATGCGGGGGTCCACTGTAAATCCCCAGGCCCTGATGAACTTTTTTCAAGGGTTCTTAAAGAGTGTAAAATGGAACTTTGTGAACCATTGACTAATATTTTTAATATTCTCTTCAAACAGGTGTAGTGTCTGATATGTGGAAGATGGCTAATGTAATTCCTATTTTTAAAGCAGGGGACAAGTCATTATCGTCAAATTACCGCCCAATAAGCCTGACCTCAATTGTAGGCAAATTACTAGTCAGTTATAGCTGATATTATAAGAAGCCATCTGGATAAGCACAGCTTGATTAATGATACTCAGCATGGATTCACGAGGGGCCGTTCCTGCCTAACTAATTTATTAACTTTCTTCAGTAAAGCTTTTGAGGCCATTGATCGTGGTAAAGAATTCAGTATTGTTTATTTAGATTTTAGTAAGGCTTTTGATGGAGTACCACACCAGAGACTGTTAAAGAAAGTGGCAGCTCATGAGATTGGGGAAAAAGTGCTCTCATGGATTGAGTCATGGCTCACTAATAGGAAGCAGAGAGTATGCTTAAATGGGGTTAAATCCAAGTGGGGATCCCTGTGGCGTACCACAGGGATCAGTCTTAGGCCCGTTGTTGTTTATAATACTATATATCAACGACCTTGATGAGGGTATTACTAGTGATATGAGCAAATTCGCCAATGACACAAAGATAGGTAGGATAATTGATTCAAACGTAGATGTCAGGGAACTTCAGGAGGATTTAGAGAAACTCAGTTGTTGGTCAGAAAAGTGGCAGATGCAGTTCAGTGTAGATAAATGCAAGGTTCTGAAGCTCAGGAGTGTCCATAACCCTAGCACTTATAAGTTAAATAATGTAAAACTTAGTCATACAGATTGCAAAAAGGACTTGGGGGTTATGGTAAGCAGCAACCTTAAACCAAGACAGCAATGCCTAAGCGTATGTAATAAGGCAAATAGATTATTGGGATTTATATCAAGAAGTGTAAGCAACAGAAGTCCAGAGGTTATACTGCATCTTTATACATCCTTAGTAAGGCCTCACCTAGATTATGCAGCTCAGTTCTGGTCTCCATATTACAGAATGGATATAAATTCTTTAGAAAACATTTAACGAAGAAATCTAAATTAACACATAGCATTAGAAATCTTCCGTACGAAGAACGATTGAAGACTCTTAACCCTTTGACTGTTTTGGTAGTATATATACATCTTACGAGCCTCCGTTTTTGACGTGTATATATACTCATAAATTCTAGCGGCTTCAAATCAAGCTGACTTTGTGGTCTATTTTTGTATAGTATTTATGGTTGTATTCTTGTTTTCTTGGTCTGATTTGATAGAATGGAAAACATATTATAGAAATAGAGGTGATTTTGAATGGTTTTACTATGAAATGAACCTTGAAATGGAGCTCAAAGTAGGGGAAATGTTTGATTTTTGCCGATGTTCAAAAGTAAACAAATAATGTCATTTTCCAATAAATGTCCAAGTAGCCATTCTGATATGCAGTCATGAATGGGTTGACATTATTTATACAATTATTACAATATTGCAGTAGTCTGCATAACAGTAAATCGTCTATTTTTTGTTTGAATAAAAATTCAAATTAGAAGGCAAGAGTAATATTAGAGGGGCCTGGAGACATGACTTATTAACAAAGAAAATGTTATTTTAGAGCCAGGAATGTCTGCATTGTTCATTCTGGACCCTATTTTGAAATTGTCATATTTTTTAATTTTCGTGAAATTGGCCAAATTGCAAATTTCTGACCACGTTATTGGGTAGTTGAAATCGGTAAAGGGGCAGTTTCTTGTACTCAATCGATAGAAAAAATGGAGTTCTAAAGAAATAGCTATGAGTTTGGTCGATTGGAGCAATGGAATTAGCCGAAAATAGGGCTCAAAGTGGGCGAAATCGCCGACTCGTAAATATCGCCAAGGTCGCTAATTCGCGAGAGCGTAATTCCGTCAGTTTTCCATCAAATTTCGTTCTTTTGGTGTCATTACAATTGGGAAAAAATTCTCTTTAATTTCATAAGAAAAAAATAGTTTTTTTTTTGGGGGGGGGGGGGAATTTTGTGACACCAGGAGACACCTCAGGATTTGGGGTTGCGACAGTCAAAGGGTTAAACTACATTCACTTGTAAGACGAAGAATGAGGGGAGACATGATCGAAGTGTACAAGTGGAAGATGGGTATTAACAAAGGGGATATAAATAAGATCTTGAGGATATCTTTCCAAGAGAGAACTTGCAATAATGGATTCAAATTAGATAAGTTTAGATTTCGAAAGGATATAGGAAAGTATTGGTTTGGAAATAGGGTAGTTGATGAGTGGAACAGTCTTCCTACTAGGATTATTGAAGCTAAAATGTTGGGTAGTTTCAAATTTAGGTTGGATAAATACATGAGTGAGAGGGGTTGGATTTGAGTGAGACTTGCATAATGAATAAATAGAATCATCAAAACTTATTTCTTGGGTAGCATTACAAATTGGGTTGGGCAAATATTTTGTTAGTGGGAAGGATTGTAAAGGACCTGCCTAGTATGGGCCAATAGGCCTGCTGCAGTGTTCCTCCTTTCTTATGTTCTTATGTTCTTAGAACCTTTACTGCACGTATAAGTTACATTAAACACCTTAACTACCGGGAACGCCTGGAAGCACTTGACTTATACTCACTGGACCTCAGGCGAGAGAGATACGTCATAATCTACACCTGAAAGATCCTGGAGGGACTGGTCCCTAATCTACACACAGAAATCACTCCCTACGAAAGCAAAAGACTTGGCAGGCGATGAAACATATCCCCAGTGAAAAATAGGTGCGCCATTAGTACACTAACAGAAAACACAATAAGTGTCCGGGGCCCAGGACTGTTCAACAGCCTCCCACCAGCCATAAGGGAATTGCCAATAGACCCCTGGTTGTCTTCAAGAGGGAGCTGCACAGATACCTAAAGTCAGTGCCAGATCAGCCGGGCTGTGGTTCGTACGTTGGACTACGTGCGGCCAGCAGTAACATCCTAGGTGATCAGGCCCTGATCCACCGGGAGGCCTGGTCATGAACCGGGCAGCGGGGGCATTTATCCCCGAATTACCTTACAGGTACACTCCAGGTAGGTAGTGTCTCTAAGCACCATGTCTTTTGACACTGAATTTAGTGTATCCTTCAGCAGTCAATAGGATGTTGGCAGATTTTTCGACATTGATAGAACTCTGGAAGGGGACATAAGAGGAGGCAGGAAGTTGGACAACTACGAAGAATTGATAAAAAGAGGATACGAGGGAGTATTTACGTATCGAAAACGAGACACTACCAGCATAACTCTGCTGCTGTAGCTACAAATAAGTAACTAAATATAAACGTTGTATATCTTTCTATATGATTCTCTTTTTATATATATAACTATGTCTCTTTGAATCTCCCTCTCTCATTCTCTCTCTCTCTCTCTCTCTCTCTCTCTCTCTCTCTCTCTCTCTCTCTCTCTCTCTCTCTCTCTCTCTCTCTCTCTCTCAAACACAAACAGTCACGTCAAAAAACTTACACAAGCACACTCGTTACCGCAAGAAATTTATTTATTTATTTAGTAATTTTAGCACACATACAGAGATACAAAAAAATACAGGTAAGAGCAGCATGCCAAAGCCACTTATACTATGCATAGCATTACGGGCTGGCTTAAAATTAACTTAAGATTAACTAAGCAATGATGAAATCAGTGATAAGACATTATTGTAAACAGATTACTATAAAGCACAAATGAGTATTACAAAGACAGGTCATATGGTTGCATGCATTGTTGTTCATTCAGTAGAATGGAGTATTCTGTTAGGTAGTGTATTTAAAAAAATAAAGTTAGATTGGGTCCTAGGTTTAATAAAAAAAAAAAAAGGAAAGCACTTGAGAGTTCAGGTTAGTCATTTTAATGACATGACACGCAGTGGTACAACTCTGCTGCCCATGGTGTTATGGTGCTATGGTGGTGTTATGGTGCTATGGTGGTGTTATAGTGCTATGGTGGTGTTATGGTGCTATGGTGGTGTTATGGTGCTATGGTGGTGTTATAGTCCTATGGTGGTGTTATGGTGCTATGGTGGTGTTATAGTGCTATGGTGGTGTTATGGTGCTATGGTGGTGTTATAGTGCTATGGTGTTATAGTGCTATGGTGGTGTTATAGTGCTATGGTGGTGTTATGGTGCTATGGTGGTGTTATGGTGCTATGGTGGTGTTATGGTGCTATGGTGGTGTTATAGTGCTATGGTGGTGTTATAGTGCTATGGTGGTGTTATGGTGCTATGGTGGTGTTATGGTGCTATGGTGGTGTTTTGGTGCTATGTTGGTGTTATGGTGCTATGGTGGTGTTATGGTGCTATGGTGGTGTTATAGTGCTATGGTGGTGTTATGGTGCTATGGTGGTGTTATGGTGCTATGGTGGTGTTATGGTGCTATGGTGGTGTTATGGTGCTATGGTGGTGTTATAGTGCTATAGTGGTGTTATAGTGCTATGGTGGTGTTATAGTGCTATGGTGGTGTTATGGTGCAATGGTGGTGTTATAGTGCTATGGTGGTGTTATGGTGCTATGGTGGTGTTATGGTGCTATGGTGGTGTTATAGTGCTATGGTGGTGTTATAGTGCTATGGTGGTGTTATAGTGCTATGGTGGTGTTATAGTGCTATGGTGGTGTTATAGTGCTATGGTGGTGTTATGGTGCTATGGTGGTGTTATGGTGCTATGGTGGTGTTATGGTGCTATGGTGGTGTTATGGTGCTATGGTGGTGTTATAGTGCTATGGTGGTGTTATGGTGCTATGGTGGTGTTATGGTGCTATGGTGGTGTTATAGTGCTATGGTGGTGTTATAGTGCTATGGTGGTGTTATAGTGCTATGGTGGTGTTATGGTGGTGTTATAGTGCTATGGTGGTGTTATGGTGCTATGGTGGTGTTATAGTGCTATGGTGGTGTTATGGTGCTATGGTGGTGTTATGGTGCTATGGTGGTGTTATGGTGCTATGGTGGTGTTATGGTGCTATGGTGGTGTTATGGTGGTATGGTGTTATAGTGCTATGGTGGTGTTATGGTGCTATGGTGGTGTTATAGTGCTATGGTGGTGTTATAGTGCTATGGTGGTGTTATAGTGCTATGGTGGTGTTATAGTGCTATGGTGGTGTTATGGTGCTATGGTGGTGTTATGGTGCTATGGTGGTGTTATGGTGCTATGGTGTTATAGTGCTATGGTGGTGTTATGGTGCTATGGTGGTGTTATGGTGCTATGGTGGTGTTATGGTGCTATGGTGGTGTTATAGTGCTATGGTGGTGTTATAGTGCTATGGTGTTATGGTGCTATGGTGGTGTTATGGTGCTATGGTGTTATGGTGCTATGGTGGTGTTATGGTGCAATGGTGGTGTTATGGTGCTATGGTGGTGTTATAGTGCTATGGTGGTGTTATGGTGCTATGGTGGTGTTATGGTGCTAAGGTGGTGTTATAGTGCTATGGTGGTGTTATGGTGCTATGGTGGTGTTATAGTGCTATGGTGGTGTTATGGTGCTATGGTGTTATGGTCCTATGGTGGTGTTATAGTGCTATGGTGGTGTTATGGTGCTATGGTGGTGTTATAGTGCTATGGTGGTGTTATAGTGCTATGGTGGTGTTATAGTGCTATGGTGGCGTTATGGTGATATGGTGTTATGGTGCTATGGTGGTGTTATGGTGCTATGGTGGTGTTATGGTGCTATGGTGTTATGGTGGTATGGTGTTACAGTGCTATGGTGGTGTTATAGTGCTATGGTGGTGTTATGGTGCTATGGTGGTGTTATGGTGCTATGGTGGTGTTATAGTGCTATGGTGGTGTTATGGTGCTATGGTGGTATGGTGCTATGGTGGTGTTATAGTGCTATGGTGGTGTTATAGTGCTATGGTGGTGTTATGGTGCTATGGTGGTGTTATGGTGCTATGGTGGTGTTATAGTGCTATGGTGGTGTTATGGTGCTATGGTGGTGTTATGGTGCTATGGTGTTATAGTGCTATGGTGGTGTTATAGTGCTATGGTGGTGTTATGGTGCTATGGTGGTGTTATGGTGCTATGGTGTTATAGTGCTATGGTGGTGTTATGGTGCTATGGTGGTGTTATAGTGCTATGGTGGTGTTATGGTGCTTTGGTGGTGTTATGGTGCTATGGTGGTGTTATAGTGCTATGGTGGTGTTATGGTGGTGTTATGGTGCTATGGTGGTGTTATGGTGCTATGGTGGTGTTATGGTGCTATGGTGTTATGGTGCTATGGTGTTATAGTGCTATGGTGTTATAGTGCTATGGTGGTGTTATAGTGCTATGGTGGTGTTATGGTGCTATGGTGGTGTTATGGTGCTATGGTGCTATGGTGGTGTTATGGTGCTATGGTGTTATGGTGCTATGGTGGTGTTATAGTGCTATGGCGGTGTTATGGTGCTATGGTGGTGTTATGGTGCTATGGTCGTGTTATAGTGCTATGGTGGTGTTATGGTGCTATGGTGGTGTTATAGTGCTATGGTGGTGTTATGGTGCTATGGTGGTGTTATGGTGCTATGGTGGTGTTATGGTGCTATGGTGGTGTTATGGTGCTATGGTGGTGTTATAGTGCTATGGTGGTGTTATAGTGCTATGGTGGCGTTATAGTGCTATAGTGGTGTTATAGTGCTATAGTGGTGTTATGGTGCTATAGTGGTGTTATGGTGCTATGGTGGTGTTATAGTGCTATGGTGGTGTTATGGTGGTGTTATGGTGCTATGGTGTTATGGTGCTATGATGGTGTTATGGTACCATGATGGTGTTATGGTACCATGATGGTGTTATGGTACCATGATGGTGTTATGGTACCATGATGGTGTTATGGTTCCATGATGGTGTTATGGTGCTATGATGGTGTTATGGTACCATGATGGTGTTATGGTGCTATGGTGGTGTTATGGTGCTATGGTGGTGTTATAGTGCTATGGTGGTGTTATAGTGCTATGGTGGTGTTATAGTGCTATGGTGGTGTGTTAGGATGTCGGTGTTGTACTGGTGTTCACATTAATGTTGTCTCTCGGGTGTTTTGGCGTCAGTCATATCTGAAGGATGTTTTTCTGAGGGGTCAGCGCCCCCGCGGCCCGGTCTCAGACCAGGCCTCCTGGTGGATCAAGACCAGTCTCAGACCAGGCCTCCTGGTGGATCAAGACCAGTCTCAGGCCAGGCCTCCTGGTTGATCAAGACCAGTCTTAGACCAGGCCTCCTGGTGGATCAAGACCAGTCTCAGACCAGGCCTCCTGGTGGATCAAGACCAGTCTCAGGCCAGGCCTCCTGGTTGATCAAGACCAGTCTTAGACCAGGCCTCCTGGTGGATCAAGACCAGTCTTAGACCAGGCCTCCTGGTGGATCAAGACCAGTCTCAGACCAGGCCTCTTGGTGGTACAAGACCAGTCTCAGACCAGGCCTTCTGTTGGTTCAAGACCAGCCTCAGACCAGGCCTCCTGGTGGTTCAAGACCAGTCTCAGACCAGGCCTCCTGGTGGTTCAAGACCAGTCTCAGACCAGGCCTCCTGGTGGATCAAAACCAGTCTCAGACCAGGCCTCTTGGTGGTTCAAGACCAGTCTCAGACCAGGCCTCCTGGTGGTTCAAGACCAGTCTCAGACCAGGCCTCCTGGTGGTTCAAGACCAGTCTCAGACCAGGCCTCCTGATGGATCAAGACCAGTCTCAGACCAGGCCTCCTGATGGATCAAGACCAGTCTCAGACCAGGCCTCCTGGTGGTTCAAGACCAGTCTCAGACCAGGCCTCCTGGTGGTTCAAGACCAGTCTCAGACCAGGCTTCCTGGTGGTTCAAGACCAGCCTCAGACCAGGCCTCCTGGTGGTTCAAGACCAGCCTCAGACCAGGCCTCCTGGTGGTTCAAGACCAGCCTCAGACCAGGCCTCCTGGTGGTTCAAGACCAGCCTCAGACCAGGCCTCCTGGTGGTTCAAGACCAGTCTCAGACCAGGCTTCCTGGTGATTCAAGACCAGCCTCAGACCAGGCCTCCTGGTGGTTCAAGACCAGTCTCAGACCAGGCTTCCTGGTGGTTCAAGACCAGTCTCAGACCAGGCCTCCTGGTGGTTCAAGACCAGTCTCAGACCAGGCCTCCTGGTGGTTCAAGACCAGTCTCAGACCAGGCCTCCTGGTGGTTCAAGACCAGTCTCAGACCAGGCCTCCTGGTGGTTCAAGACCAGTCTCAGACCAGGCCTCCTGGTGGTTCAAGACTAGTCTCAGACCAGGCTACTCAACAGACTCCCTCCTGAAGACAGCTTATTACAACCCAGGATTCCAAATGGCCTGTTATCCCGGGTGTAATGGGAGCAAAATAAACACAGCAGAAAAAGTTTAGACTTATATTATCCTTCACCAATTTAAAACAGCAATATGTACACTATGTACAGTGATAAGTATAGTGCACTCCACGGTAAGCAAAGCAGAAATAGAAGCCACAAGATAGCAGACCGTGCTTCAACCAGCTCTAGAATGGGAATGACAAGGGCAGACAGGAGAGCTGTACCCACATAACCTCTGCGATTGCCAAAACCATCTTCTTATTGGCTAGAACCTGGTTACTAGTTGAACGACGGGGCCCCATCATCAACTCTTAGCAACCTGGTTCGCTGGTTGGGGGAGATAGCCTGTAAATGAGGGTGTGTACATGCGCCGAATAAAGGTTACATACTCTTTGCATGCCACACAGCTTCTTTTCCTCGCTCTGTAAAAGTTGTCTCTTTTCTTACCTACATTGTGGAACAAGACAATCATGTACAGCTCAGGACATGTATTAGAGGAAACATCTCGCCATGAGTGTCTTCTTCTGTCCATGAGTGTCTTCTTCCGTCCATGAGTGTCTTCTTCCGTCCATGAGTGTCTTCTTCCGTCCATGAGTGTCTTCTTCCGTCCATGAGTGTCTTCTTCCGTCCATGAGTGTCTTCTTCAGTCCATGAGTGTCTTCTTCCGTCCATGAGTGTCTTCTACAATCCATGAGTGTCTTCTTCAGTCCATGAGTGTCTTCTTCCGTCCATGAGTGTCTTCTTCAGTCCATGAGTGTCTTCTTCAGTCCATGAGTGTCTTCTTCCGTCCATGAGTGTCTTCTTCAGTCCATGAGTGTCTTCTTCAGTCCATGAGTGTCTTCTTCCGTCCATGAGTGTCTTCTTCCGTCCATGAGTGTCTTCTTCAGTCCATGAGTGTCTTCTTCCGTCCATGAGTGTCTTCTTCCGTCCATGAGTGTCTTCTTCAGCTCATGAGTGTCTTCTTCAGTCCATGAGTGTCTTCTTCAGTCCATGAGTGTCTTCTTCAGTCCATGAGTGTCTTCTTCAGTCCATGAGTGTCTTCTTCAGTCCATGAGTGTCTTCTTCAGTCCATGAGTGTCTTCTTCTGTCCATGAGTGTCTTCTTCAGTCCATGAGTGTCTTCTTCTGTCCATGAGTGTCTTCTTCAGTCCATGAGTGTCTTCTTCAGTCCATGAGTGTCTTCTTCAGGCCATGAGTGTCTTCTTCAGTCCATGAGTGTCTTCTTCAGTCCATGAGTGTCTTCTTCAGTCCATGAGTGTCTTCTTCAGTCCATGAGTGTCTTCTTCTGTCCATGAGTGTCTTCTTCAGTCCATGAGTGTCTTCTTCTGTCCATGAGTGTCTTCTTCAGTCCATGAGTGTCTTCTTCTGTCCATGAGTGTCTTCTTCAGTCCATGAGTGTCTTCTTCAGTCCATGAGTGTCTTCTTCCGTCCATGAGTGTCTTTTTCTGTCCATGAGTGTCTTCTTCAGTCCATGAGTGTCTTCTTCAGTCCATGAGTGTCTTCTTCAGCTCATGAGTGTCTTCTTCAGTCCATGAGTGTCTTCTTCAGTCCATGAGTGTCTTCTTCAGTCCATGAGTGTCTTCTTCAGTCCATGAGTGTCTTCTTCAGTCCATGAGTGTCTTCTTCAGTCCATGAGTGTCTTCTTCAGTCCATGAGTGTCTTCTTCAGTCCATGAGTGTCTTCTTCAGTCCATGAGTGTCTTCTTCAGTCCATGAGTGTCTTCTTCTGTCCATGAGTGTCTTCTTCCGTCCATGATTGTCTTCTTCTGTCCATGAGTGTCTTCTTCAGTCCATGAGTGTCTTCTTCTGTCCATGAGTGTCTTCTTCCGTCCATGAGTGTCTTCTTCCGTCCATGAGTGTCTTCTTCAGTCCATGAGTGTCTTCTTCAGTCCATGAGTGTCTTCTTCAGTCCATGAGTGTCTTCTTCAGTCCATGAGTGTCTTCTTCCGTCCATGAGTGTCTTCTTCCGTCCATGAGTGTCTTCTTCAGTCCATGAGTGTCTTCTTCAGTCCATGAGTGTCTTCTTCAGTCCATGAGTGTCTTCTTCAGTCCATGAGTGTCTTCTTCAGTCCATGAGTGTCTTCTTCAGTCCATGAGTGTCTTCTTCTGTCCATGAGTGTTTTCTTCTGTCCATGAGTGTCTTCTTCAGTCCATGAGTGTCTTCTTCTGTCCATGAGTGTCTTCTTCAGTCCATGAGTGTCTTCTTCAGTCCATGAGTGTCTTCTTCAGTCCATGAGTGTCTTCTTCTGTCCATGAGTGTCTTCTTCAGTCCATGAGTGTCTTCTTCAGTCCATGAGTGTCTTCTTCTGTCCATGAGTGTCTTCTTCAGTCCATGAGTGTCTTCTTCAGTCCATGAGTGTCTTCTTCAGTCCATGAGTGTCTTCTTCAGTCCATGAGTGTCTTCTTCTGTCCATGAGTGTTTTCTTCTGTCCATGAGTGTCTTCTTCAGTCCATGAGTGTCTTCTTCTGTCCATGAGTGTCTTCTTCAGTCCATGAGTGTCTTCTTCAGTCCATGAGTGTCTTCTTCAGTCCATGAGTGTCTTCTTCTGTCCATGAGTGTCTTCTTCAGTCCATGAGTGTCTTCTTCAGCTCATGAGTGTCTTCTTCAGTCCATGAGTGTCTTCTTCAGTCCATGAGTGTCTTCTTCAGTCCATGAGTGTCTTCTTCAGTCCATGAGTGTCTTCTTCAGTCCATGAGTGTCTTCTTCAGTCCATGAGTGTCTTCTTCAGTCCATGAGTGTCTTCTTCAGTCCATGAGTGTCTTCTTCAGCTCATGAGTGTCTTCTTCAGTCCATGAGTGTCTTCTTCAGTCCATGAGTGTCTTCTTCAGTCCATGAGTGTCTTCTTCAGTCCATGAGTGTCTTCTTCAGTCCATGAGTGTCTTCTTCAGTCCATGAGTGTCTTCTTCAGTCCATGAGTGTCTTCTTCAGTCCATGAGTGTCTTCTTCAGTCCATGAGTGTCTTCTTCAGCCCATGAGTGACATCTTCAGCCCATGAGTGACATCTTCAGCCCATGAGTGACATCTTCAGCCCATGAGTGACATCTTCAGCCCATGAGTGACATCTTCAGCCCATGAGTGACATCTTCAGCCCATGAGTGACATCTTCAGCCCATGAGTGACATCTTCAGCCCATGAGTGACATCTTCAGCCCATGAGTGACATCTTCAGCCCATGAGTGACATCTTCAGCCCATGAGTGACATCTTCAGCCCATGAGTGACATCTTCAGCCCATGAGTGACATCTTCAGCCCATGAGTGACATCTTCAGCCCATGAGTGACATCTTCAGCCCATGAGTGACATCTTCAGCCCATGAGTGACATCTTCAGCCCATGAGTGACATCTTCAGCCCATGAGTGACATCTTCAGCCCATGAGTGACATCTTCAGCCCATGAGTGACATCTTCAGCCCATGAGTGACATCTTCAGCCCATGAGTGACATCTTCAGCCCATGAGTGACATCTTCAGCCCATGAGTGACATCTTCAGCCCATGAGTGACATCTTCAGCCCATGAGTGACATCTTCAGCTCATGAGTGACATCTTCAGCCCATGAGTGACATCTTCAGCCCATGAGTGACATCTTCAGCCCATGAGTGACATCTTCAGCCCATGAGTGACATCTTCAGCCCATGAGTGACATCTTCAGCCCATGAGTGACATCTTCAGCCCATGAGTGACATCTTCAGCCCATGAGTGACATCTTCAGCCCATGAGTGACATCTTCAGCCCATGAGTGACATCTTCAGCCCATGAGTGACATCTTCAGCCCATGAGTGACATCTTCAGCCCATGAGTGACATCTTCAGCCCATGAGTGACATCTTCAGCCCATGAGTGACATCTTCAGCCCATGAGTGACATCTTCAGCCCATGAGTGACATCTTCAGCCCATGAGTGACATCTTCAGCCCATGAGTGACATCTTCAGCCCATGAGTGACATCTTCAGCCCATGAGTGACATCTTCAGCCCATGAGTGACATCTTCAGCCCATGAGTGACATCTTCAGCCCATGAGTGACATCTTCAGCCCATGAGTGTCTTCTTCAGCCCATGAGTGACATCTTCAGCCCATGAGTGACATCCATGTTGTCACTGAGAAAGTTTGAAGAATGAGTCACAAATCCTGGCTAGAATAGTTCGTAAAAAACTCGTTGGAAAGTGGACAAGTTAAACGAAGTTTCGGTCTGTGTTGGACTATTAGCAAGTGATCTGGAAATGCTCCAGGAAGGAGCGAAACGTTGTTTATGACTAAGTAATCTTTTTTTTCTATTATTTCATGACTTGCATGTTCCCTTAGTTCTTCCTTCCAGTTCTCTTCCCCACAGTTCTTCCTTCTAGTTCTCTTCCCCACAGTTCTTCCTTCCAGCTCTCTTCCCCACAGTTCTTCCTTCCAGCTCTCTTCCCCATAGTTCTTCCTTCCAGCTCCCTTCCCCATAGTTCTTCCTTCCAGTTCTCTTCCCCATAGTTCTTCCTTCCAGTTCTCTTCCCCATAGTTCTTCCTTCCAGCTCTCTTCCCCATAGTTCTTCCTTCCAGTTCTCTTCCCCATAGTTCTTCCTTCCAGTTCTCTTCCCCATAGTTCTTCCTTCCAGTTCTCTTCCCCATAGTTCTTCCTTCCAGTTCTCTTCCCCATAGTTCTTCCTTCCAGTTCTCTTCCCCATAGTTCTTCCTTCCAGTTCTCTTCCCCATAGTTCTTCCTTCCAGTTCTCTTCCCCATAGTTCTTCCTTCCAGTTCTCTTCCCCATAGTTCTTCCTTCTAGTTCTCTTCCCCACAGTTCTTCCTTCCAGCTCTCTTCCCCATAGTTCTTCCTTCCAGTTCTCTTCCCCATAGTTCTTCCTTCCAGTTCTCTTCCCCATAGTTCTTCCTTCCAGCTCTCTTCCCCATAGTTCTTCCTTCCAGTTCTCTTCCCCATAGTTCTTCCTTCCAGTTCTCTTCCCCATAGTTCTTCCTTCCAGTTCTCTTCCCCATAGTTCTTCCTTCCAGTTCTCTTCCCCACAGTTCTTCCTTCCAGCTCTCTTCCCCATAGTTCTTCCTTCCAGCTCTCTTCCCCATAGTTCTTCCTTCCAGTTCTCTTCCCCACAGTTCTTCCTTCCAGCTCTCTTCCCCATAGTTCTTCCTTCCAGCTCTCTTCCCCACAGTTCTTCCTTCCAGCTCTCTTCCCCATAGTTCTTCCTTCCAGCTCTCTTCCCCATAGTTCTTCCTTCCAGCTCTCTTCCCCATAGTTCTTCCTTCCAGCTCTCTTCCCCATAGTTCTTCCTTCCAGCTCTCTTCCCCACAGTTCTTCCTTCCAGCTCTCTTCCCCATAGTTCTTCCTTCCAGCTCTCTTCCCCATAGTTCTTCCTTCCAGCTCTCTTCCCCATAGTTCTTCCTTCCAGTTCTCTTCCCCACAGTTCTTCCTTCCAGCTCTCTTCCCCATAGTTCTTCCTTCCAGCTCTCTTCCCCATAGTTCTTCCTTCCAGTTCTCTTCCCCATAGTTCTTCCTTCCAGTTCTCTTCCCCATAGTTCTTCCTTCCAGTTCTCTTCCCCACAGTTCTTCCTTCCAGCTCTCTTCCCCATAGTTCTTCCTTCCAGCTCTCTTCCTCATAGTTCTTCCTTCCAGTTCTCTTCCCCATAGTTCTTCCTTCCAGTTCTCTTCCCCACAGTTCTTCCTTCCAGCTCTCTTCCCCATAGTTCTTCCTTCCAGTTCTCTTCCCCATAGTTCTTCCTTCCAGTTCTCTTCCCCACAGTTCTTCCTTCCAGTTCTCTTCCCCATAGTTCTTCCTTCCAGCTCTCTTCCCCATAGTTCTTCCTTCCAGTTCTCTTCCCCATAGTTCTTCCTTCCAGTTCTCTTCCCCATAGTTCTTCCTTCCAGCTCTCTTCCCCATAGTTCTTCCTTCCAGTTCTCTTCCCCATAGTTCTTCCTTCCAGTTCTCTTCCCCATAGTTCTTCCTTCCAGTTCTCTTCCCCATAGTTCTTCCTTCCAGTTCTCTTCCCCATAGTTCTTCCTTCCAGTTCTCTTCCCCACAGTTCTTCCTTCCAGCTCTCTTCCCCATAGTTCTTCCTTCCAGTTCTCTTCCCCATAGTTCTTCCTTCCAGCTCTCTTCCCCATAGTTCTTCCTTCCAGTTCTCTTCCCCATAGTTCTTCCTTCCAGTTCTCTTCCCCACAGTTCTTCCTTCCAGCTCTCTTCCCCATAGTTCTTCCTTCCAGTTCTCTTCCCCATAGTTCTTCCTTCCAGTTCTCTTCCCCACAGTTCTTCCTTCCAGTTCTCTTCCCCATAGTTCTTCCTTCCAGCTCTCTTCCCCATAGTTCTTCCTTCCAGTTCTCTTCCCCATAGTTCTTCCTTCCAGTTCTCTTCCCCATAGTTCTTCCTTCCAGCTCTCTTCCCCATAGTTCTTCCTTCCAGTTCTCTTCCCCATAGTTCTTCCTTCCAGTTCTCTTCCCCATAGTTCTTCCTTCCAGTTCTCTTCCCCATAGTTCTTCCTTCCAGTTCTCTTCCCCATAGTTCTTCCTTCCAGTTCTCTTCCCCATAGTTCTTCCTTCCAGCTCTCTTCCCCATAGTTCTTCCTTCCAGCTCTCTTCCCCATAGTTCTTCCTTCCAGTTCTCTTCCCCATAGTTCTTCCTTCCAGTTCTCTTCCCCATAGTTCTTCCTTCCAGTTCTCTTCCCCATAGTTCTTCCTTCCAGCTCTCTTCCCCATAGTTCTTCCTTCCACTTCTCTTCCCCATAGTTCTTCCTTCCAGTTACTTTTCCCATAGTTCTTCCTTCCAGTTCTCTTCCCCACAGTTCTTCCTTCCAGTTCTCTTCCCCATAGTTCTTCCTTCCAGTTCTCTTCCCCATAGTTCTTCCTTCCAGCTCTCTTCCCCATAGTTCTTCCTTCCAGTTCTCTTCCCCATAGTTCTTCCTTCCAGTTCTGTTCCCCACAGTTCTTCCTTCCAGTTACCTTTCCCACAGTTCTTCCTTCCAGTTACCTTTCCCATAGTTCTTCCTTCCAGTTCCCTTTCCCATAGTTCTTCCAGTTCCCTTTCCCATAGTTCTTCCTTCCAGTTACTTTTCCCATAGTTCTTCCTTCCAGTTCTCTTCCCCATAGTTCTTCCTTCCAGCTCTCTTCCCCATAGTTCTTCCTTCCAGTTCCCTTTCCCATAGTTCTTCCTTGAGGAATGCTCTCTCCGCATGGTTTCCTTTTCTGAAATCTGGTTTCCCATGTCCTCCCACTATTTTTTACCTTGTCCTCCAGCCATTTTTCCCTTTTTAGTTCTACCTGATACTCGTCCACTTGAATTCTTCTCAATAGTTTCACGTCGTCTGCAAACAGGGACACCTCTGAATTTATTCCTTCCGTCATGTCATTCACATATATCAGAAACAGCACCAGCTCTAGAACTGACCCCTGTGGAACCCTACTCGTCACAGGCGCCCACTCTGATACCTCGTCACGTATCATGACTCGTTGTTTCCTTTCTGTCAGGTATTCTCTGATCCATTGCAGTGCCTTTCCTTTTATTACTGCCTGCTCCTCTAGCGTTTGCACTAATCTCGTGTGCAGAACTTTGTTGAAAGCCTTCTTACAGTCCAAGAAAATGCAATCTACCCAACCCCCCTCTCTCCTGTCTTTCATCTGTTGCCTTGTCGTAAAACTTCACTAGGTTTGTGACACAGGATTTCCCCTCCCTGAAACCATGTTGGTTATCGTGTATAAGGTCATTCCTTTCTAGATGCATCCACCACTCTTCTCCTGATAATCTTCTCCATGACTTTGTATACTATACATGTCAGTGACATTGGTCTCTAGGTTAATGCTGCCTGTCTGTCTTCTTTCTTAAAGACTGAGGTTACTTTTGCTGTTTTCGACACCTCAGGTAGTTGCCCTGTTTCGAAAGATGTGTTGAAGATTGTTGTTAGTGGTGCACACAGGGCCTGTGCTCCCTCTCTCAGAACTCACAGAGATATGTCCAGTTCCACCGCCTTTGAGGTATCTAGTTAACTTAGCAGCTTCTTCACCTCTTCCTTGGTTGTGTATAGTGTGTGTGAGTGTGTGTCATGATACGCTCATAGCGTGCTAGCGTGCTGTGAATTTTGGACTCGTTTGCATGGTGGAATATTTGATGTGTGTGTGTGTGTGTGTGTGTGTGTGTGTGTGTGTGTGTGTGTGTGTGTGTGTGTGTGTGTGTGTGTGTGTGTGTGTGTGTGTGTGTGTGTGTGTGTGTGTGTGTGTGTGTGTGTGTGTGTGTGTGTGTTTTTGTGTGTGTGTGTGTGTGTGTGTGTGTGTGTGTGTGTGTGTGTTCGTGTATGTGCGTGTGTGTGTGTGTGTGTGTGTGTGTGTGTGTGTGTGTGTGTGTGTGTGTGGGTGGGTGTGTGGGTGTGGGCGTGCATACTGAGCCTGAGGGCGGCGTGTTTGGTATGTGTGACCGGTGTTCTTTA
The DNA here is from genome assembly GCF_038502225.1 of Cherax quadricarinatus. Taxonomy (NCBI): domain Eukaryota; kingdom Metazoa; phylum Arthropoda; class Malacostraca; order Decapoda; family Parastacidae; genus Cherax; species Cherax quadricarinatus. The sequence goes on from NC_091346.1 coordinate 21,906,597, forward strand.
CCTGCCTCCACAGAGCTCTACGTGTTAGCGTCGTAACTATGGACATGGCATCTATAATTCCTCTGGATGAATCTGTACGAGCGGTCTTTCGACATTTCCTGGGACCGCAAGACTGCCAGGGATACAAAGTGCAGTCGTGTTAGTCTGGAGTTCGGTAAATGTCTTTGATCCATTCCTCTCAGTTCCAAGAAATGTTTAGGTGATACCTACAAGATGTGGGAAAAAGACACTTGTTATAGGCTGCCCTAGTTGCTGTCAATAACACTATATATCAGAAATCCGGAAGTTACCTGGAGTTTACCTGGAGAGAGTTCCGGGGGTCAACGCCCCCGCGGCCCGGTCTGAGACCAGGCCTCCTGGTGGATCACAGCCTGATCAACCAGGCTGTTGCTGCTGGCTGCACGCAAACCAACATACGAGCTACAGCCCGGCTGATCCGGAACTGACTTTAGGTGCTTGTCCAGTGCCAGCTTGAAGACTGCCAGGGGTCTGTTGGTAATCCCCCTTATGTGTGCTGGGAGGCAGTTGAACAGTCTCGGGCCCCTGACACTTATTGTATGGTCTCTTAACGTGCTAGTGACACCCCTGCTTTTCATTGGGGGGATGGTGCATCGTCTGCCAAGTCTTTTGCTTTCGTAATGAGTGATTTTCGTGTGCAAGTTCGGTACTAGTCCCTCTAGGATTTTCCAGGTGTATATAATCATGTATCTCTCCCTCCTGCGTTCCAGGGAATACAGGTTTAGGAACCTCAAGCGCTCCCAATAATTGAGGTGTTTTATCTCCGTTATGCGTGCCGTGAAAGTTCTCTGTACATTTTCTAGGTCGGCAATTTCACCTGCCTTGAAAGGTGCTGTTAGTGTGCAGCAATATTCCAGCCTAGATAGAACAAGTGACCTGAAGAGTGTCATCATGGGCTTGGCCTCCCTAGTTTTGAAGGTTCTCATTATCCATCCTGTCATTTTTCTAGCAGATGCGATTGATACAATGTTATGGTCCTTGAAGGTGAGATCCTCCGACATGATCACTCCCAGGTCTTTGACGTTGGTGTTTCGCTCTATTTTGTGGCCAGAATTTGTTTTGTACTCTGATGACGATTTAATTTCCTCATGTTTACCATATCTGAGTAATTGAAATTTCTCATCGTTGAACTTCATATTGTTTTCTGCAGCCCACTGAAAGATTTGGTTGATGTCTGCCTGGAGCTTTGCAGTGTCTGCAATGGAAGACACTGTCATGCAGATTCGGGTGTCATCTGCAAAGGAAGACACGGTGCTGTGGCTGACATCCTTGTCTATGTCGGATATAAGGATGAGGAACAAGATGGGAGCGAGTACTGTGCCTTGTGGAACAGAGCTTTTCACCGTAGCTGCCTCGGACTTTACTCTGTTGACGACTACTCTCTGTGTTCTGTTAGTGAGGAAATTATAGATCCATCGACCGACTTTTCCTGTTATTCCTTTAGCACGCATTTTGTGCGCTATTACGCCATGGTCACACTTGTCGAAGGCTTTTGCAAAGTCTGTATATATTACATCTGCATTCTTTTTGTCTTCTAGTGCATTTAGGACCTTGTCGTAGTGGTCCAATAGTTGAGACAGACAGGAGCGACCTGTTCTAAACCCATGTTGCCCTGGGTTGTGTAACTGATGGGTTTCTAGATGCGTGGTGATCTTGCTTCTTAGGACCCTTTCAAAGATTTTTATGATATGGGATGTTAGTGCTATTGGTCTGTAGTTCTTTGCTGTTGCTTTACTGCCCCCTTTGTGGAGTGGGGCTATGTCTGTTGTTTTTAGTAACTGTGGGACGACCCCCGTGTCCATGCTCCCTCTCCATAGGATGGAAAAGGCTCGTGATAGGGGCTTCTTGCAGTTCTTGATGAACACAGAGTTCCATGAGTCTGGCCCTGGGGCAGAGTGCATGGGCATGTCATTTATCGCCTGTTCGAAGTCATTTGGCGTCAGGATAACATCGGATAGGCTTGTGTTAATCAAATTTTGTGGCTCTCTCATAAAAAATTCATTTTGATCTTCGACTCTCAGTCTGGTTAGCGGCTTGCTAAAAACTGAGTCATATTGGGACTTGAGTAGCTCACTCATTTCCTTGCTGTCATCTGTGTAGGACCCATCTTGTTTAAGTAGGGGCCCAATACTGGACGTTGTTCTCGATTTTGATTTGGCATAGAAGAAGAAATACTTTGGGTTTCTTTCGATTTCATTTATGGCTTTTAGTTCTTCCCGCGATTCCTGACTCCTAAAGGATTCTTTTAGCTTAAGTTCGATGCTTGCTATTTCTCTGACCAGTGTCTCCCTGCGCATTTCAGATATATTGACCTCTTTTAGCCGCTCTGTTATTCTTTTCCGTCGCCTGTAAAGGGAGCGCCTGTCTCTTTCTATTTTACATCTACTCCTCCTTTTTCTTAGAGGAATAAGCCTTGTGCATACATCGAGTGCCACCGAGTTAATCTGTTCTAGGCATAAGTTTGGGTCTGTGTTGCTTAGTATATCTTCCCAGCTTATATCGGTTAGGACTTGGTTTACTTGGTCCCACTTTATGTTTTTGTTATTGAAGTTGAATTTGGTGAATGCTCCCTCGTGACTAGTCTCATTTTGTCGGTCTGGGGCTCCACGCATACATGTCTGAACCTCAATTATGTTGTGATCTGAGTATATTGTTTTTGATATGGTGACATTTCTTATCAGATCATCATTGTTAGTGAATATGAGGTCTAGTGTATTCTCCAGTCTAGTAGGCTCTATTATTTGCTGGTTTAAATTGAATTTTGTGCAGAGATTTAAAAGCTCGTGTGAGTGTGAGTTTTCATCAGAGCTGCCTCCTGGTGTTATTTCTGCAACAATATTATTTGCTATATTCCTCCATTTTAGGTGCCTTAAGTTGAAATCCCCCAGGAGCAAGATGTTGGGTGCAGGAGCTGGAAGATTTTCCAGACAGTGGTCAATTTTTAACAGCTGTTCCTGGAATTGCTGGGAAGTTGCATCCGGAGGCTTGTAGACTACCACAATGACTAGGTTTTGGTTCTCGACCTTTACTGCTAAAACTTCCACTACGTCATTTGAGGCATTAAGCAGTTCTGTGCAAACAAGTGACTCTGCAATGTACAGGCCAACCCCCCCCTTTTGCCTGTTCACTCTGTCACATCTGTATAGGTTGTAACCTGGGATCCATATTTCGTTGTCCAAGTGATCCTTTATGTGGGTCTCAGTGAAAGCCGCGAACATTGCCTTTGCCTCTGCAAGCAGTCCACGGATGAAAGGTATTTTGTTGTTTGTTGCTGGCTTTAGACCCTGTATATTTGCAAAGAAGAATGTTATCGGACTGGTGGTATTGTTGGTACTGGGGGGGGATTTTTTTTCCGGCATTAGTATCTGTATCTGTTGGTTTGGAGTGGAGGCCATCGACTGTGGTTCCACTCCAGGAATGACTGGATTTGGTGTACGATTTCTGCCATTTCCTGCCAGTTTTTTTTCCTTCCTGGCACTAAAAAACCTCTCCCTCTTGAGTGTCTGTGGCTACCCAGGTTTTCCCATGGCCTGGATGTTTTGTATCTTTTTGTCCCCTTTAGATGGTATGCCTGGCAATTTAAGTTATAGCACAGTCTTTCCTGTACTGAAGAGGTACACATTTCAGGGTGAAAAAGCTTACAGGAAGGGAGTTTGCATTTTCCTGTTGTCATATGGACATGACATTTTCTAGGGTGGTCATAGTTGCATGTCCCATCTGTTTTTCCAGATTTCCCATGCCAGCAGATACCAAGTGCATAGTATGTGCACAGGCTTGGTTTCCGTTTGCCTTGGGTTTCTGTGACTGTATTCCCTGTTGGTGCATGTTTCCCTGTCTTATTCCTATCCTCCCTAGCACCAACAATGGAGCTCCCACCAGTTGTTTTTGGTAATTTATCCTCACTATTGCTATTGGAGTCCTCTTGTTTGCTATTTCCTGCGGTATTTCTTGTTTGCAATATTGGTTTTATCTTATCTTTGACTACACTTGTTTCCCTACTATGGCTCCTGTCTTCTATGAGGTCATTTATATGTATTCCTTCCTGCGTATAATTCCCGACTACCTGGACAAAATCTCCAGCTTCACCATTACTGTCTCCCAGGACAGTATCTCCAGCTTCACCATTTCTGTCTCCCAGGACAGCACCTCCAGCTTCACCATTACTGTCTCCCAGGACAGCACTATCAGCCCCACATTTACTGACTACCAGGACATCACCTCCAGCCTTACAGTTTGTGACTACATGGCCAGTATCAAGGGCAGTACCATTCAGCCCAGACTTTTTATGTTCCCATCTGTTGTAGAAAGCTTCCAGGTTTTCTATGAAAACAGCTTTGATGTTGTCCTCTTTTAATACCCTTGTGATTTTAGTCCACAGATTTTCCTCATTTGGGCATACCCAAAAACACTTCTCTGTTTTAATACTGCTTGTAGCTAGTTCTGGGATATCTGCACAAGGAGCGTGACACCAATTTCCACAAAAATGACAATTTATCCATGTGGAAGCCCGTTTGTTTGACTGACCACAGACTACACACAGCTTCATAATGATGTGAATGGTTGATTTACTGCAATTCTACTAGCAACCTCTTGAATATTATATTAATAACCTTAAATGAAGCTCTAGCTATTTGTATTTCTGTTTCTAACTCTTTTTGTATATTGGACAGCTTACCGTCACGTTCCTGATTTTTAATGTTTGTGTTTATTACACTATATCCAAATTGCTATTCAACAGGCTATTACCCATTCTGGAGACCGATGTAACATGATGCTGACAGGTCCTTCTCCTACTCAACCCGTCTAACCACAATTATACTATTACTAGCACTACTACTGCTACTACTATTACTACCCTCGCGGTTTTCCACCTGACTCCTGCCACTATATATACTCGTTTCTTAGTTTTCTCTGTATTAGGACTGAAGAAGTCACTCGTGGCGAAACGTTTCCTTTAATAAATGTCCTGAACTGTACATAAGAGTCATTTTCTCTGAGAACCGTTAACAGTCTCGTTGCAAACCTTTGTTTATTTTCTAGTTTATATACTTGATCAGAGTGAGTTTCATGACGGCGCCACGTACTCGCAAGAAATTTTATACAATGATTTGAAACATTCAGTAAGATCCTTGACAGTAGTTCTTAAGTCACCCATTTTTGCATGTGCTGCTGAAGCTGTGTTGTTGACGTGTACTTCTGGTGATATGCTTGGTGTTATGTTTATTCACAGATCTTTCCCTTGGTATTGTCAGCAGCTTCACACGTCCTAAGTTGTGTTTACTGTCAGAGCTTCTCTTTCTTTCCCCCCTCTCATTTTCTCATTAGTAAGTTTATTTAGGTACAGGCACACATAAATACAGTTACACAAATTATCATACATTGTAACATATGCAAAACAACCACTGTGAAAGAAATAGAACACTATTTTTTCACAGTGGTTGTTATGCATATTGTGATATCACCTGTTTACTGTGATCTTATTGCAAAGTAAGATATATGTAATTACCTAGAATAATCCAAGATGAAACCATCAGGGCAATTCTTGCAATTTAGGTCTGATTACCTACCTGGTTAATTTCCCATTGCCAAAAAAAAAAAAAAAACAGAAACGCAGAGGGTTCAATTTCCATCTTTGAGGTCCTTTATGTATATCAAAAACAGAAAGGGTCCAAGCACTGGCCCTCAGGGGAAACTCCCCTCATTACCCATGCCCATCTCTTTACCTCCTCTCCCCCCATTACTCACTGCCTCCGGTTCTCCGGGTATTCCTGTATCCACTTGAGAACCTTCCCTGTTAGTAATAATTGTATTTTTTATCATTATTACTAATTTTCGGACACTGCAACGAGTAGCGCCTTGACAAACTCCTGGAGAGCGAATTGTTGCCACAATAAAATGTCGCATTAACTGCATCTGTGACCTTTTATGAAACACCTGTTATGTTGTTCCTACCTCTTCAGATGTGCATTTTAGTCTCCTGTATAGCACCATGTCAAATGCTTTCTTTACAGTCGAAGAAAAAGATGCAAGTTCCCATCCCTTTCTCTCTCTCTCTCTCTCTCTCTCTCTTTCTCTCTCTCTCTCTCTCTCTCTCTCTCTCTCTCTCTCTCTCTCTCTCATACGAAACTAGAAAATTAATGAAACATGAATTGCCATCTCCCAGCCCATGATGGATGTCATTCACGTATTCAGTTCATTTAGATAATCTGTTTCTTCACAAGCCTCCCACACTATTATTGTTACTGGTACCTTAACCGGTTTGCTTAGTCAGTCAGACAGGTTAGCCTCGATTTTTTTCCTATTTTCCATCTTGTATATCGGATCCACATTTGTAGTTCTCCAGCTATCTGGTTGTTATTTTTTCTGTTGATCTCTTGTATTATCATACTAAGGGATTATACAAATTCTCTGTACCTTCGCCCACACAGTGGGTTTTAACAAGTCACAAACAGATGTGTTGGTGGCTTGAAAAAAAACCACTGTGTGGGCGAAACGCTGTCAATATAGGATCGCATTATGCTGCATTTGTGTCTCTCATCGTGTCGGTATTTTATGCCTTTTCCCTTAACAAAGTAATGTTTCATCTGGTTCCATTGGTTTGTTGTATCTAAGTATCTTAGGACCGGTCTCACTTTCCCTTTTTCAACGTAAAGTTCCCATAACCCTGGCGCACTCGTCTCTCTATCACGCCTCCTGCAATATCTTTATATTTACCGTTCCATTGCTTCCCCCAGTATAGCGTAAAATATATGGTGCAGCATATGGGAATATCTTACAAGCGACTGACACTAGCGAACATGGAAGTGTAAGGGAAAGTTAGCGTAGGCCTAGCTGCCGGGTGAATAATAACAAAACAACGATCCCAGTATAGTGCAGTGGAAAGAAAAGTGTATCTTGAATGAATATAGTGTATATCCTTGAGATAACCAGTGTACAGCATAATATATAAAAGGAAATAAAATAAAAAACAGTAGTGAAGTGTGGCAGTGTGGGTAAATCTTGTCTTGGCTGGGTGCATGGGCATGTTGTCAATGGCTTTTTCAAAGTCTATCGGAGTTAGGGTAATGTGGGAAATCTGGCATACATTGATGGGATTTGGAGGCTCATTCATGAAGAAATCATTGTCGATCCTCAGACTGATTAGTGGTTCACTAAACACAGAGTCGTACTGGGATTTCAGTATTTCACTCATTTCCTTGTTGTCATCTGTGTAAGTCCGATCCTGTCTGAGTAAGGGCCCGATACTAGATGTGGTATTTGCCTTGTTTTTGGCATATGAAAAGAAATATTTCTTTCAGTTTCACTAATAGCTTTAAGTTCCTCCTGTCTCTCCTGGTTCCTGTAAGTGTCCTTTAACTTAAGTTCGATAGTTTCCACTTCCCTGGTCAGCGCTTCCTTCCGTGTATCAGATATTCTAGCGTTCCTGAGGAGCTCAGTGATTCTTCGTCGTCTTCTGTAGAGGAAGCATCTTTCTCTCTCCAGTTTACTCCTGCTCTTCTTCTTTCTTAGGGGAATATGCCTAGAACATGCTTCAGCTGCCAGGAAGTTGACCCTTTCAAGGCACTGGTTTGGATCCATGTCATTTAAGACATCTTCCCAACATGTTTCATTTAGGACATGGTTTACCTGGTCCCAGTTGATGTTCTTGATGTTGAAGTTGTATTTTGTGAAGACACCTTCACAGGTACATGCATTCTGCTGATCAGGACCCCTATGCATGTACGTCTGGACTTCGATTAGATTGTGATCGGAATTAGTTGTTTTTGATATTGTTATGTCTCTTACCAGGTCCTCATTATTTGTGAAGATAAGGTCAAGTGTGTTTTCTAGTCTTGTTGGCTCCACTATCTGCTGGCTTAAGGTGTGTTTATTGCAGACTTAGTGGCTCATGTGTGTGTGACCTTTCATCTGCGCTACCTCTGGGGATTGTTTCTGCTATAACATTATCTGCTACATTTTTCCATTTTGTATGCCTTATGTTGAAATCACCAAGCAGTAAGTTGTTTGGGGATGGAGCTGGAAGGTTTTCCAGACAGTAATCAATTTTCAGTAGCTGTTCCTTAAACTGTTGGGAGGTTGCATCTGGTGGCTTATATACAACCACAATGACTAGGTTTTGGTTCTCAATCTTTATTGATAGAACTTCAACTACCTCATTTGTGGTGTTCAGCAACTCCGTGCAGATGAGCGACTCTGATATACAGGCCAACTTCCCCTTGTTTCCTGTTCATTCTGTCGCATCTAAAAAGGTTGTAACCACTTATCCATATTTCACTGTCAAAGTAATCTTTTGTGTGAGTCTCTGTGAAGGCTGTAAACATTGCATTAGACTCCTCTAGAAGTCCACTGATAAAAGGTATTTTGTTGTTGGTGGATGGATTAAGACCCTGTATATTAGCAAATATGAACGAGGTTGTATTCTGTGTTTGTTGGGGGGATTGTGTTATTGGCATCAGTAGTTGTAATTCTGGAGGGCCATGGGTGGCCACTGGCTGCCCCTCCAGTCCAACAAGGCTCCAAGGTGGTGGACTATTTTTGTTATTTCCTTCCATTTTCTTTTTCCATTTCCTGCCACTAAAAAATCACCTGGAGTTGGGTTGTCGTAGCTACTATTGTTTTGTCTTGTGGGGTCTGTGCCTCCTGGTCCCTTTTAGATGGTATGCAGAGCAGTTGATGTTGTAACATTGCTTCTGGAAGACCGAGGAGTGACATTTTTGGGTGAAAGAAAGTACAGAAAGAAGAACGACACAGTCCTTTAGACAGGAGGTCACTACATTTTTTGGGATGCTCAAAGTTGTATGTCCCATTTTTTTTCCTGATATTTCATGCTTACAGATGCCCCAAGCATAATATTTGCACAATTTCACTTTTGGTTGGATAGAATTGTTGGGAGGTGTGCTGTTAATTTCTGCAGGTTCTGGGACTGCACTATAATCCTCAGTAACCAAGCCAGGGCCACCCCGTCCTGGATTCAATCTACTTTCCCCAGTAGAGGAAGAAGGAGACTCCTCTCCAACATCTGTACTGTGGGCCACGGTCTTGTGCAATGACGGTTGTATATTTAAGGTTTTAGTGATGACTGAGGTAGGGTCCCTAGTAGAGTCTGGGCTGGCAGTAAGGCTGGGGGCTGAAACCGAGTCAGCACTGGGGCTGGGGGCTTAGCCTGGGCCAGCACCAGCGATGTGGGCATTAGTGCTATGACTGGGGTCTGGGTCTGGGTTAGCACTATGTGGGGGAGTTGGGATAACTGATGTTTTTGTTTCCTGTTTTTTTCAGTGGGTTACCTGGAGGTTACCTGGAGGTTATTCCGGGATCAACGCCCCCGCGGCCCGGTCCATGACCAGGCCTCCCGATGGATCAGGGCCTGATCAACTAGGTTGTTACTGCTGGCCGCATGCAGTCCAACGTACGAGCCAGAGCCCGGCTGATCCGGCACTGACTTTAGGTATCTGTCCAGCTCTCTCTTGAAGGCAGTCAGGGGCTTATTGGTAATTCCCCTAATGCTTGATGGGAGGCTGTTGAACAGTCTTGGGCTCCGGACACTTATGGTGTTTTCCCTAAGTGTACCAATGGCGCCCCTACTTTTAATTGGGGGCATTTTGCATCACCTGCCCAGTCTTTTACTTTCGTAGGGAGTGATTTCTTTGTGCAGATTTGGGACCATTCCTTCCAAGATTTTCCAAGTTTAGATTATTATATATCCCTCCCTCCTGTGTTCCAACGAGTACAAGTCAAGTGCTTCCAAGCGTTCCCAGTAGTTAAGGTGCTTGACAGAACTTATACGTGCAGTAAAGGATCTCTGTACACTCTCTAGATCTGCGATTTCACCTGCTTTGAATGGAGATGTTAATGTACAGCAGTATTCCAGCCTAGAGAGAACAAGTGATTTGAAAAGGATCATCATTGGCTTGGCATCTCTCATTTTGAACGTTCTCATTATCCATCCTATCATTTCCTTTGCACGTGCGATCGTGGCACTGTTGTGATCCTTGAAAGTGAGATCCTCAGACATTACTACTCCCAGGTCCCTTACATTATTTTTCCACTCTATTGTATGGCCAGAGTCTGTAGTATACTCTGTTCTAGTTATTATCTCCTCCAGTTTTCCATAACGGAGTAGTTGGAATTTTTCCTCATTGAACATCATATTGTTTACCATTGCCCATAGGAAAACTTTGTTTATATCTTCTTGGAGGTTAACCACGTCCTCAGCAGATGACAGCCTCATGCAGATCCTAGTATCATCCGCAAAGGATGATACAGTACTGTGAGTCATCTGTTGTGGTATGGGCATTCTGCATTTTTTGGTTCACCTCTATCTCTTTCTGCCATGTTTTATATATTTTTGGCAGACTATCCAAGAGGTCATCTTTGGTTTCTTGATTATTTTTATCATTTATTACTCTCCTTAGTACCTTTCTGATACCTGCCCAAAGTTCTACATCTTTATTGCACAACCAGAAACACCTTCCTAGTTCGAGGTCATTTTTTGAGGCTGTATTTAGTCTAGTACAAGAGATATGATGTTTGGAAAAGCAGAGGTTGCATGTGATTCTGGATTTCCTTCAAGGATTTTTTTACATGTCCCACTGGAATGTTGTACTGACATCCTGTCTGTATCCTACTACACTCTGTATGCCACAGAAGAAAACTGATTTCCACTTTACCTTTCTCTTACTGGTGCCAGTAATATGTATTTATAAAAACCAAGTTTGCGGCATGTGGGTGGTGGGTGTAGGGTGGGTTTAGGGTGGGTGGATGTACATGGTAGGCCTGAGTGTCTGCCTGGCACCACTGCCAGACGTATGATTGTAGCACACCACTCAGGGTATGTGGCACTTGTCATGCACTTCTGTGGCACTTCTGTCACATTTTAGTTTAAACCATTTGGATTATGTTAATCACTATCCTTGTGTTGTTCCGCTGAATGGAATGGTCCCGAATCTGCACACAGAAATCACTTCCTACGAAAGTAAAAGACTGGGCAGGCGATGCAAAATACCCCCAATTAAAAGTAGGGGCGCCATTGGTACACTAAGAGAAAACATCATAAGTGTCCGGGGCCCAAGACTGTTCAAAAGCCTCCCACCAAGCATAAGGGGAATTACCAATAAACCCCTGACTGCCCTCAAAAGGGAGCTGGACAGATACCTAAAGTCAGTGCTGGATTAGTCGGGCTGTGGTTCGTATGTTGGACTACGTGCGGCCAGCAGTAACAGCCTGGTTGATCAGGCCCTGATCCACCAGGAGGCCTGGTCATGGGCCGGGCCGCGGGGACGTTGATCCACGGAATGCCGTCCAGGTAGACAGACGTTGAGTGGAAGCGTAACTACAGTAATGATACGCAACTCTTGCATGTTTCTGACGCATCTAACACTTGGGATCTGACGCATCTAACACTTGGGATCTTCCTTGATTCCTTAAGGTCGACCTAGTTGCACTCACGATTAATAATAATAATAATAATAATAATAATAATAATCTTTATTTTTATAAGTAACCGACACACCTTATATAGACCATAGCAGATATCAATAGCATACTATATAATCGACTAACACCCAGTTACCTACTTGCTGCTAGGTGAACAGGGACAGCAGGTGTCTTAAGGAAACACGCCCTATGTTTCCACCCGTTCCGGGGTTCGAAACTAGGGAGGCCAAGCCCATGATGACACTCTTCAGGTCACTTGTTCTATCTAGGCTGGAATATTGCTGCACACTAACAGCACCTTTCAAGGCAAGTGAAATTGCCGACCTAGAAAATGTACAGAGAACTTTCACGGCGCGCATAACGGAGATAAAACACCTCAATTATTGGGAGCGCTTGAGGTTCCTAAACCTGTATTCCCTGGAACGCAGGAGGGAGAGATACATGATTATATACACCTGGAAAATCCTAGAGGGACTAGTACCGAACTTGCACACGAAAATCACTCACTACGAAAGCAAAAGACTTGGCAGACGATGCACCATCCCCCCAATGAAAAGCAGGAGGCCTGGTCACAGACCGGGCCGCGGGGGCGTTGACCCCCGGAACTCTCTCCAGGTAAACTCCAGGTAAACAGACCTCAGTGTGCGAGCTGAGAGCGCTACCAGCCTAGCAACGGGACACAGTTGTTTACAAGCCTTACATTCGATGCACCCCTTCCCCCCTTCCCTTTAAAGGGAATCAAGTTTGATCCAAGGAAGGGGAGGGTAGTTCCAAATCCTTGGATCGAGAGTCCTTCACCAGAGTCAAGGCCCTCGCTTTGTATATATATATATATATATATATATATATATATATATATATATATATATATATATATATATATATATATATATATATATATATATATATATATATATATATATATATATTTATTATCACACTGGCCGATTCCCACCAAGGCAGGGTGGCCCGAAAAAGAAAAACTTTCACCATCATTCACTCCATCACTGTCTTGCCAGAAGGGTGCTTTACAATACAGTTTTTAAACTGCAACATTAACACTCCTCCTTCAGAGTGCAGACACTGTACTTCCCATCTCCAGGACTCAAGTCCGGCCTGCCGGTTTCCCAGAACCCCTTCATAAATGTTACTTTGCTCACACTCCAACAGCACATCAAGTATTAAAAACCATTTGTCTCCATTCACTCCTATCAAACACGCTCACGCATGCCTGCTGGAAGTCCAAGCCCCTCGCACACAAAACCTCCTTTACCCCCTCCCTCCAACCTTTCCTAGGCCGACCCCTACCCCGCCTTCCTTCCACTACAGACTGATACACTCTTGAAGTCATTCTGTTTTGCTCCATTCTCTCTACATGTCCGAACCACCTCAACAACCCTTCCTCAGCCCTCTGGACAACAGTTTTGGTAATCCCGCACCTCCTCCTAACTTCCAAACTACGAATTCTCTGCATTATATTCACACCACACATTGCCCTCAGACATGACATCTCCACTGCCTCCAGCCTTCTCCTCGCTGCAACATTCATCACCCATGCTTCACACCCATATAAGAGCGTTGGTAAAACTGTACTCTCATACATTCCCCTCTTTGCCTCCAAGGACAAAGTTCTTTGTCTCCACAGACTCCTAAGTGCACCACTCACCCTTTTCCCCTCATCAATTCTATGATTCACCTCATCTTTCATAGACCCATCCGCTGACACGTCCACTCCCAAATATCTGAATACATTCACCTCCTCCATACCCTCTCCCTCCAATCTGATATCCAATCTTACATCACCTAATCTTTTTGTTATCCTCATAACCTTACTCTTTCCTGTATTCACTTTTAATTTTCTTCTTTTGCATACCCTACCAAATTCATCCACCAATCTCTGCAACTTCTCTTCAGAATCTCCAAAGAGCACAGTGTCATCAGCAAAGAGCAACTGTGACAACTCCCGCTTTATGTGTGATTCTTTATCTTTTAACTCCACGCCTCTTGCCAAGACCCTTGCATTTACTTCTCTTACAACCCCATCTATAAATATATTAAACAACCACGGTGACATCACACATCCTTGTCTAAGGCCTACTTTTACTGGGAAATAATTTCCCTCTTTCCTACATACTCTAACTTGAGCCTCACTATCCTCGTAAAAACTCTTCACTGCTTTCAGTAACCTACCTCCTACACCATACACCTGCAACATCTGCCACATTGCCCCCCTATCCACCCTGTCATACGCCTTTTCCAAATCCATAAATGCCACAAAGACCTCTTTAGCCTTATCCAAATACTGTTCACTTATGTGTTTCACTGTAAACACCTGGTCCACACACCCCCTACCTTTCCTAAAGCCTCCTTGTTCATCTGCTATCCTATTCTCCGTCTTACTCTTAATTCTTTCAATAATAACTCGACCATACACTTTACCAGGTATACTCAGCAGACTTATCCCCCTATAATTTTTGCACTCTCTTTTGTCCCCTTTGCCTTTATACAAAGGAACCTTGTATCTACCGGGAGGTTATTCCAGGGATCAACGCCCCCGCGGCCCGATCCACGACCAGGCCTCCCGGTGGATCAGGGCCTGATCAACCAGGCTGTTACTGCTGGCCGCACGCACATGGTGTGTATATACTCTTGAGAAATACCCTTGGTGTATATACAGGCTTCTGAGTGTATATACTTTTTATATACATGTTCAGTTACATACATTTTCGGATATATAAATAGTCCTTGATGTATATATGCACCTCCAGAGCATATGCACTGAGATATGTATCTCGGCTTATGTACATTGTGATGTCTTTCAGTGTATATACCCTGAGGGGGATACCTGTGTGTATATACCGTGAAATACAGCATCTGGTGGGTATATTATCTGAGAAATACACACCTGCGGGTATATACAAGACGTATACACCTCTCGGTGTATATTATCCTTAGATATACACCTCTGGTATATACACGAGATGCCTTTGGGTATATATTTTTCCAAGCCTCTTCCTCGGATCAAACCAGCTGTATTAGCAGTACGGATTTAGTACTTCCTCAGGAATATATAATTTTTAGAGCGCTTGATTACACGTGTACATGTGTGTACATGTGCACACTTCACAATTGTAAATGTGTGTACACCTTATAAGTGTACATATGTACATCTTACAAGTGTATATGTGTGCGCCTTGCAAGTGTACATGTGTTTACATCTTACAATCGCATATGTGTACACCCTATATGTTTATATATACACTTTACAAGTAAACATTTGTGTACACCCTACTAGTGTACACGTGTGTGAGCCTTATAAGTGCATGTGTGCATAACCTACAAGTGTACATGTGTATACGGCCTACAAGCTAACATGTGTACATCCTAAAGTGCAAGTGTGTATTAGAGATGTATCAGATGTGAAAATTTAGATATCCGCGGATGCAGATGTGTAGGAGGATGTCTTATTTATTTTGCGGATGCTGATGTCTGTTTACAGTAAAATAAGGATGCAGATGCGGATGCAAGAAATTGTGCGGATGTTCCGCGGATGCGGATATCCGATACATCTCTAGTGTACGCACTACAATTGCACGTGTGTACACACTACAATTGTACATGTGTTTACAGGTGTCCAGCACTAGTACATGCATGTACACTATACAACCGAGCATAGTTGCACATACCCTATAAGCATACACCTTACAAGTGTACATGTGTGTACCCTACAAGGGTGCACATGTAAGTTCACTCTACAGAGGTGTACATGTGTTGGCACACACTTGTACACATGTATACACCATACAAATTTACGTGTGTGTACCCTACAAGCATACATGTGTGTATACCCTACAAGAGAACACATGTACTCGCGCAAGTATTCACCATTGTACTTACCAAGTAATGCTCTGCGGGGGTCGAGTCTCGGACACGGTAACTTGAAGCCCAACTCTCTTGAAGCGCTAAACCCGTGAGGGTCATTCAAGCGCAAGGAGTGCAGACTCCGTCCCTCATCCACTCATTTCTGCATGAATGTCACCATTATATTTACAGGAAAGCGCAAAACATCTACGGGCCACTGGCGGTAAGTGTGTGTGTGTGTGTGTGTGTGTGTGTTAATCTGTTTATGTACACCCCAGCAATGTACGCGTGTAGGTACACAAACAATGCCAAGTCAATATGTTGAACAGGAAGAGAAGGAAACGATCAGAACACAAATAACAGCAGCAAACACAAATAGTAACAGGAAACAACCATATCCAGCATTGGTAGAGCAGAAAAAGTCATTGAGTCCCCGAGGGCAGGCAGGGAAGGATGGAGGGTGGGAGGGTCGCCGAGGGTAGGCAGGGAAGGATGGAGGGTGAGAGGGTCCCCGAGGGCAGGCAGGGAAGGATGGAGGGTGGGAGGGTCGCCGAGGGTAGGCAGGGAAGGATGGAGGGTGAGAGGGTCGCCGATGGTAGGCAGGGAAGAATGGAGGGTGAGAGGGCAGGCAGAGAAGGATGGAGGGTGGGAGGGTCGCCGAGGGTAGGCAGGGAGGAATGAAGGGTGAGAGGGTCGCAGAGGGTAGGCAGGGAAGAATGGAGGGTGAGAGGGTCGCCCTCGCTGAGGGCAGGCAGGGAAGAATGGAGGGTGGGAGGGTCGCCGAGGGCAGGCTGGGAAGGATGGAGGGGGGGAGGGCCGCCAAGGGCAGACAGGGAAGGATGAAGGGTGAGAGGGTCGCTGAGGGTAGGCAGGAAAGGATGGAGGGTGGGAGGGTCGCGGAGGGCAGGCAGGGAAGGATGGAGGGTGGGAGGGTTGCCGAGGGTAGGCAGGGAAGGATGGAGGGTGGGAGGGCCACTGAGGGTAGGCAGGAAAGGATGGAGGGTGGGAGGGTCGCCGAGGGAAGGATGGAGGGTGAGAGGGTCGCCGAGGGCAGGCAGGGAAGGATGGAGGGGGTGAGGGTCGCGGAGGGAAGGCAGGAAAGGATGGAGGGTGGGAGGGTCGCTGAGGGCAGGCAGGGAAGGATGGAGGGTGAGAGAGTCGCCGAGGGCAGGCAGGGAAAGATGGAGGGTGGGAGGGTCGCCGAGGGCAGGCTGGGAAGGCTGGAGGGTGAGAAGGTCGCCGAGGGTAGGCAGGGAAGGATGGAGGGTGGGAGGGTAGGCAGGGAAGGATGGAGGGTGGGAGGGTAGGCAGGGAAGGATGGAGGGTGCGAGGGTCGCAGAGGGTAGGCAGGGAAGGATGGAGGGTGGGAGGATCGCCGAGGGTAGGCAGGGAAGGATGGAGGGTGAGAGGGTCGCCGAGGGCAGGCAGGGAAGGACGGAGGGTGGGAGGGTCTCTGAGAGTAGGCAGGGAAGGATGGAGGGTGAGAGGGTCGCCGAGGGTAGGCAGAGAAGGATGGAGGGTGGGAGGGTTGCCGAGGGTAGGCAGGGAAGGATGAAGGGTGAGAGGGTCATGGAGGGTAGGCAGGGAAGAATGGAGGGTGAGAGGGTCGCCGAGGGCAGGCAGGGAAGGATGGAGGGTGGGAGGGTCGCCGAGGGCAGGCTGGGAAGGATGGAGGGTGGGAGGGTCGCCGAGGGCAGGCAGGGAAGGATGAAGGGTTGGAGGGTTGCCGAGGGTAGGCAGGGAAGGATGGAGGGTAGGAGGGTCGCTGAGGGTAGGCAGGAAAGGATGGAGGGTGAGAGGGTCGCCGAGGGAAGGCAGGGAAGGATGGAGGGTGGGAGGGTCGCCGAAGGAAGGATGGAGGGTGAGAGGGTTGCCGAGGGCAGGCAGGGAAAGATGGAGGGTGGTAGGGTCGCCGAGGGCAGGCAGGGAAGGATGGAGGGTGGGAGGGTCGCCGAGGGCAGGCAGGGAAGGATGGAGGGTGGGAGGGTCGCAGAAACTAGGCAAGGAAGGATGGAGGGTGGGAGGGTCGCTGAGGGCAGGCAGGGAAGGATGGAGGGTGAGAGAGTCGCCGAGGGCAGGCAGGGAAAGATGGAGGGTGGTAGGGTCGCCGAGGGTAGGCAGGGAAGGATGGAGGGTGGGAGGGTCGCCGAGGGCAGGCAGGGAAGGATGGAGGGTGGGAGGGTCGCCGAGGGTAGGCAGGAAAGGATGGAGTTTGAGAGGGTCACCGAGGGTAGGCAGGGAAGGATGGAGGGTGGGAGGGTCGCCGAGGGTAGGCAGGGAAGGGTGGAGTTTGAGAGGGTCACCGAGGGCAGGCAGGGAAGGATGGAGGGTGGGAGGGTCGCCGAGGGTAGGCAGGGAAGGGTGGAGGGTGGGAGGGTCGCTGAGGGCAGGCAGGGAAGGATGGAGGGTGGGAGGGTCGCTGAGGGTAGGCAGGGAAGAATGGAGGGTGAGAGGGTCGCCGAGGGCAGGCAGGGAAGGATGGAGGGTGGGAGGGTAGCCGAGGGTAGGCAGGGAAGGATGGAGGGTGGGAGGGTCGCCGAGGGTAGGCAGGAAAGGATGGAGTTTGAGAGGGTCACCGAGGGCAGGCAGGGAAGGATGGAGGGTGGGAGGGTCGCCGAGGGTAGGCAGGGAAGGGTGGAGGGTGAGAGGGTCGCCGAGGGCAGGCAGGGAAGGATGGAGGGTGGGAGGGTCGCCGAGGCTAGGCAGGGAAGGATGGAGGGTGGGAGGGTCGCTGAGGGCAGGCAGGGAAGGATGGAGGGTGAGAGAGTCCCCGAGGGCAGGCAGGGAAGGATGGAGGGTGGGAGGGTCGCCGAGGGCAGGCAGATAAGGCAGGCAGGGAAAGATGGAGGGTGGGAGGGTCGCCGTGGGCAGGCAGATAAGGCAGGCAGGGAAAGATGGAGGGTTACCTGGATACCTGGAGGTTATTCTGGGGATCAACGCCCCCGCGGCCCGGTCCACGACCAGGCCTCCCGATGGATCAGGGCCTGATCAACTAGGCTGTTACTGCTGGCCGCACGCAGTCCGACGTACGAGCCACAGCCCACAGGGTGGGAGGGTCGCCGAGGGCAGGCAGGGAAGGTTGGAGGGTGGGAGGGTTGCAGAGGGCAGGCAGGGAAGAATGGAGGGTGGGTGGGTAGCCGAGGGCAGGCTGGGAAGGATGGAGGGTGGGAGGGTTGTGGAGGCTAGGCAGATAAGGCAGGCAGGGAAGGATATAGGGTGGGAGGGTCGCCGAGTGCAGGCAGATAAGGCAGGCAGGGAAAGATGGAGGGTGGGAGGGTCGCCGTGGGCAGGCAGGGAAGGATGGAGGGTGGGAGGGTCGCCGAGGGCAGGCAGGGAAGGATGGAGGGTGGGAGGGTTGCAGAGGGCAGGCAGGTAAGGATGGAGGGTGGGTGGGTCGTCAAGGGCAGGCTGGGAAGGATGGAGGGTGGGAGGGTCGCCGAGGGTAGTCTGGAAAGGATGGAGGGTGGGAGGGTTGCAGAGGGCAGGCAGGAAAGGATGGAGGGTGGGAGGGTCGCCGAGGGCTGGCAGGGAAGGATGGAGGGTGGGAGGGTCGCCGAGGGTAGGCAGAGAAAGATGGAGGGTGGGAGGGATGCCGAGGGAAGGATGGAGAGTGAGAGGGTCGCCGAGGGCAGGCAGGGAAGGATGGAGGGTGGTAGGGTAGGCAGGGAAGGATGGAGGGTGGGAGGGTCGCCGAGGGCAGGCAGGGAAGGATGGAGCATGAGAGGGTCGCCAATGGCTGGCAGGGAAGGATGGAGGGTGAGAGGGTCACCGAGGGCAGGCAGGGAAGGATGGAGGGTGGGAGAGAGGGTCCTGGAGCTTCCACTGTCTAGTCTTGGTGATGTACCTAAGCAACCATCAGAGTGCTCTTGGAAGAAGATAGGGAAAATTTGCTGGCAGCTATCAAAGTGTTTCAATGGGCGGTAGAAGGTAACACGATGACCAAAATTTCAGCTACTCACACATGGGAAAAATGAAGAACTCAAAGGAAGAACGGTAAACAAAGCACAGGAGAATCATCTCAGCAGTGAAGGATCATGTAAAAGACGTGGGTAGCACAAATGACCTTATCATTGAGGTAATACAATAAGGCTGAAGCTGCAAAGTCTAGAAAAAATATGACGGCTCATAATGAGAAGTTTTAAACAAGAGAAATTATAACACTGGTGACACTATTCGAATCACTTGTTTTATCTTTATAACACTGGCGATGACGGCTCTGTTCAGGGCTGGAGAGATGCCACAGCTGGAACTGATACAAAGATTGTTTACTGCTCTCACAGAGCCAATAAAACATTTAAATCACTGGAAACACCCCAGAGTACTGGCAAGGCGAGAGAGATACACGAAAACATGTACATGGAGTATACGAGAGGGCCTAGTCTCAAACCTACACACTACCATAACAATGTACTGAGAGTGAGAGATGCTGGAGGCGGTGCAGAACAGGCCCACTTAAAAGAGAGACCACGGGAACAGTACGAGAACCCTACAGCAACATCCGTTCACCAAGACTCTTCATCGTGGTACCAACAGGACAGAAATATTACCGTAACGAGTGTAGAAGTTTTCAAGAGGAAACGGGACCACCTCCATGATGCACTAGATCAATCAGGCTGTGATGGATGTGCGGGCCAGCGGGTTCCCAACAGCAATAGCCTGATTGAATAAGTATCAGTAGAAAAGCCTGGCCCCAAACCTGACCAAACTCTCGAGAGCTGTTAGGGCACATTACAAGTATACGCACACATCCAAACAGGTCTATATGTACACACTTGTATAGGTGGTTATGTACACATCTGTGTAGGTTTATATACACCCAAGACTAAATGGGTTGGCATGTATACAAACCTCTTAATATGTGTATGTATGGATTAATGTGTGTATGTGTTAATACCAGACAGTATCTGTGTAGGTGTGTATAGGTCAACTAATTTACCAGATAACATTATCTAACACTGATTGCTCTTATCGCTCTCACACTGTGTTGGTGTAGTGTTGGAGAGGGTGAGGGAGGTTGAGGGTGTGTTAGAAAAGTGGGTGGGGGGGGGGGGAAGTAGTGTGTTGGTGTGGGCGAGGAAGTTCGAGGGGTGGTTAGAAAAGTGTGGGGGGAGAGAGTAGTGTGTTGGTGTGGCGAGGGAATTAGAGGGTATATTGATGGAGAGGGTGGTAGAGAGTGTGTTGGTGGGAAGGTAAATGTGTTGGAGAATGTGCAAAGTAAGGAGAGTATGCAGTGTGTATGTTGAACGGTGAGTTGGTGTGTATTGTTCGTGGAGGTGAGGATGTAAACAGTGCATGTGCTGTGGGAAGTAGTATGTAGTGGCAGGAAGAGTCTGCTGTGTCCCGTAGCTCGATCGTTAGTGCACTCAGCTCACACACTGAGGTTCGGAGTTCGAATCTCCGGTACATCTGGAAAACATAAGGGACGTGTTTCCATAGGACAGCTACTGTCCCTGTTCACCCATCAGTATAAAATAGGGTACCTGGGTGTTAGTAGACTGGTGTGGGTCGCATCCTGGGACAAAACTGACCTAATTTGCCCGAATGCTCAGCATAACAAGCGGCTTTCTATATAGTAGTATGTTACTAATGTCAGCTATGGTCTGTACACCTTGTACATGTACTGGTAGAAATAAAGATATTATTATAAATCATCAAGCAGAAATAAAGCAAATCTTTCAGTGGGCCAGAGAAAACAACGTGATGTTTAATGAATTAAGACATATTTCAGTTACTCCGTTATGGAGAACTTGAGGAAATAAAAGCTTGAACAGAGTATAAAATTAATTCTAATCACACAATAGACTGAAAAATTAATGTGCAGGACTTGGGAGTGAAAATGTCGGATGATCTTAACCTTCAAGGATCACAACTGCCAGGAAAATAATAGGACGGAAAAGAGAACCTTCAAAACAAAGGATGCCAAGCAAATGATTATCCTCTTTGAGGTAATTATTCTCTCTAGGATAGAATACTGCTGTACACTAACGGCCCCCTTTTAAGGCAGGTGAATCTGCTGATCTGGAGAATGTACGCTAAACCTACAAGGGTCATACACCACAACTCACTGAAGGCAGAAGTTCAATCAAGCACCTTAATCACTGGAAACGTTTAAAGTCCCTTGACCTATACTCCTTAGAATGCAGGCGAGAAAGATACATCATAATTTACACCCGGAAAATCCTAGAGGTACTGGTCGTAAACCTGCACCCAGAAATCACTCCCTTCAAAAACAAGACTTGGCAGACGGTGCAACATACCCTCACTGAAAACCTACGTTGGATGAGTTTCGAATCTTGCTACTCTCGGAGCTCGGCCATGGGCCAGGCTAAGGTGCCATGAGTACACAGAGATAACACAATAAGTGTCCGGGGTCCAGGACTATTAAGCAGCCTCCTATCACACAAAGGGAATTACCAATAGACCTCTAGATGCCTTCAAGAGGAAACTGGATAGGTTCATAAAGTCAATTCTTGATCAGCCGGGCTGTGTGGCCAGCAGTAACAACCTGGTTAATCAAGCCTCAATCCACCGGGAGGCCTGGCCATGGACCGAGCCGCGGGACACTCGCCAGGCAGACTCCAGGTAGACGCGGTGAAAGAGAATGTGATGAAAGAATAAGAAAAAAAAATGTTAGTGTGAGAAGTGTGTGGGGAAGAATGTGGGGGAGAGAAGTGTGTACTGTGTGTACTCACCTAGTTGAGGTTGCAGGGGTCGAGTCTTAGCTCGTGTGTGTGTGTGTGTGTGTGTTTGTGTGTGTGTTTTTGTGTGTGTTTGTTTGTTTGTGTGTGTTTGTGTGTGTGTTTGTGTGTGTGTTTGTGTGTGTGTTTGTGTGTGTGTGTGTTTGTGTGTGTGTTTGTGTGTGTTTGTGTGTGTGTTTGTGTGTTTGTGTGTGTGTGTTTGTGTGTGTTTGTGTGTGTTTGTGTGTGTGTGTGTGTGTGTGTGTGTGTGTGTGTGTGTGTGTGTGTGGTTACCTGGAGGTTACCTGGAGGTTATTCCGGGGATCAACGCCCCCGCGGCCCGGTCCACGACCAGGCCTCCCGATGGATCAGGGCCTGATCAACTAGGGTGCTAGGAAGTACTTGTAGGTAGGTAGGTTTTGGGTAGGGAAGGTGTGGAAATATGGGTCTAAGAATATATTAGGCGGATATATTAAGAAGTGTGTAGTGGTAGAGACGTGTTAAGAGTGAGAAAAGGCTGAGGTAGGTGAGTATTAAGGGAAATAGATAGATGGACCACTGGATATATGTACAGTGGGAACATGGAGGGTACACTACGTGCGGGCTCAGTTGTTGGACAAAATGCCTGGGGGTACACTGGGTGTATTTACTGGAGATGTGGGAGGTGGGGTGTTGATGCCCGGGCAGGGAGATAAACTGTGTGTGTATGTGTGTGTGTGTGTGTGTGTTTACAGGACAGTACCACCTTATCTGCCACTCAGTCACCTGTCAGTTTCGAACAAGCTCTGACAATGAATATTAATGGAGATGTAGCGTAGCCATAAGAATCACTAAAAAAAAAAAAAAACTTGCTCAACCTCTTCTGCTCTTCCAGAAGCTTTTATTTATATTTTAGACGTGACATCTCACAAATTACTGAGCCAGTATTGTGGGCAGAGAAAATTTTGTTAATGCAATTCTACACATTGCTACAGTGATTATTCTGATCATCTGAGGTATTCAGTGTTTACAGAGTGGCGCTGTCAGTGTTTCAGGAAATTTACTCAAATTCCATGGTATAATTCAGATCATTTCGTTCGTTCATATTAAGATTTTTAAATAGCCTGTAACCTAGTCCTTTGTTATTTCATGATTACTAGTTGACTTATGTTTCTCCTTCTACCATGAGGGAACTCAAAAAATATTCGTCAAAAAAGGATATATAAATGCACATGTATAAAAATATAACTATAATTCAGAAATATATGGTCATATCTGAAGTTGATAATACAACGTTCCCCAGCCACTGATGGAGAGGGAAACAAACATTGTTGTAAATAAGGCAACATCTCAACAGATAACAACAACTTAACATAAGTTCTTAAGGCACGATCAAGTGTATCACTGGAGGCGGCAGTTGTGCTCCCTCTGGATGATGTCATCCACGAACACTACACGCACACACACACCGCTTCCCCCTCCCAGCACATGCCGGAGGGGGATTTCTGCACTTTTCGGAGATCCATAGGGTACTGCCGCCGCGGAAGATGGGGTTCCTGCATCTCCTGACGATCCACTTTCTGATCCTGTGAAGTGTGTTGAGGTTCCTGTAGTGCCCAGAGATCCACTGCTTCTGTAGGTGGATGGCGTTACTGAAACTGAAGATCAATACTGCGAAAGACTGAGAGATTCCCACTCCTACCAGAGATCCACAGGCCAGTGATGCTGAAGGGGTTCCTGCTTCTTCTGAAGATCAATATCCCCCAACTGCATTACTTATTGAGGCTCTTGCGCCTCCCAGAGACAGCTGACTTCCTCTCGTAAGCCGGGGACTCGTCTTTCACACACGAGCTGAGAACTGTCTTCAACAAGTCTCCCATATAAGGATCACTGCCCCAAGTACTGGTACTTGGGAGAGGATCACGGGAATGGAATCTGTAGGATCCTCTCTGTCACTCTAGGCTACAGGAACAAATGAGGGCATGGAGAGGATCACAGGAGTGGAATATTGTTCGTCGCCGTCACTCCTGCAGAAACGAAGGAACGGAGGCATGGCGCCAGTGGAATATCTTCGTCGGTGGTGACCTGTCCTCACGCCCCTGGATCACTAGCACAGGTTCTGCCAGCCACACTCACACCGCTCAGCTTCCCGGCCGTGCAAGGTGTCCTGAAGCACTAGCAAAGTACACACCAACTCTACATTACTTGCTAAAAATCGCCGTAATGGCACTGGAAGCTGGCGAGCAGTTATATAATGAGGGTTGGCGAGGAGAAGGGCAGGATGTGAGGTAAGGCATGCGAGTACTTTTGAGATACAGCTGTTGCAGGTATGACCACACACCTGGCAGTCTTGAGGCACAGCTGCTGCAGGTGTGACCACACACCTGGTTGTGTTGAGGTGCTGTTCCTGCAGGTGTAGCCACAGAACTGGTTCTTTGAGGCACATGCTGCAGGTACAGTTTGTCTGCAGGTGTAACCACAACACCGGGTGATCTTGAAGAACAGCTGCTGTAGGTGTGGCGACACACCTGCAGTAGGTGCAGGTACACACACTACCAGCGAAGATGGCGCAGTACAGAACACAATGTTTTTTTCCTACCCTCCTTCAGCAGATACACTTCACAACATCGTTACGGAGGGTGTATCACAATCACCATAAAAAAAAGTACTACGACGTCACCAGCTGGCATCACACCCTGGGGTGATGCCCTACACATATTGCACATCTGTGGCGTCAACACCACCTAACCCCCATCACTCCTCTCAATTTCCGCGTTCGGTCACCAGAGTAGATCACAGAGTTCAACGAGAGGCGCTGTAACATCTTTTGCGTCCCCTGCCAGCGAGGGCCCAAGGCTGCCACAGGTCCCGCCCTTGGAGAATAAAACTGAGGTAACTTATGGGGCGGTGCTACCAAGGCCTGCTGGCAGTTGGGGCAGGTGGTGGCAGCTAGGGGCAGGCGGTGGTAGCTGGAGGCTGGCGGTGGCACGTTAAATGTTGTCAGGGGCGGCACACAGCTTCAAAACATCACAGACTGTAGATTGTAGCCGAATGTAGGGAGGCGCCCACATGGAGGTCCTGGCCGCCGACAAGAGGGCTGGGGCTCTAGTTGCCCCCACGAGAGCTGTAAGCCACCCACACGAGAGCTCCAACCACCCCCACACTGTTCTGGCCGCCCACATGAGGGTTCTAGGCCGTCCTCACAGTTCTAGAAGACCCCACGAGAGCTCTGGCCGCCAACAAACACTCAGTATTGCACAGGGCGAAGGCTTCCCTGCTCAACACACGCATGGCACGGATCACTAGGCTAGAGGCAACAATATCACAACAACTACCGTCTACTGGAGGCGGAGCGCAGCAGGTACTGCATCACATCATACTTGCCTCGCCAGCAGGCTAGATGCAGGGGCGAGAAGCCATCACGGTTAGTAAGGTGGAGGGAAGCACCGTGGGCCACCAGCACCTTGATCACCTCCAGGTTACCGTCCATACAGGACTGCGTCAGCGCCGTCTGCCCGTCCGCCGTGAAGCCGTTGATCTGCACCAGCTGCGAGTACCGCGTCAGGATGCGCTTCAGCTCTCTGGGATCCCCGTCCTGCACTGCCCTGACGAATTCGGCTTGACAGCCGAACTGTTCCACCCCGGGATACCCGGAGTCGGGAGGGAATTGGAAGCCGAAATCGGGCGAGGCGGACCGCTGGTATCCCGGGCTGGCCGGGCAGCTGTAGGTAGGAGATGCGCCCCCAGTACTACCGGAGCTGCTACTGCTGCTGGTGGTGCTGTAGGCGGGGCTGTGCGCCGTGTAAGCCGGGGAGTACAGCCTCTGGTCATCGTAGGGATCAGTAAGGGGCGCAGGAGACGGCTGTGGGGACGCCAGCGGAGACGACTCCCCAACAGACATGATGGAATCTGGGGACGATGGGGCATCGTCAGAACACACGGAGCTGGCGCGTTCCACCTTCATAGTTGCTGGGGTATGGGGGAGCTCTGTGTGTGTGTGGGACTCTTGACTCTAGTCCCTGGGACTCAGACGCGGCACATGTGACCTCTGCGAGAGCTCGTGGGTGAAAGAAGTGCTCGCGGCGAGTGCTGGCGACTGACTGAGGTGGTGTGAGGCCGGAGTGGCGGGCCTCAGGGAGGAGGTGCTGCACCCTGGCGGATCTCTCGAGCACCACCACGTGGGAAAAACTGACGGCAGCGTGAGAACGGTGTCAGCGCTGACACCCGCCCACCCCGCCGTCCACCACCACCACCGTGCCGCCCACCCCGCCGTCCACCACCACCACCGTGCCGCCCACCCCGCCGTCCACCACCACCACCACCGTGCCGCCCACCCCGCCGTCCACCACCACCACCGTGCCGCCCACCCCGCCGTCCACCACCACCACCGTGCCGCCCACCCCGCCGTCCACCACCACCACCGTGCCGCCCACCCCGCCGTCCACCACCACCACCGTGCCGCCCACCCCGCCGTCCACTACCACCACCGTGCCGCCCACCCCGCCGTCCACCACCACCACCGTGCCGCCCACCCCGCCGTCCACCACCACCACCGTGCCGCCCACCCCGCCGTCCACCACCACCACCACCGTGCCGCCCACCCCGCCGTCCACCACCACCACCACCGTGCCGCCCACCCCGCCGTCCACCACCACCACCGTGCCGCTCACCCCGCCGTCCACCACCACCACCGTGCCGCCCACCCCGCCGTCCACCACCACCACCGTGCCGCCCACCCCGCCGTCCACCACCACCACCGTGCCGCCCACCCCGCCGTCCACCACCACCACCACCACCACCGTGCCGCCCACCCCGCCGTCCACCCCCACCACCCGGCCGCCCCCCCCGCCGTCCACCACCACCACCACCGTGCCGCCCACCCCGCCGTCCATCACCACCACCGTGCCGCCCACCCCGCCGTCCGTCCAACACCACCGTGCCGCCCACCCCGCCGTCCACCACCACCACCGTGCCGCCCACCCCGCCGTCCACCACCACCACCGTGCCGCCCACCCCGCCGTCCACCACCACCACCGTGCCGCCCACCCCGCCGTCCACCACCACCACCGTGCCGCCCACCCCGCCGTCCAACACCACCACCGTGCCGCCCACCCCGCCGTCCACCACCACCACCGGGCCGCCCACCCCGCCGTCCACCACCACCACCGTGCCGCCCACCCCGCCGACCACCACCACCGTGCCGCCCACCCCGCCGTCCACCACCACCACCACCCTGCCGCCCACCCCGCCGTCCATCACCACCACCGTGCCGCCCACCCCGCCGTCCACCACCACCACCACCGTGCCGCCCACCCCGCCGTCCACCACCACCACCGTGCCGCCCACCCCGCCGTCCACCACCACCACCGTGCCGCCCACCCCGCCGTCCACCACCACCACCGTGCCGCCCACCCCCCCGACCACCACCACCGTGCCGCCCACCCCGCCGTCCACCACCACCACCACCCTGCCGCCCACCCCGCCGTCCACCACCACCACCGTGCCGCCCACCCCGCCGTCCACCACCACCACCGTGCCGCCCACCCCGCCGTCCACCACCACCATGCCGCCCACCCCGCCGACCACCACCACCCTGCCGTCCACCCCACCGTCCACCAACACCACCACTCTGCCGCCCACCCAGCAGTCCGCCCCACCCTGCCGTCCACCACCACCACCCAACCGCCCACCGCCACCACCACCCCCATGTGGCCCATCGCCACCCTGCAGCTCACCGCCACCACTACAATCCTGCCGCCCACCGCCATCACCAGCACCCTGCCGCCCACCGCCATCACCAGCACCCTGCCGCCCATCGCCACCACCACCATCCTGCCGCCTACCGCCACCCTGCCGCCCACCACCACCCTGCCGCCCACCACCACCCTGCCGCCCACCACCACCCTGCCGCCCACCACCACCCTGCCGCCCACCACCACCCTGCCGCCCACCACCACCCTGCCGCCCACTGTCGCTCATCTTGTCGCCCACCGCCACCACCACTCTGCCGCCCACCGCTACCGAAACGTTCACCGCTACCCTGCCGCCTACCACTCATCCTGTCTGCCGCCCACCACTCACCCTGCCGCCCACCACTCACCCTGCCGCCCACCACTCACCCTGCCGCCCACCACTCACCCTGCCGCCCACCACTCACCCTGCCGCCCACCACTCACCCTGCCGCCCATCCCGCAGCTAACTCATCCTATCGCTCATCGTGCCAACAACCTATCCACCTAACAGTGGATATACGCAGATAGAAATACCTCAACATATACACTGACAGGTATGCAGAGGTACATCTCAATATACTGTATATACCTGGAGTCTACCTGGAGGGCATTCCGGGGATCAACGCCCCCGCGGCCCGGTCCATGACCAGGCCTCCCGGTGGATCAGGGCGTGATCAACGAGGCTGTTACTGCTACGGTTACTGCTAAGTTACGTATATATCATGAATATACTGAAAGGTGTGGCCGAGTGGTCTATAGCGACACTTGGGGGACCTTGCCAGCCTCCCTGACGTGGTTTGGAATCCTGCTCACTGCGATCTTTCTCTGCACTGAAAGATGTGTTTCTGTACGTCAGTGTTTGGAAGAAATTACAATAAAGTATCACCTCCCTGACTGAGGTATCACCACATTAAGTGGAGGTATCACCTCCATGACTAAGTTATCACCTCCATGACTCAGGTATCACCTCCCTGACTAAGTTATCACCTCCATGACTCAGGTATCACCTCCATGACTAAGTTATCACCTCCATGACTCAGGTATCACCTCCCTGACTAAGGTATCACCTCCTTCACTAAGGAATCACCTCCCTTACTAAGGTATCACCTCCCTGACTAAGGTATCACCTCCTTCACTAAGGAATCACCTCCCTTACTAAGGTATCACCTCCCTGACTAAGGTATCACCTCAATGACTAAGGTATCACCTCCATGACTAAGGTATCACCTCAATGACTAAGGTATCACCTCCTTCACTAAGGAATCACCTCCCTTACTAAGGTATCACCTCCCTGACTAAGGTATCACCTTAATGACTAAGGTATCACCTCCAATACTAAGGTATCATCTCCCCGACTAAGGTATCACCTCCCCTGACTAAGGTATCACCTCCATCACTAAGGTATCACCTCCCCTGACTAAGGTATCACATCCATTACCAAGGTGTCACCTCCCTGACTAAGGTATCTCCTCCCTGACTAAGGTATCACCTCCATGACTAAGGTATCAGCTCCACAACTAAGGTATCACCTCCATGATTAAGGTATCACCTCCATGACTAAGGTATCACCTCCACGACTAAGGTATCACCTCCATGATTAAGGTATCACGTCCACGACTAAGGTATCACCTCCATGATTAAGGTATCACCTCCACGACTAAGGTATCACCTCCATGACTAAGGTATCACCTCCATGACTAAGGTATCACCTCCACGACTAAGGTATCACCTCCATGATTAAGGTATCACCTCCACGACTAAGGTATCACCTCCATGATTAAGGTATCACCTCCACGACTAAGGTATCACCTCCATGATTAAGGTATCACCTCCACGACTAAGGTATCACCTCCATGATTAAGGTATCACCTCCACGACTAAGGTATCACCTCCATGATTAAGGTATCACCTCCACGACTAAGGTATCACCTCCACGACTAAGGTATCACCTCCATGACTAAGGTATCACCTCCATGATTAAGGTATCACCTCCACGACTAAGGTATCACCTCCATGATTAAGGTATCACGTCCACGACTAAGGTATCACCTCCACGACTAAGGTATCACCTCCATGACTAAGGTATCACCTCCATGATTAAGGTATCACCTCCACGACTAAGGTATCACCTCCATGATTAAGGTATCACCTCCATGACTAAGGTATCACCTCCATGATTAAGGTATCACTTCCATGACTAAGGTATCACCTCCATGACTAAGGTATCACCTCCATGACTAAGGTATCACCTCCATGACTAAGGTATCACCTCCATGACTAAGGTATCACCTCCATGACTAAGGTATCACCTCCATGACTAAGGTATCACCTCCATGACTAAGGTATCACCTCCATGACTAAGGTATCACCTCCATGACTAAGGTATCACCTCCATGATTAAGGTATCACGTCCACGACTAAGGTATCACCTCCATGACTAAGGTATCACCTCCATGACTAAGGTATCACCTCCATGACTAAGGTATCACCTCCATGACTAAGGTATCACCTCCACGACTAAGGTATCACCTCCATGATTAAGGTATCACCTCCATGACTAAGGTATCACCTCCACGACTAAGGTATCACCTCCATGACTAAGGTATCACCTCCATGATTAAGGTATCACCTCCACGACTAAGGTATCACCTCCATGATTAAGGTATCACCTCCATGATTAAGGTATCACCTCCATGATTAAGGTATCACCTCCACGACTAAGGTATCACCTCCATGATTAAGGTATCACCTCCATGATTAAGGTATCACCTCCACGACTAAGGTATCACGTCCATGACTAAGGTATCACCTCCATGATTAAGGTATCACCTCCACGACTAAGGTATCACCTCCATGATTAAGGTATCACCTCCATGATTAAGGTATCACCTCCACGACTAAGGTATCACCTCCATGATTAAGGTATCACCTCCATGATTAAGGTATCACCTCCACGACTAAGGTATCACGTCCATGACTAAGGTATCACCTCCATGATTAAGGTATCACCTCCACGACTAAGGTATCACCTCCATGATTAAGGTATCACCTCCATGATTAAGGTATCACCTCCACGACTAAGGTATCACCTCCATGATTAAGGTATCACCTCCATGATTAAGGTATCACCTCCACGACTAAGGTATCACCTCCATGATTAAGGTATCACCTCCATGATTAAGGTATCACCTCCACGACTAAGGTATCACCTCCATGATTAAGGTATCACCTCCATGATTAAGGTATCACCTCCATGACTAAGGTATCACGTCCATGACTAAGGTATCAGCTCCACAACTAAGGTATCACCTCCATGATTAAGGTATCACCTCCATGATTAAGGTATCACCTCCACAACTAAGGTATCACCTCCATGACTAAGGTATCAGCTCCACAACTAAGGTATCACCTCCATGATTAAGGTATCACCTCCATGACTAAGGTATCACGTCCATGACTAAGGTATCAGCTCCACGACTAAGGTATCACCTCTCTGACTAAGGTATCACCTTAATGACTAAGGTATCACCTCTCTGACTAAGGTATCACCTCCATGACTAAGGTATCACCTCCATGACTAAGGTATCACCTCCCTGACTAAGGTATCACCTCCATGACTAAGGTATCACCTCCCTGACTAAGGTATCACGTCCATGACTAAGGTATCACCTCCATGACTAAGGTATCACCTCTCTGACTAAGGTATCACCTCCATGACTAAGGTATCACCTCCATGACTAAGGTATCACCTCCACGACTAAGGTATCACGTCCACGACTAAGGTATCACTTCCATGACTAAGGTATCACCTCTCTGACTAAGGTATCACCTCTCTGACTAAGGTATCACGTCCATGACTAAGGTATCACCTCTCTGACTAAGGTATCACCTCCATGACTAAGGTATCACCTCTCTGACTAAGGTATCACGTCCATGACTAAGGTATCACCTCTCTGACTAAGGTATCACCTCCATGACTAAGGTATCACCTCTCTGACTAAGGTATCACGTCCATGACTAAGGTATCACCTCTCTGACTAAGGTATCACCTCCATGACTAAGGTATCACCTCTCTGACTAAGGTATCACGTCCATGACTAAGGTATCACGTCCATGACTAAGGTATCACCTCTCTGACTAAGGTATCACGTCCATGACTAAGGTATCACCTGTCTGACTAAGGTATCACCTCTCTGACTAAGGTATCACGTCCATGACTAAGGTATCACCTCCCTGACTAAGGTATCACGTCCATGACTAAGGTATCACGTCCATGACTAAGGTATCACGTCCATGACTAAGGTATCACCTCCCTGACTAAGGTATCACGTCCATGACTAAGGTATCACGTCCATGACTAAGGTATCACCTCCCTGACTAAGGTTTCACGTCCATGACTAAGGTATCACGTCCATGACTAAGGTATCACGTCCATGACTAAGGTATCACGTCCATGACTAAGGTATCACCTCCCTGACTAAGGTATCACGTCCATGACTAAGGTATCACGTCCATGACTAAGGTATCACGTCCATGACTAAGGTATCACGTCCATGACTAAGGTATCACGTCCATGACTAAGGTATCACCTCCCTGACTAAGGTATCACGTCCATGACTATGGTATCACGTCCATGACTAAGGTATCACGTCCATGACTAAGGTATCACCTCTCTGACTAAGGTATCACCTCTCTGACTAAGGTATCACGTCCATGACTAAGGTATCACGTCTATGACTAAGGTATCACGTCCATGACTAAGGTATCACGTCCATGACTAAGGTATCACCTCCCTGACTAAGGTATCACGTCCATGACTAAGGTATCACGTCCATGACTAAGGTATCACCTCCCTGACTAAGGTATCACGTCCATGACTAAGGTATCACGTCCATGACTAAGGTATCACGTCCATGACTAAGGTATCACGTCCATGACTAAGGTATCACGTCCATGACTAAGGTATCACGTCCATGACTAAGGTATCACGTCCATGACTAAGGTATCACCTCCCTGACTAAGGTATCACGTCCATGACTAAGGTATCTCGTCCATGACTAAGGTATCACGTCCATGACTAAGGTATCACCTCCCTGACTAAGGTATCACGTCCATGACTAAGGTATCACGTCCATGACTAAGGTATCACGTCCATGACTAAGGTATCACCTCTCTGACTAAGGTATCACCTCTCTGACTAAGGTATCACCTCTCTGACTAAGGTATCACGTCCATGACTAAGGTATCACCTCTCTGACTAAGGTATCACCTCTCTGACTAAGGTATCACGTCCATGACTAAGGTATCACGTCCATGACTAAGGTATCACCTCTCTGACTAAGGTATCACCTCTCTGACTAAGGTATCACGTCCATGACTAAGGTATCACCTCTCTGACTAAGGTATCACGTCCATGACTAAGGTTTCACCTCTCTGACTAAGGTATCACGTCCATGACTAAGGTATCACCTCTCTGACTAAGGTATCACGTCCATGACTAAGGTTTCACCTCTCTGACTAAGGTATCACGTCCATGACTAAGGTATCACCTCCCTGACTAAGGTATCACCTCTCTGACTAAGGTATCACCTCTCTGACTAAGGTATCACGTCCATGACTAAGGTATCACCTCCCTGACTAAGGTATCACATCTCTGACTAAGGTATCACGTCCATGACTAAGGTATCACCTCCCTGACTAAGGTATCACCTCTCTGACTAAGGTATCACGTCCATGACTAAGGTATCACCTCTCTGACTAAGGTATCACGTCCATGACTAAGGTATCACCTCCCTGACTAAGGTATCACCTCTCTGACTAAGGTATCACGTCCATGACTAAGGTATCACCTCTCTGACTAAGGTATCACGTCCATGACTAAGGTATCACCTCTCTGACTAAGGTATCACCTCTCTGACTAAGGTATCACGTCCATGACTAAGGTATCACCTCCCTGACTAAGGTATCACCTCTCTGACTAAGGTATCACGTCCATGACTAAGGTGTCACGTCCATGACTAAGGTATCACCTCCCTGACTAAGGTATCACGTCCATGACTAAGGTTTCACCTCTCTGACTAAGGTATCACCTCTCTGACTAAGGTATCACGTCCATGACTAAGGTATCACGTCCATGACTAAGGTATCACCTCCCTGACTAAGGTATCACGTCCATGACTAAGGTATCACGTCCATGACTAAGGTATCACGTCCATGACTAAGGTATCACCTCTCTGACTAAGGTATCACCTCTCTGACTAAGGTATCACCTCTCTGACTAAGGTATCACGTCCATGACTAAGGTATCACCTCTCTGACTAAGGTATCACCTCTCTGACTAAGGTATCACGTCCATGACTAAGGTATCACCTCTCTGACTAAGGTATCACCTCTCTGACTAAGGTATCACGTCCATGACTAAGGTATCACCTCTCTGACTAAGGTATCACGTCCATGACTAAGGTTTCACCTCTCTGACTAAGGTATCACGTCCATGACTAAGGTATCACGTCCATGACTAAGGTATCACGTCCATGACTAAGGTATCACGTCCATGACTAAGGTATCACGTCCATGACTAAGGTATCACGTCCATGACTAAGGTATCACCTCTCTGACTAAGGTATCACGTCCATGACTAAGGTATCACCTCTCTGACTAAGGTATCACGTCCATGACTAAGGTATCACCTCCATGACTAAGGTATCACCTCTCTGACTAAGGTATCACCTCCATGACTAAGGTTTCACCTCTCTGACTAAGGTATCACGTCCATGACTAAGGTATCACGTCCATGACTAAGGTATCACGTCCATGACTAAGGTATCACCTCTCTGACTAAGGTATCACGTCCATGACTAAGGTATCACCTCTCTGACTAAGGTATCACGTCCATGACTAAGGTATCACCTCTCTGACTAAGGTATCACGTCCATGACTAAGGTATCACCTCTCTGACTAAGGTATCACCTCTCTGACTAAGGTATCACCTCCATGACTAAGGTTTCACCTTTCTGACTAAGGTATCACGTCCATGACTAAGGTATCACGTCCATGACTAAGGTATCACGTCCATGACTAAGGTATCACGTCCATGACTAAGGTATCACGTCCATGACTAAGGTATCACCTCTCTGACTAAGGTATCACGTCCATGACTAAGGTATCACCTCTCTGACTAAGGTATCACGTCCATGACTAAGGTATCACCTCTCTGACTAAGGTATCACGTCCATGACTAAGGTATCACCTCTATGACTAAGGTATCACCTCTCTGACTAAGGTATCACCTCCATGACTAAGGTATCACCTCTCTGACTAAGGTATCACGTCCATGACTAAGGTATCACGTCCATGACTAAGGTATCACGTCCATGACTAAGGTATCACGTCCATGACTAAGGTATCACCTCTCTGACTAAGGTATCACGTCCATGACTTAGGTATCACCTCTCTGACTAAGGTATCACGTCCATGACTAAGGTATCACCTCTCTGACTAAGGTATCACGTCCATGACTAAGGTATCACATAGCATCAGAAATCTTCCTTATGAAGAAAGATTGAAGACTCTTAAGTTACATTCACTTGTTAGACGAAGAATGAGGGGAGACCTGATCGAAGTGTATAAGTGGAAGATAGGTATTAATAAAGGGGATATTAATAAGGTCTTGAGGATGTCTCTCCAAGAGAGAACGCGCAGTAATGGATTTAAATTAGATAAGTTTAGATTTAGAAAGGACATAGGAAAGTATTGGTTTGGAAATAGGGTAGTTGATGAGTGGAACAGTCTACCTAGTTGGGTTATTGAGGCTGGGACTTTGGGTAGTTTCAAATCTAGGTTGGATAAGTACATGAGTGGGAGGGGTTGGATTTGAGTGGGACTTTCACATCAGAGCTTATTTCTTGGGTGGCATTGAAAATTGGGTTGGGCAAATGTTTTGTTAGTGGGATGAATTGTAA
This sequence comes from Cherax quadricarinatus, assembly GCF_038502225.1. Taxonomy (NCBI): domain Eukaryota; kingdom Metazoa; phylum Arthropoda; class Malacostraca; order Decapoda; family Parastacidae; genus Cherax; species Cherax quadricarinatus. The sequence goes on from NC_091346.1 coordinate 21,942,258, forward strand.
AGGACCTGCCTAGTATGGGCCAGCAGGCCTCCTGCAGTGTTCCTCCTTTCTTATGTTCTTATGTTATGTTCTTATGACTAAGGTTTCACCTCTCTGACTAAGGTATCACGTTCATGACTAAGGTATCACCTCCATGACTAAGGTATCACCTCTCTGACTAAGGTATCACCTCTCTGACTAAGGTATCACCTCCATGACTAAGGTATCACCTCTCTGACTAAGGTATCACGTCCATGACTAAGGTATCACGTCCATGACTAAGGTATCACGTCCATGACTAAGGTATCACGTCCATGACTAAGGTATCACGTCCATGACTAAGGTATCACGTCCATGACTAAGGTATCACCTCTCTGACTAAGGTATCACGTCCATGACTAAGGTATCACCTCTCTGACTAAGGTATCACGTCCATGACTAAGGTATCACCTCTCTGACTAAGGTATCACGTCCATGACTAAGGTATCACCTCTCTGACTAAGGTATCACCTCCATGACTAAGGTTTCACCTCTCTGACTAAGGTATCACCTCTCTGACTAAGGTATCACTTCCATGACTAAGGTATCACCTCTCTGACTAAGGTATCACCTCTCTGACTAAGGTATCACGTCCATGACTAAAGTATCACCTCTCTGACTAAGGTATCACCTCCATGACTAAGGTTTCACCTCTCTGACTAAGGTATCACCTCTCTGACTAAGGTATCACTTCCATGACTAAGGTATCACCTCTCTGACTAAGGTATCACCTCTCTGACTAAGGTATCACGTCCATGACTAAGGTATCACCTCTCTGACTAAGGTATCACCTCTCTGACTAAGGTATCACGTCCATGACTAAGGTATCACCTCTCTGACTAAGGTATCACTTCCATGACTAAGGTATCACCTCTCTGACTAAGGTATCACTTCCATGACTCAGGTTTCACCTCTCTGACTAAGGTATCACGTCCATGACTAAGGTATCACCTCTCTGACTAAGGTATCACCTCTCTGACTAAGGTATCATCTCTCTGACTAAGGTATCACCTCTCTGACTAAGGTATCACCTCTCTGACTAAGGTATCACGTCCATGACTGAGGTATCACCTCTCTGACTAAGGTATCACCTCTCTGACTAAGGTATCACCTCTCTGACTAAGGTATCACGCCCATGACTAAGGTATCACGCCCATGACTAAGGTATCACCTCTCTGACTAAGGTATCACCTCTCTGACTAAGGTATCACGTCCATGACTGAGGTATCACCTCTCTGACTAAGGTATCACCTCTCTGACTAAGGTATCACCTCTCTGACTAAGGTATCACGCCCATGACTAAGGTATCACGCCCATGACTAAGGTATCACCTCTCTGACTAAGGTATCACCTCTCTGACTAAGGTATCACCTCCATGACTCAGGTATCACCTCCATGACTCAGGTATCACCTCCATGACTCAGGTATCACATCCATGACTCAGGTATCACCTCCATGACTCAGGTATCACCTCCATGACTCAGGTATCACATCCATGACTCAGGTATCACCTCCATGACTCAGGTATCACCTCAACGACTCAGGTATCACCTCAGTAACGCACACTCACCTGGTCCACTGACGCTGCGTGTATAAACACGTTAAACGTTCAGAATTTCCTGTATATTTTTCACTGTGGTATTTTTTATTTCATTGTATATACGCTGCGAAGTATGTATATCTGAAGGTATGTATATCTTTATTAACACTGAGAGGTATGTATATCTCAATGAATATACCTTGAGTTGTATATCTCAATGCATATACACTGAGAGGTTTATCTCGACGTATATACTGGGAGAGATGTGTTGTCCCAGTTTATTCACTACACTGAGAATTTATTTTTATCCTTATTTTAGGGATTAAAGTTTCATAGATTGGTGGAGTAAAGGTGAGAGGCAGCCTTACTGAGCTTCGTGTAGTCCATCACAGTCATGTTGATCACAACCGTAAGGAAAACGACACACTCAGTAATTAGAAACTTTAAAACACGAGATGACAAGTGACCCATTCTCTCTTCCCGTCAGTCCATAAGCCTACAATTCTCTCTTCCCGTCAATCCATAAGCCTACAATTCTCTCTTCCCGTCAGTCCATAAGTCTATAATTCTCTCTTCCCGTCAGTCCATAAGCCTACAATTCTCTCTTCCCGTCAATCCATAACTCTATAATTCTCTCTTCCCCTCAATCCATAACTCTATAATTCTCTCTTCCCGTCAATCCATAAGCCTACAATTCTCTCTTCCCCTCAATCCATAACTCTATAATTCTCTCTTCCCGTCAATCCATAAGCCTATAATTCTCTCTTCCCGTCTATCCATAAGCCTATAATTCTCTCTTCCCGTCTATCCATAAGCCTATAATTCTCTTTTCCCGTCTATCCATAAGCCTATAATTCTCTTTTCCCGTCTATCCATAAGCCTATAATTCTCTTTTCCCGTCTATCCATAAGCCTATAATTCTCTTTTCCCGTCTATCCATAAGCCTATAATTCTCTTTTCCCGTCAATCCATAAGCCTATAATTCTCTCTTCCCGTCTATCCACAAACCTACTAAGAGGACGCTGTTTAAGTCACAGTTGCTGTCTCTGGTCTGGAATATTACTTCCCCTTTTTTAAAAGGCAGAAAAATTTTCAGATGTTGAGGATGTACAGAAAACCTTCACTACATATATAAATGCAATAAAACACTTAACTTATTGGGAATGTTTGAAGGTCCCTGGCACAGGAAAATTCTGTAGGGATTGGTCACAAATCTGCTCACGGAAATCACTTCCTAGGAAGGCTAGAGGCTCGATACACAGTGCAGAAAGAAACAAAGCTGTGAAAAGCAGGAGAGTACTGGAAGATAGCACAGTAAGTGTAAGAGGCCCGAGACTTTTGAACACCCTCCCCTCATTCATAAGAGAAACTATGAACAGACTCTTGGATGTCTTCAAGCAAGAACTTGAAAAGTCCTTCAACTCAGTTTCTAATCAGTCAGACTGTGGTGTGTATGCTGGACTGCATGCGGCTAGCAGTGACAACGTAGTTGATGAGTCTACGCTTCGCCGGGAGGTCTGGTCTGGGACTGGGCAGCAGGGGCGTTGACCCCTGAAGCAGCCTTTAAGTGAACTTCAGGTAGTAGATAGGTTATAAACCTAGCAAGAACAACTAACAAGTTAGTTTTTGTATTTTTAGTTCTCCTCTGAAGATGTCTTTATAACGGTAACTGGGCTTTAACCTCCACGAATTGTAATTATCTTCCATTTCCTCGTATCAGACCTTATTATCTCATATTCTCTAGGTGCAGTATGATGCTCTTATGTGTTTAGCGCGTCCCAATAATAATAATAATAATAATAATAATAATAATAATAATAATAATAATAATAATAATAATAATAATAATAATAATAATAATAATAATAATAATAATAATAATAATAATGCTTTAGATATGTCATTGTAAGAAGTGGCACTGAGAGATAAGAGTGCTGAGTGGCACTGAGAAGATTCACTGAGAGGTGCTCTGAGAGGTGCTCTGGGAGGTGCTCTGGGAGGTGCTCTGGGAGGTGCTCTGGGAGGTGCTCTGAGAGGTGCTCTGGGAGGTGCTCTGGGAGGTGCTCTGGGAGGTGCTCTGGGAGGTGCTCTGAGAGGTGCTCTGGGAGGTGCTCTGGGAGGTGCTCTGAGAGGTGCTCTGAGAGGTGCTCTGGGAGGTGCTCTGGGAGGTGCTCTGGGAGGTGCTCTGGGAGGTGCTCTGGGAGGTGCTCTGAGAGGTGCTCTGAGAGGTGCTCTGGGAGGTGCTCTGGGAGGTGCTCTGGGAGATGATGGCTCTGAGTGCCACTAAGCTGTGCTGTTGAGGAGTGGCACTGTGGGGAGGAGAAGCACTGAGAAATGGTTCTTTGTGGACTGCTATTGACAAGTTGTGCCGTGAGGAGTGTCAGTGAACTCCAGTACATGTGTTGCAGGTCAGCAGTACGTGTGTTGCAGGTCAGCAGTACGTGTGTTACATGTCAGCAGTACATGTGTTGCAGGTCAGCAGTACGTGTGTTGCAGGTCACCAGTACGTGTATTGCAGGTCAGCAGTACGTGTGTTACATGTCAGCAGTACATGTGTTGCAGGTCAGCAGTACGTGTGTTACATGTCAGCAGTACGTGTGTTACATGTCAGCAGTACGTGTGTTGCAGGTCAGCAATACGTGTGTTGCAGGTCAGCAGTACGTGTGTTGCAGGTCAGCAGTACGTGTGTTGCAGGTCAGAAGTACGTGTGTTGCAGGTCAGCAATATGTGTGTTGCAGGTCAGCAGTACGTGTGTTGCAGGTCAGCAGTACGTGTGTTACATGTCAGCAGTACGTGTGTTGCAGGTCAGCAGTACTGGGTTGTTATAATGTAAACAACGGCCAGACTCACGAATATCACACAATAAGGAAAATAAATTCAGAAATTAATATATATACATGTATATCTTCATCTAATTATTATACACAGTATTTACAATACAAGCCAAATTAATAATAAACAGTGACGACTAAGTCAAAGAACTATAGGTCTTAAAGGGATAAACTCAAGCTGACACCCTGAGGGACTTTGGCTGGCTGGAACGATTACCACAGACGAAGTAATCAAACCTGACCCTAACTCTCTCCTGACAAGTTAAGTTGCCAAAGTACATCTAAAGACTATCAGACTTCCTAAGCCAGTATACCTAAGTATACCTACGTACCTGGTTACCCTACGTACAGCTGGCAAAGATGATTAGAGGATTCGTTGCTGGTCTTATACCGTACTGCATAAATACACAGAGTTTTCACAACACACAGCTACCTAATATATAACCTAGATATTAACAGTTACCTGTATGTTACCTGTAGCAGCTTCTGGGGGTCACTGCACCCTCGACCAAGACCCAGATCAGACCTTCTGGTTGCTGGCCTGATCGATCAGGCTTCTGGTGCCTGCTGTCCACAGATCAACGTATGCACCACAGCCTGGCTGATCAGGAACTGATATGAGGAATTTGTCGAGTTCCCTTTTGAAGACAGCCAAAGTCTGTTGGTAATCCCACTTATGCCTGAAAGAAAGGTGTTGAAGAGTCGCTGTTCCTCTACACTTAGAGAGTCCTGTCTCTGCTTCCAACACTTCCCTACGTTTTACTAAAAATGTTTTGTACCATCTGCCAAGCATCTTATTTTCAATTGTAGTGATTTCGGTGAACAGATTTAGGTATGATCCCTGGAAATAAATGGTATAAAATACCGACACAATGGAAATATAAACACAAATGCAGTATAATGTGATCCTTTATTGACAACGTTTCACCCACGCAGTGGGTGACTTGAAAAAGCCCACTGCGTGGGTGAAACGTTGTCAATAAAGGATCACATTATACTGCATTTGTGTTTATATTTCCAGGTATGATCCCTCCAGAATCTTCCAGGTGTAAATACAGTTCAAATATAATTGAAAATTTGGTTGATAGGTTCCTCAACTCACATACTGTACATACCTGTACATTGCAGAGTCACTTGTTTGCACAGAACTGCTTAATGCCTCAAATGATGTAGTGGAAGTTTTAGCAGTAAAGGTCGAGAACCAAAACCTAGTCATTGTGGTAGTCTACAAGCCTCCGGATGCAACATCCCAGCAATTCCAGGAACAGCTGTTAAAAATTGACCACTGTCTGGAAAATCTTCCAGCTCCTGCACCCAACATCTTGCTCCTGGGGGATTTCAACTTAAGGCACCTAAAATGGAGGAATATAGCAAATAATATTGTTGCAGTAATAACACCAGGAGGCAGCTCTGATGAAAACTCACACTCACACGAGCTTTTAAATCTCTGCACAAAATTCAATTTAAACCAGCAAATAATAGAGCCTACTAGACTGGAGAATACACTAGACCTCATCTTCACTAACAATGATGATCTGATAAAAAATGTCACCATATCAAAAACAATATACTCAGATCACAACATAATTGAGGTTCAGACATGTATGCGTGGAGCCCCAGACCGACATAATGAGACTAGTCACGAGGGAGCATTCACCAAATTCAACTTCAATAACAAAAAACATAAAGTGGGACCAAGTAAACCAAGTCCTAACCGATATAAGCTGGGAAGATATACTAAGCAACACAGACCCCAACGTATGCCTAGAACAGATTAACTTGGTGGCACTCGATGTATGCACAAGGCTTATTCCTCTAAGAAAAAGGAGGAGTTGATGTAAAATAGAAAGAGACAGGCGCTCCCTTTACAGGCGACGGAAAAGAATAACAGAGCGGATAAAAGAGGTCAATATATCTGAAATGCGTAGGGAGACACTGGTCAGAGAAATAGCAAGCATCGAACTCAAGCTAAAGGAATCTTATAGGAGTCAGGAATCGCGGGAAGAACTAAAAGCCATAAATGAAATCGAAAGAAACCCAAAGTATTTCTTCTCCTATGCCAAATCAAAGTCGAGAACAACATCCAGTATTGGGCCCCTACTTAAACAAGGTGGGTCCTACACAGATGACAGCAAGGAAATGAGTGAGCTACTCAAGTCCCAATATGACTCAGTTTTTAGCAAGCCGCTAACCAGACAGAGAGTCGAAGATCAAAATGAATTTTTTATGAGAGAGCCACAAAATTTGGTTAACACAAGTCTATCCGATGTTATCCTGACGCCAAATGACTTCGAACAGGCGATAAATGACATGCCCATGCACTCTGCCCCAGGGCCAGACTCATGGAACTCCGTGTTCATCAAGAACTGCAAGAAGCCCCTATCACGAGCCTTTTCCATCCTATGGAGAGGGAGCATGGACACGGGGGTCGTCCCACAGTTACTAAAAACAACAGACATAGCCCCACTCCACAAAGGGGACAGTAAAGCAACAGCAAAGAACTACAGACCGATAGCACTAACATCCCATGTCATAAAAATCTTTGAAAGGGTCCTAAGAAGCAAGATCACCACCCATCTAGAAACCCATCAGTTACACAACCCAGGGCAACATGGGTTTAGAACAGGTCGCTCCTGTCTGTCTCAACTATTGGATCACTACGACAAGGTCCTAAATGCACTAGAAGATAAAAAGAATGCAGATGTAATATATACAGACTTTGCAAAAGCCTTCGATAAGTGTGACCATAGCGTAATAGCGCACAAAATGCGTGCTAAAGGAATAACAGGAAAAGTCGGTCGATGGATCTATAATTTCCTCACTAACAGAACACAGAGAGTAGTCGTCAACAGAGTAAAGTCCGAGGCAGCTACGGTGAAAAGCTCTGTTCCACAAGGCACAGTACTCGCTCCCATCTTGTTCCTCATCCTCATATCCGACATAGACAAGGATGTCAGCCACAACACCGTGTCTTCCTTTGCAGATGACACCCGAATCTGCATGACAGTGTCTTCCATTGCAGACACTGCAAGACTCCAGGCGGACATCAACCGAATCTTTCAGTGGGCTGCAGAAAACAATATGAAGTTCAACGATGAGAAATTTCAATTACTCAGATATGGTAAACACGAGGAAATTAAATCTTCATCAGAGTACAAAACAAATTCTGGCCACAAAATAGAGCGAAACACCAACGTCAAAGACCTGGGAGTGATCATGTCGGAGGATCTCACCTTCAAGGACCATAACATTGTATCAATCGCATCTGCTAGAAAAATGACAGGATGGATAATGAGAACCTTCAAAACTAGGGAGTGACTCTTCAGGTCACTTGTTCTATCTAGGCTGGAATATTGCTGCACACTAACTGCACCTTTCAAGGCAGGTGAAATTGCTGACCTAGAAAATGTACAGAGAACCTTCACGGCGCGCATAACGGAGATAAAACACCTCAATTACTGGGAGTGCTTGAGGTTCCTGAACCTGTATTCCCTGGAACGCAGGCGGGAGAGATACATGATTATATACACCTGGAAAATCCTAGAGGGACTAGTACCGAACTTGCACACGAAAATCACTCACTACGAAAGCAAAAGACTTGGCAGACGATGCAACATCCCCCCAATGAAAAGCAGGGGTGTCACTAGCACGTTAAGAGACCATACAATAAATGTCAGGGGCCCGAGACTGTTCAACTGCCTCCCAGCACACATAAGGGGGATTACCAACAGACCCCTGGCAGTCTTCAAGCTGGCACTGGACAAGCACCTAAAGTCAGTTCCGGATCAGCCGGGCTGTGGCTCGTACGTTGGTTTGCGTGCAGCCAGCAGCAACAGCCTGGTTGATCAGGCTCTGATCCACCAGGAGGCCTGGTCACAGACCGGGCCGCGGGGGCGTTGACCCCCGGAACTCTCTCCAGGTACTGAGTGTCCGGGACTGATATCCGGCACGGGTGGAAATGTTGGTCATGTTTCTTTACACCTGCTGTCCCTGTTCACCTAGCAGTCAGTAGGTACCTGGGTGCTAGTTACCTTACACCTGCTGTCCCTCTTTACCAACAGTCATTAGGTACCAGGGTGTTAGTTACCTACACCTGCTGTCCCTCGTCACCTAAGTCAGTAGGTATCAGGGTGTTAGTTACCTTACACATGCTGCCCCTGTTCACCTGGCAGTCAGTAGGTACCAGGGTGTTAGTTACCTTACACCTGCTGCCCCTGTTCACCTGGCAGTCAGTAGGTACCAGGATGTTAGCTACCTTACACCTGTTGTCCCTGTTCACCTGGCAGTCAGTAGGTACCAGGATGTTAGTTACCTTACACCTGCTGCCCCTGTTCACCTGGCAGTTAGTAGGTACCAGGATGTTAGCTACCTTACACCTGTTGTCCCTGTTCACCTGGCAGTCAGTAGGTACCAGGATGTTAGTTACCTTACACCTGCTGTCCCTGTTCACCTGGCAGTCAGTAGGTACCAGGATGTTAGTTACCTCACACCTGCTGCCCCTGTTCACCTAACAGTCAGTAGCTACCTGGGTGCTAGTTATCTTACATCTGCTGTCCCTGTTCACCTAACAGCCAGTAGGTACCTGGGTGCTAGTTACCTTACATCTGCTGTCCCTGTTCATCTAAAGTCAGTAGGTACCTGTGTGTTAGTCGACTAGTGTGGGTGGCATCCTATGGGACAAGATTAAATGACTCAGAGGGAAATAAAATAGATAATCCTTAAGAACGCACTGACTTTCTTGGGTTATCCTGGGTGGTAACCTCCCAACCCCGGGTTAAAAATCCCAACAAAATCTTATATCCCTTTTAATAAACTTAATTTCTTATCTACTTAATGCTATGATTCAAGTTTACCAAAGTCTACGGGAGTCTAAACCTTATTTTCTAAATAACATTGAAGAAAGCGCAACCAATTACAGGGGTAACCAATTCATTTGTAGTTCAATAAAGGAAAATAAGGGCAGGCAGCGTTCAGGGGCGGCGCAGCGATTTTTTTTATTGGGGGAGGCAAGGTTGATGGATTGGGGTGCTAGCTTGATGCACTGGAGGACTAGCTTGATGGTCTGGAGTGCTAGTTTGATGAATTGGGGCGCTAGCTTGATGAACTGGGGGCTAGGGGGGGGGGACTCGCGTTTATAGAGCAAACACTCTGTTTTTATACTTAAATCGTATATTATTACAATTCAATAAAAATGATGCATTCTGAAGATCGTTTTATTCACACTCCATAAGAGCGAAGCAACAACTGTCAACATCAAAAAATAATAACAACAATTACATAAAACTGGGTCATTGTATATCTTGCCATCAAAATAATGACTGACTTTTTGTTTTGGCTATGCTGGATATTTTACACGTATGTTATATATATGATAATTGTACTTATGTGTACCTGTGCCTAAATAAACCTACTTATTCTACTACTACTACAATAATAATAATAATAATAATAATAATAATAATAATAATAATAATAATAATAATAATAATAATAATAATAATAATAATAATAATAATGTCTGCAGCTGAATTAGACCTAGTCGACGTCACTAGTATACGATATAGAAAATATTTCCTCTATGACACCCTAGTTAAATAGCCTCTCCAGAATACAGCAGTTCTCAAGAAGTGAAGCATCTTGAGGATTCACTGTTATTGAAGCCTTCAGTACGGTACAAAAGTTGTTTGAAAATCACCTGTTTAATTCATTGACTGACGTTATGACGCTGAACTATGTGCGGCAAGCAGTAACAGCCTAGTTGATCAGGCCCTGATCCACCGGGTCGCCTGGTCATGGACCGGGCCACGGGGAACGTTGATCCCCGGAATACCCTCTATGTAGACTCCAGGTAGACATATGACGGGAAAGTAAGGACGTCTGCAGAATTATCGAGGGCTAGCAATTTTCTGAGGTTGTCCAGGTTGAGAATCAGCAACAAACTCGTGTCGATGACCTGACAGAGTGTTGGTCGTACTCTTGCTTGTCCACATCTGTGCCAGCCGCTTCACACACATGAACTACATCAAATCAAATCAAGTTTATTGTCTATAAGGGTTATAATGTGGGGTTTACAGGTTTTGGGTATTGTGTGGTTTACATGTTATAAAATACTAATTACAGAGGGGGCCACTAGGACGCCTAGCATGGCTAGGCATTTCGGGCAGACTTAGATTAATTCTTAACATTAAACCCTTACAGATTATGGTATTAAGGCTAAGTGACTACATTACAATTTGTGAGTTTAGCAATGTGAATGCTTTTGTTTTGGCACAATACAAAGTGTCTATATTGGAGTATCACAGGCAAACTTATGACTAGTTAGGATTCATTATTTTAAGATTAAGATTAGTATTTCGGTGTTTATAGTCAGTGGGTGAGTGAGTGTAATTGTGAACCACCAGGTGGTTATCATGTAGTTAGTTGTCGGGGTGGATCAGGGAGATAAGATTGTTTTCGAACTGTAGTTTTGAAAGTGATGAATGTGTCTGCAGTTCTAGAGTTTTCAGGTAGGGTGTTCCAGATTTTAGGTCCTTTGAAATACATTGAATTTTTGTAAAGGTTTAGTCGGACACAGGGAATGTCATAGAGATGTTTGTGTCTGGTGTTATGCCTGTGGATCCTGTCACAACTATCAAGAAAGCATTTTAGGTCAAGGTTAATATTGGAATTTAAGGTCCTGTAGATATAGATTGCACAGTAGTAAGTGTGGATGTTCTGAACAGGGAGTAAGTTTAGATCTATGAAGAGTGGGGGGGGGGGGTGTTGCCAGGGATGGGATTTAGTGATTATTCTTACTGCGGCTTTTTGTTGGGTTATTATTGGCTTTAGGTGCGTTGCTGCAGTTGAACCCCAAGCACAGATAGCATAGGTGAGGTATGGATATAAAAGTGAATGGTATAGTGTGAGAAGGGCAGCTTGCGGCACGTAGTATCGTATCTTGGAGAGGATCCCCACCGTTTTGAATACTTTTTTTGTTATGTGTTGGATATGGGTGCTGAAATTTAGGTTGTTGTCGAGGTATAGGAGAAGGAATTTGCCTTCATTATGTCTGGCAATTAGAGTGTTGTCGATCTTAATGTTAAGTTGCGCAACACCTGCTCTGCTACCAAACATAATATAGTAGGTTTTGTCAGTGTTAAGTGTAAGTTTATTGGCTGTCATCCAAGTCGATATTTTGAGCAGCTCCTCGTTAACAATGGTGTTGAGGGTGGCAAGATTAGGGTGGGAGATGACATAAGTCGTGTCGTCAGGTGTTGGGATATGTTTGGGAGATTACTGGCATATTAAATAATTTTTTTCCCCAGGATGCAACTCACACCAGTCGACTAACACCCAGGTACCTATTTTACTGTTAAGTGTAAGTAAGTAAGTAAGTAAATTTATTCAGGTATACACAATACAGTTACATAGAATTATCATACATAGCAGCATATGTGTAGAGAACCTAGGATAACCCAAAAAAGTCAGACAGAGTGACTTATTTCCATTGGGGTCCTTTTACCTTATTATTATAATATAAAGGTTATAATATTTTCTTATTATTCTATAATGAAGATAACATCTTATTATCATACTAAAAAGACTATCTACTACACGAGGGTCATTAAGACTATCTACAATACGAGGGTCATTAAGACTATCTACTACCCGAGGGTCATTACGACTATCTACAATACGAGGGTCATTACTAGGGATAAGGTAAAATTTACACGTATTTTAGCTAAAAAATAGAAAATCATTCCCCTCCCTTTCTGTTGCTTCATTCATCAGACACTTTTTGGCAGTCTTCTTGAACTGGTTCAAGCTATGACTGGCCTTGACATTTGTGGGTAGTCTGTTCCATTCCTTTATTGCTGTACAATAAAAGGTGTTTGAAGCCTGGCCACTGACTGTGGGTACTACAAAGTTGTGCTCTCTCCCCCTAGTACTATGATTGCTTTGGTTCCCAACCTTGACAAAATTGACAGCAAGATATTCTGGACACTGTTCGTGAGCAATTTTATAAACATGATTTAGCTTCAGTTGTTTTACTCTGTCTTCAACATTCAGCATATCCAACTGCTGTAATTCATCCTGGCCTACATGTTCTCTTGGTCCCAGCCCCAGGATGAATCTTACGATTTTGTTCTGGGTGATTTGCAGTCTATCTTTCAGTTTTTTTGTCAAGGCAGAGTACCAAGAAGAGCAAGCGTAATCCATATGGCATTGTATAAGGGCTAGACATAGGGTCCTGCGAGCCTCAGTAGGTAGACACTGTGCTTGTCTATACAGGAACTTCAGCCTGGCATTCGCTTTCTTTACTACACTGTTCCCTATCAATTCTCCTGACATGCATGGGTCAAAGGGGATTCCCAGATATTTAACTGATGAAACCAAAGTGATGGACTCCCCATTACACTGAACATTAAAATTATTTACCCTTCTCAGTTTATGTTTCGTTCCAAAGAGAATGGCTTCAGTTTTCCCTAGGTGTAATGATAGTTTGTTGTCTACTAACCATTTGCTGCAGGACTCCAGTTCCAGTGTTAAAACATTAGCAATATCTTGTGGGTCTTTACCTGTCACTAACAGAGCACTGTCATCTGCATACAGTAGGAGTTTGCACTTGACACTGATAGGCATATCATTGACATAACATAAGAATAGTAAGGGACCCAGAATACTACCTTGGGGAACTCCACATGTTATCGGCAGGGGTTCTGATTCCGTTTTGTTGATTTTGACTATTTGTCTCCTGTTGCTAAGGTAGGACTTAAACCAGTCTACAGAACCTATACCGATAGCTTGAAGTTTCTTACATAATATATTGTGGTTGACAGTATCGAAGGCCTTTTGCAGGTCTAAGGTTACCATACCTATGAGGTTCCCTTTTGACATTTCAGTTCTCAGGTAATCCATCAGATTAATAAGGGAGGTATCGGTTGAGTATGATCTTCTAAAGCCCGATTGATAGCTATGGAGAATGCTGTTGTCATTAAGGTACTTAACTACTTGAGAATACACCGCCCTCTCCAGAATTTTAGATATTATACTGAGTATACTAACAGGTCTATAGTTGCTTACATCAGACCTATTATTTTTCTTGAAGATAGGAGTAACTCTGGCCTCCTTGAACCCCTCCGGTACGGTATTAGTGGTGATTGATAGATTTATTATGTGAGCAATAGGGATTGACAGTTCAAAAGCACCATCTTTTAGGAACTTAGACGGGATGTTATCAGGGCCTGTGCTCTTAGTTGGGTTTAACCTGCTTAGTTCTTTTTGAATGAAGTCATGAGATACACTTACTAGTTGACAACTGTTTGGGGTTACCCCTTTATTGGTATAGTATGTTTGAAACTTATCAGAGTCTGTGTTAAAGGTATTTGATGCAGCTGGTAGTTTACTTACTAGTGTTGATGCAACAGATGTGTAGTAGGAATTAAAGCAATTTGCCACCTTAGATGTTTCGTGGCATACCTCATTATCGATAGTGAGTACTATGTTAGACCTATCTACTGGCTTATGGCTATACCCCAACTGTTTTAGTTGTTGCCAGAGCTTTCTGGGGTTATGCTTATATTCTTCAATTTTTGAGCAATAGTGCTTTGCCTTTGCTCCTTTTATAAGCCTCTGTACTCTGTTCCTCACCCTTTGGAATTCATTTAGTGCTGCAATATCCTGTCTGTTTGCTTTAAATCTTTTTAGCAGCTGGTCTCTGAATTTCATATTATCTAATATCTCAGTAGTCATCCAGGGTTCAGTTCTTCGTTTAATCCTAACCTCTTTAACTGGTGCAATATTATTAAGAATGGTAGTGAACATTGTTTTGAATTTTTCCCAGGCATCGTTTACGTCCGTGCAACTTGTTATCTCTGTCCAGTCACAATTGTGTAGCCTATTTACCAGTGTTTCTTTACTGTAGTTTCTAGTTGACCTCATTTTTATTGTCCTGTGTAGGCCTATCCTATCCCTAGTGATTTTCCTGGTGCAGTAAATGATGAAATGATCACTAAGACCTGTGGTAATGACGCCTGACTGACTAATGTTCTCAGCGCGGTTGCAAAGTATGTGGTCAATTAGGGTGGCTGAGAACTGTGTGATCCGGGTTGGTTTATTAATTAGTTGGGTGTAGCTATTTAATCCTAGAATTTGCTTATACCTTTTGCATAGCCCGTTATTTTGTTGCTGAAAACAGATATTGAAGTCGCCCAGTATTATTGTTTCGCAATTGCTTTCAACTCCGGACAAGACTCTGGAAAAGTCTTCTAAGAACTGGTCCTGGGTAGGAGGGCGGTAACTAGTTCCTACTAAGATGGGTTTGGTCTTGGGAAGCAGCACTTCAAACCATAGAATCTCCAGTTTATTGTTATTTAAATCAGGTCTTGGGTTGTAAGCTAAGTCATTTCTAATGTAGGCACATACTCCACCGCCCTTTCTGTTCCTATCTAAGCGTTTTATATTGTAACCTTCTATTTTGACCTCGTCGTCAGTCACCGTATCATCCAACCAAGATTCAGAGATGGTTATAACTGCCGCCCTAATTTTGTTAGCTAGAATCCTAATCTCTGCCAATTTAGGAAGAAGTGATCTTGCATTGACATGAATAAAGTGAAGGCCTGTTTTCATAAAACAATCATAATCATCAATATATGGCAATGGGTCATTTGTATTAAAATTAGGTAAATCAATGTCATCACTGCTAAAGGGTAACTGTGCCAAAGTGCATTTGTTACACACAAAATGAATTCTGGCACCGTTGCTATAATTGTACATACATCCATCATGCACCCACCCCTTACACATTTTACATAAGGTGCCTTTTCTGTTTTTCATGCGTACTTTAGTACAGTGTATGCATCTGTTTGGTAGTGTTTGAGATAATAATGGCTGTATTGTCTCACATTGACCTATGTATGCATTACATATGGAGTTAAGGTTATCATCCCTAGCTACTAGACCGTCATTATTGCCGTCATTTATCTGTCTGTTTTGCCTCTGCACAATAGTTTGAGGTCCTGGATTAATTTGGATATCACCACTTAAGAGCGCTACAATAAGAGCTGTGTGCCATTGTTTTTGTTTGGGTATGCGGTGTTGCCATACCTTGCGGCGATAGTGAGGTTTACTTTTTTGGTAGGATGGCAACTGTTGGGCTTTTACTGTCCAGGGCGCTGTTACTCCATTCACCTTTTCCAACCCCCATGACTGATTTCTTTCTTCATGGAATTGAAGAAGAAATATAAATATAATTATGGCAGCCTGTACCCCTCTAATGCCTGCCATTTTCGCTCTTCGCTCTTTTACTCATATACAATATTTATTTCTCTTTTCCAGTCCCTAGTACACTTAGTATCTGCTTTAATTACACTGAATTACTAGTAAAATTTCCTCTTCAAAACCCTCTTCACTGCTCACTTTTCCCTTAACTTCACAACACCCTTACATTTAACCCCTTATTCACCCTCCCCTACCCACCTCACTTCACAGTCTGGCTTCACCAATTAACTTCTAACTCCTTTCCATTCTGGTAGACCAGAAAGGTTTAATCAATGGTTTTATCCTTCCAAATCCCCCTCAATTCCATTTATCGGGGGTTGTGTCGTGTTGTTGTCTCCTGACCTGTTTTGCTGACTCAGCCATTTTTAAAACACTGAGGGGAGTAACACCACCTGACTTTCCTTGAGTTTATAGATATATTTGGCTTTTTCTGCTATGATTCTCTCACTGTACACTGGTCAGCTGAATATAGGTCAGCTACTAAAATATTAACCTTGACTATTTAACTATTCACTTCTTTCCCACGACTGGCACTGAGGGATAACCGTCCTATACCTTGGAGTTTTGTACTGTTGATTTGACGATGTCTCCTGTGTTTCCCTCTCGTTAGCACTGGTACAGGTGATATGATGGTGGTACAGATATGATGCTAAATAAGTCACTCTGTCTGACTTTTCTGGGTTATCCCAGGTTCTCTACACATATGCTGCTATGTATGATAATCTATGTAACTGTATTTGTGTATACCTGAATAAACTTACTTACTTACTTACCCGTGGATGACTCCCACAGCAATCAGCTGACACTCAGGTACCTATTGACTACTAAGTGAACAGGGACAATAGGCGTTAACTTTCTGGGGTGTGACTTACAGTAGTCACTTGACACCCAGGTACCTATTTACTGCTAAGTGAACAGAGGCAATAGGTGTTATTATTGACTTGACTAACATGGATTTATAATATTCCCAGCCAAATTCCTAAAGGAAGTTGACCTCCGAAAACGTTCCTCAGGCATCCTTCAGGTAGTGATGTGGTGACCTGTACTTAACTCTGTGAAGAAGTGTCCTGTGTGCTCCCCGTGGACTGAACCAAGATGCCCTCCATCGAGCAACTTTACCAGCAGCTTAAGGAAGAATTGAGGGTAGCAAAGATGGAGATTCAAATTCAAATTCAAATTCAAAGTTTATTCTTTATAAGGATTACAATGCTGGGTTTACAGAAATTTGGTTATTGTTTGGTTTACATGTAGTAAAATTGTGATTACAGAGTGTACCACTAGAACGCTTAGCATGGCTAGGCATTTCGGGCATACTTAGTTTTATTCTTAATTGTAAAATATTACAAATTATGAGGTAAGTTGGTATTATGGCTAAGTGACTAAATACTAGTTTATGAGTTTAGCAATGTGAATGCTTTTGTTTTGGCACAGTATATAGTTTCAGTATTGGAGTATCACAGGATTCATTATTTTAAGACTGAGATTAATATTTCTGTTTATGGTCAAATGAGTGAGCGAGTGTAAGTGTGAACCACCAGGTGGTATTCGTGTAGTTAGTTGACGGGGTGTATCAGGGAGATAAGATGTTTTCTAATGGTAGTTTTGAAGGTGATGAATGTGTATGCAGTTCTAGAGTTCTCAGGTAGGGTATTCCAGATTTTAGGGCCTTTGACATACATTGAATTTTTGTAAAGGTTTAGTCAGACACGGGGAATGTCGTAGAGATGTTTGTGTCTGGTGTTATGCCTGTGGGTTCTGTCACAACTATCGAGAAAGCGTTTTAGGTCAAGGTTGATATTAGAGTTTAAGGCCCTGTAGATATAGATTGCACAGTAGTAAGTGTGGATGTACTGAACTGGGAGTAAGTTTAGATCTTTGAAGAGTGGGGGGGTGTGCTGCCAGGGATGGGATTTAGTGATTATTCTTACTGCAGCTTTTTGTTGGGTTATTATTGGCTTTAGGTGTGTTGCTGCAGTTGATCCCCAAGCACAAATAGCATAGGTGAGGTATGGATAAATAAGTGAGTGGTATAGTGTGAGAAGGGCATTTTGCGGCACGTAGTATCGTATCTTGGAGAGGATCCCAACCATTTTGGATACTTTTTTGGCTATATGCTGGATATGGGTGCTGAAATTCAGGTTGTTGTCAAGGTATAAGCCTAGGAATTTTCCCCCATTATTTCTGGTAATTAGAGTGTTGTCAATCTTAATGTTAATTTGTGCATCTCCTGCTCTGCTACCAAACATAATATAGTAAGTTTTGTCAGTGTTAAGCGTAAGTTTATTGGCTGTCATCCAAGTCGATATTTTAATCAGCTCCTCATTCACAAGGGTGTTGAGGGTGGCAAGATTAGGGTGAGAGATGACATAAGTCGTGTCATCAGCAAAGAGAATGGGTTTCAGGTGTTGGGATACTTTTGGAAGGTCATTGATGTATATGAGGAAGAGCAGGGGACCAAGGACACTTCCCTGCGGAACTCCAGTATCAAGTGGCCGTGTTGCTGATGCTGTGTCTTTAATGGTGACGTACTGATACCTATTAATAATGTAAGATTTGAAATAAGCAAGCGATTGACTGAGGAAAACAAGAGGATTCGTAGTGGTCTTCCTGTTTCGAGCCCTCAGGTCAAGAGGGAATCGTGGTCAGTGGCTGGACAGCAGGGGACGAAGTTGACGATCAAGAAGACGAATGGAAAACCAGAAACGATGAAGAAGAAAGAGACTGCTGTGGAAACTGTTGTGGAACCTCCAACGCATTCTCGGTGCTACCCGACAAATGTGAGTCGACTACTGGGATCGTCATGACAAACGACAACAAGGAAGGTAAGAATATTGTTGTTGTTGGGGATAGCCAGGTTAGATACATGGATAGGGCGTTCTGCTTGAAGGGCAGGAGTAGGAGACAGGGTTTGCTTTCCTGGGGCTGGGATGGAGGATATTGTTAGCCGTCTAGATGACACCATGAGAGGTAATTGGAGCAATCCTATTATCTGTCTCAGTGCTGGAGGCAATGATGTTGGCAGACGTAGAAGTGAGGACCTGATTAGCAGGTATAGGTCAGCAATAGAGGTAATTAGGAGGAAGGGTGGGAACCCTGTCATATGTGGTATTTTGCCAAGGAGAGGAGTTGGAAACGAATGGTTGTCCAGGGCAATTGGTGTCAATTGCTGGCTGGACAAATACTGTAAGGAAAATGCGGTAACATTCATTGACAACTGGGACCTCTTCTATGGCAGAAATAACATGTATGCCAGGGATGGGGTTCACTTATCTAGGTCTGGGGTGGGGGCACTGGCAACGGCAGTGGAGGGAGCTGTTAGGGCTTTAAACTAGGAATAGATAGTGGTATGGGTTTTGGCGAGAACACTGAGGTCCCAGTGTAGTAATACTATGAGTTCTAGGAGAACTAGTAATAGGCAAAATGAGGTGGATATTGGAAAGTCAGTGACACTAGGCGATAAGGACAATAATAGGTTTAGTGGAAAAACTGAAATGAGCAAGAAGGGTAAAGAAAAAGTAGGGTCATTAAATGTACATTGTGCTAATACTCGTAGTGCTAGGAATAAAATGGACGAGTTGAGATTAGTTGCTAGTGCAGGCAACATTGATGTATTTGCAATCACTGAGACGTGGTTTAATTCAAAAAGTCGAGACATGCCTGCAGAATGTCACATTCAGGGTTTTAAATTGTTCCAAGTAGACAGAAGTATCGGGAAGGGGGGTGGGGTGGCACTGTATGTCCGAGATCACTTGAACTGTTGCATTAAAACGGGTATTAAGTCTGAAGTAACACAGAGTCTGTTTGGAAAGAGTTTTCAGAGGGACATAAAAAATTGATTTTAGGTGTAATATACCGTCCCCCAAACTTAGATAGGGACCAAGGGAGACTACTATGGGAGGAAATTGTTAAAGCCACAAGGCACGATAGCGTAGTAATTCTAGGAGACTTTAACTTTAGTCACATTGATTGGAATTTCTTGACTGGGAATTTAGAATCAAACGACTTCTTAGAAATAGTTCAGGATTGTTTTTTGAAGCAGTTTGTGACAGAACCTACAAGGGGTAATAACCTGCTTGACTTAGTTCTGACAAACAAGGAAACCCTCGTAAATAATTTAGAAATTACAGTGGAACTCGGCACAAGCGACCACAAATCAATTATCTTTAGCATTGAATGGAAGTATGATAGTAGGGATAACTCAGTAACAGTCCCAGATTTTCACTTAGCAGATTACAATGGGCTTAGAGAACACTTATCATCTGTAGACTGGAGTAACGAAGAGAGCTATCAGTATGACAGCTTTCTTAACACAATACATGCTGCCCAAAGGACATTTATCCCATATAAGGAAATTAGATCGAATAGAAATGACCCCAAATGGATTAATAATAGGCTCAAATATCTTTTAGGTCAGAAGAAAGGAACTTATAGGCGTATCAAAAGAGGTGAGGGTCATCTTATGAACCAGTATATTGACATTAAGAGGGACGTTAAAAAGGGGATAAGAAAAGTTAACGGGACTATGAAATTAAAGTTGCTAGGGATTCTAAAACTAACCCAAAAAGTTTTTTCCAGTTTTATAGAACAAAAGTTAGAGATAAGATAGGTCCCCTTAAAAATAACTCTGGGCATCTTACTGACAAGGAGAATGAAATGTGCTCTATTCTTAATAATTATTTTCTCTCGGTTTTCACTCAGGAAGACACTGACAATATCTCAGTAATTAATTTTTATAGTGGGCTTGAAGATGATAAATTATGCAATATCACAGTCACCAGCGAAATGGATATCAAACAGATAGACCGATTAAAGCAAAATAAATCCCCGGACACTGATGAACTTTTTTCAAGGGTTCTTAAAGAGTGTAAAATGGAACTCTGTGAACCTTTAACTAATTTCTTTAATTTATCTCTTCAAACAGGTGTAGTGCCTGATATGTGGAAGATGGCTAATGTAATTCCTATTTTTAAAACAGGGGACAAGTCGTTACCGTCAAATTACCGCCCAATAAGCCTAACCTCAATTGTAGGTAAATTACTAGAGTCAATTATAGCCGATAATATAAGAAGCCATCTGGATAGGCATAATTTGATTAATGATACTCAACATGGTTTCACCAGGGGCCGTTCCTGCCTAACTAATTTATTGACCTTCTTCAGCAAAGTTTTTGAGGCCGTTGATCAGGATAAAGAATTCGATATTGTTTATTTAGATTTTAGTAAGGCTTTTGATAGAGTACCACATCAGAGACTGTTGAAGTGGCTGCCCATGGCATTGGGGGAAAAATGCTGTCATGGATCGAATCATGGCTCACTAATAGGAAGCAGAGAGTGTGCATAAATGGGGTTAAATCTGAGTGGGGATCTGTAATAAGTGGCGTTCCGCAGGGATCAGTTTTAGGCCCATTGTTGTTTATAATATGTATAAACGACCTTGACGAGGAATTACTAGTGACATATGCAAATTTGCTGATGACACGAAGATAGGTAGGATAATCGATTCAGACGATGATGTCTCACAACTTCAGGAGGATTTAGACAAACTCAATTCGTGGTCAGAAAAGTGGCAGATGCAGTTCAATGTAGATAAATGTAAAGTTCTAAAGCACCTACCAGCCTAATAATGTTGAACTTAGCAGTATAGAATGCGAAAAGGATTTGGGAGTTATGGTAAGCAGCAACCTTAAACCAAGACAGCAATGCCTAAGTGTACGTAATAAGGCAAATAGATTATTGGGATTTATATCAAGAAGTGTAAGCAACAGAAGTACAGAGGTCATACTGCAGCTTTATACATCATTAGTAAGGCCTCACCTAGATTATGCAGCTCAGTTCTGGTCTCCATATTACAGAATGGACATAAATTCGTTAGAAAACATTCAGCGTAGGATGACTAAATTAATACATAGCATTAGAAATCTTCCTTATGAAGAAAGATTGAAGACTCTTAAGTTACATTCACTTGTTAGACGAAGAATGAGGGGAGACCTGATCGAAGTGTATAAGTGGAAGACAGGTATTAATAAAGGGGATATTAACAAGGTCTTGAGGATATCTCTCCAAGAGAGAACCCGCAGTAATGGATTTAAATTTGATAAGTTTAGATTTAGAAAGGACATAGGAAAGTATTGGTTTGGAAATAGAGTAGTTGATGAGTGGAACAGTCTACCTAGTTGGGTTATTGAGTCTAAGACATTGGGTAGTTTCAAATTTAGGTTGGATAAATATATGAGTGAGAGGGATTGGATTTGAGTGGGACTTGCAAATGAGTGGATAGAGTTATCAGGGCTTATTTCTTGGGTACCACTGAGGATTGGGTTGGGAAAATGTTTCGTTAGTGGGATGAATTATAAAGTACCTGCCTAGTATGGGCCAACAGGCCTGCTGCAGTGATCCTCCTTTCTTATGTTCTTATGTATCAGTCTCCGTGCCAGAATGGCTCACCGTGAATGATAACATGTATTATTCTACCTCTGTGTACACTTTTCTAATTACCAAAAGTGCCACTATGCTAGTTCATGTTTGGGTGGTGGTAACTACCTCAATTATTTGTTTGGCTGATTGGCTAATTAGTTAATGGGTGTCGAAAGTCTATCGACTATCCTAGGGTCATTAAGGCTGCATAAAACCTGTTCACCACCAAACAAAAATACTTCAATTCCTAGAACAGTTATTAAAGTAATCTCTTAACATGTATATATATATATATATATATATATAAATATATATATATATATATATATATATATATATATATATATATATATTTATATTTATATATATATATATATATATATATATATATATTTATATATATATATATATTTATATATATATGTGATCTTATTGCATATATATATATATATATATATATATATATATATATATATATATATATATATATATATATATATATATATATATATATATTTATATATATATATATGTGATCTTATTGCATATATATATATATATATATATATATATATATATATATATATATATATATATATATATATATATATATATATATATATATATATACGCTGAGAGAAATACACCTTTCACTGTATATATCTCGTGGATAGTTGTAGACGGGGAGTTATGAAAAGGACGAGACTTGGTGCTGGAGACGTCAGAAAAGGAAGGACGGTGGATAATGACTTTAGAGTGAGAGACGTGAGTGTACATCAGTTGTCAGTAACTGTACCTTCCAGATGTTAGTAACTATACCTTCCAGATGTCAGTAACTGCAGCTTCCAGATGTCGGTAAATGTAGCTTCCAGTGCCAGTAACTGTAGCTTCCAGATGTCAGTAACTGTAGCTCAGTAACTGTAGCTTTCAGATGTCAGTAACTGTAGATTCCAGACGTCAGTGACTGTAGCTTCCAGATGCCAGTAACTGTAGCTTCCATATGCTCGTCGCTCTCACCTCGTTACACTTACCCAGCACGGCCTGGAAGTCCAGGAAGACCTGGAGCTCCCCTATTTCCCGGTGCACCCGGCCGTCCTGGCAACCCGGGAAGACCTGGAGAGCCCGCGAGCCCTTGATCTCCTGGTGACCCTCGACTTCCTGGTGGCCCTCGATTCCCTGGTGCTCCTCGACTTCCAGGGGACCCAGCATCTCCTGGGGCCCCTCGACTCCCTGGTGCCCCTCGGCTTCCAGGGGACCCAGAATCTCCTGGTGACCCTCGACTCCCTGGTGCCCCTCGGCTTCCAGGGGACCCAGAATCTCCTGGTGACCCTCGACTCCCTGGTGCTCCTCGACTTCCAGGGGACCCAGCATCTCCAGGGGCTCCTCGACTCCCTGGTGCCCCTCGGCTTCCAGGGGACCCAGAATCTCCTGGTAACCCTCGACTCCCTGGTGCCCCTCGGCTTCCAGGGGACCCAGAATTTCCTGGTGACCCTCGACTCCCTGATGCTCCTCCACTTCCTTGACGTCCTGGCACTCCTTGACCTCTGGGTATTCCTTGGCTTCCTTGACCTCCTGGGACGCCAAGGTCTCCCGGTGGTCCCATTGGCCCTGGAATACTTCCAGGAATTCCAGGAAACATTCTCCAGTATTCGGAGGCAGGTGGGGTCGTGTTGTTATTCTCGCTTGTGACCCTGCAAGGGCAGACCAACAAGATGAGTGATCGAACTACAAGATGACACAGTTCGAAAGGCCAGTTACTCTTACATTACAGGCGCAGGAGCAAGACTGGTCGAATTTCTTTCGACATATACCTGGCATATCAACGGTAATATGATAATGCATTTAGGAGGTTACCATTTCATTGGCAGAGCATGTACCGACGCTCTCTCTCTCTCTCTCTGTCTCTCTCTCTCTCTCTCTGTCTCTCTCTCTCTCTCTCTCTCTCTCTCTCTCTCTCTCTCTCTCTCTCTCTCACTTCACTTGATTCAATATCTCTTCTAAAGTTCCAATATTATTAATGTAATATGTTCTTTTATTATTATTTCCAGTCACGGAGTAAATATTATTTAGAAATGCTTCCAGAAGTTCCTCATGTATTGTCCCTAAAATGTCATGTCAGTCCACATAAAATACGGACCAAAATGCATTTCATAGAGATATCTAAAAATACCATATGTATGTGGTTAAAATTACATTGCGAATGCCCATTAAATTATACAAGGGTTCTAAAAGATGCTCTTGCAAATGTCATACAAATTCTCGTTAAGATGCAACGTATTAAAAATTCCTACGAATAGGTTTACAATTCCAAACTCTTACACAGAAACACTCCGTATTTTATTTCTTGACCATAGGTGAAGAATGTTGAAAGGGTTCCTCCCAGGATGCATGAAAACTGGAAATGACATTTGGTCTTTAACGATCGAGGATTTGATCACCGGATCTTAGTAATGAGAACCGTGACTCTCACCACACTGAATTAATCAGTTACATGATCGAAATAAGTCAAACAATGACACTTCCCTACACCACGAGAAATTATCTCTTTCCAAATCAACATCACTCACTTTTTTCACCAAAGAACCTTATTAGATCACAACCAGAGCTTCCGTCTTGAAGCTCCTCCCTTC
The DNA here is from genome assembly GCF_038502225.1 of Cherax quadricarinatus. NCBI lineage: Eukaryota > Metazoa > Arthropoda > Malacostraca > Decapoda > Parastacidae > Cherax > Cherax quadricarinatus. The sequence continues at coordinate 21,966,949 of NC_091346.1, forward strand.
AGAAAACTGTGTTGACGACTCCGTTCACCAACCGGTTGGTGTTGCTGGTAGTGCTGTAGAAACTGGAGCATCAGTTCGGCTTCCACCCTCCAAATGAACTAACTGTTTGCTATATTCTTTGCACTCAGTGTATCGAGTTATCTGAGACTGAAGCCTTAAATTTAAGTGATTCTCTATAAACCGTAAGTACTCTCAAATACACGAGTGTCAGTTGTGACATGCTGGTGTCAGAAGTCAGACACAGGTGTGGTAGGATTGCAGACAGTGAAGTCAGAGTCCACGTTTTGTAGATTCCCTCTAACACTGGCCATCAAGTGCAAGACAGGACTGAAGTGGCAATAATATGTTTTCAAGGAGGGACTACATAACAACTTTTAGCTGTCAGCTAGTAATCTGAGAAGACAAAACTATCTGCAACTGAACGTCATAAACTTGCACCGCACTAGTAAGTAGTTAATTGACACCGGTTACTCATGCAGGAGCCTCATGTCTATGGCACTGTCAATAAAAGTCAGAGAACCTTGAATATTACAACTACCCAGCGTCTGCTAGGCTACAGGTACCTCTGGGAGGGTGTACCAGCGTCTGCTAGGCTACAGGTACCTCAGGGAGGGTGTACCAGCGTCTGCTAGGCTACAGGTACCTCTGGGAGGGTGTACCAGCGTCTGCTAGGCTACAGGTACCTCAGGGAGGGTGTACCAGCGTCTGCTAGGCTACAGGTACCTCAGGGAGGGTGTACCAGCGTCTGCTAGGCTACAGGTACCTCAGGGAGGGTGTACCAGCGTCTGCTAGGCTACAGGTACCTCTGGGAGGGTGTACCAGCGTCTGCTAGGCTACAGGTTCCTCAGGGAGGGTGTATCAGCGTCTGCTAGGCTACAGGTACCTCTGGGAGGGTGTACCACAAGTTGATGTAGAAATAACCAAGTGTAAACTTTTCCAGATGAACTATTGTCACAAAACAAAAAATTCTGAATTCAGAGACAACTCACCTTAAAACGTTCAAGTATTTCATCCACAGTGGAAAAATGTTCTGACGTTATAACCACATATAACTACAATGTATTTTTTCTGACTTTATTCATGACTGTAAATTCTTTACCATTAATCTGAATTCAATAAAGTTGTTCATTACCACTGTAACTTGTGTAGTAAACACAGATGTTAAGCCTGGACTCCTTATGTGCCTTAGTGAACCCTCGACTACCGCCCACAGGATTGGTATGGTCTGCATAATAAACGCATCCAGCTTATTAACACTGCTGTGGGTGGCATCTTGGGGAGGCTGGTAGTGTACCTTAGACAGAGCTGGGTTTTGAAATGAGCCGAGGTAAGATCACCTGTGATTCGATAGTATCAGCTGCGATCTTGGGTCTGATATCTTCGCAAGGAACAAGGAAACAACAGTGTACTTTTCTGGTGTGCATTTTTATAGACGATATCTGTATGTATATAAATAGTTGATTTTTATTTAATTAATAGGCATCCTTTGTATAGCTACGCTATGTGAAATCTTATTTTTTGTGAGTGGTTGAATATGGCTGACATCTCATAGGACGGCTGAACTTTCATGAGCTAGGCTGCCTAAATAGCTGGTAGGGGCAGTAAGAGACAGGTGATGCAGAAGTCAGGAGACCGAGGCAGCTGTTATCAGGTGCTGTTGAGTAGGTGACTGATAAAGCTGTCAGCGCTAAGCTGACAGGTGGGTGAGGTAAACATCAGAAGGAAGAGTAGGCTGTCAACGGGTGGATGTTCTGCAAGGTGAGGTGAAGATCAGTCGACATAGGTTGCAGATACTTGTCACTCGCTTCCTCTATTAACCTGCAGGTCCTGGAAGTCCTGGAAGTCCTGGAGAGCCCCGGTTTCCAGGTGTACCGGGAAGACCAGGAGATCCAGGGTATCCTGGTGCTCCGAAGTCTCCTGCTACTCCTCGGCCTCCAGGGGCTCCTCGGCCTCCAGGACTTCCTGGTGCCCCCCGGCCTCCAGGGGCTCCAGCACCTCCTGGTGCCCCTCGGCCTCCTGGTGCCCCTCGGCCTCCTGGTGCCCCTCGGCCTCCTGGTGCCCCTGGGGCTCCAGCACCTCCTGGTGCCCTTCGGCCTCCTGGTGCCCCTGGGGCTCCAGCACCTCCTGGCGCTCCTCGGCCTCCTGGTGCCCCAGGAGCTCCAGCACCTCCTGGTGCCCCTCGGCCTCCTGGTGCCCCTGGGGCTCCAGCATCTCCTGGTGCTCCAGCACCTCCAGGTGGTCCTCGGCTTCCTGGTGCTCCTCCACTTCCTCGATCTCCTAGTGCCCCTGGTACTCCTTGACCTCCAGGTGCTCCTTGACTTCCTTGACCTCCTGGGGCACCGTGATCTCCTGGTGGTCCCATTAGCCCTGGAATATGGGGACTTCCAGGAACTCCAGAGTAGGCTTTCCAGTAATCGGATGTAGATGATACTATGTTCCTACCTTCACCTGTGACTCTGTAATGGTAAGTCAGAGAATAAATGATCACACACACACTTGGGACCAGGAGCTGTGAATCGACCCCTGCAACCACATATAGGATAGTACATATAGGTGAGTACACACACACACCACGTCAAGAAATTAGAGAAAGTGCAAAGGTTTGCAACAAGGTTAGTTTCAGAGCCAAGGGTCAGGGGAGACATGATAACGACATATAAAATGCTGCGTGGAATAGACAAAGTGGACAGAGACAGGATGTTCCAGAGATGGGACACATAAATAAGGGGTCACAATTGGAAGCTGAAGACTCAGATGAGTCATAGGGATGTTAGGAAGTATTTCTTCAGTCATAGAGTAGTTAGGAAGTGGAATAGTCTGGCAAGCGATGTAGTGGAGGCAGGAACTATACACAGTTTTAAAACGAGGTATGATGAAGCTCATGGAGCAGGGGGAGAGAGGACCTAGTAGCGGTCGGTGAAGAGGCGGGGCCAGGAGCTGAGTCTCGACCCCTGCAACCACAATTAGGTGAGTACAATTAGATGAGTACACATACACACACACACACACACTAAGTGAGGTAGGTAAGTCTTGATCAAGATCCTTTTACGAGCCTCAAGGCGCTCTTCCCTAGAAGGGCAGGAGGCCTAGAATAAGAAAAAACAAAGATTGAGACGGGTCGCAGGGGCGAAGACCTCTAGAATTGTCAACAAACAAATAAGTTATGATTAAGAGGGAAGCTACTCCACTGCCGCATACTAAGGAAGATACCTATTTTCCGGCATATAAGGCGCGCCTTTTTTCGCACATAAAGTCTGAAAATCAGCCTGCGCCTTATATGCTCAAGGTCACGGTCAAGGGTAGGCTTTGTGTTAGGCTTTAGCAGTTGTTTATTAACGTTATGTTGCGTTTTTTTGGAAACATAGTCTTGCATGTCTTGCATGATCGTGCGCCTTATATGTCAGAAATATGATAATCAAACACCAGAACAAAAGTCTGAAGGTAGAAGGACATATCTTGGCAAATAATAAGGTTTAAGTCAGGTAGGTCGTGGTTCAAGTCAGGTAGGTCGTGGTTCAAGTGGTAGCGCCTTTGTCTGGCATTTGAAGAACGGTATGTTTCCTTACACCCGTTGTTCCTGTTCACCTAGCAGTAAGTAGGTATCTAAGTGTTAGTCGACTGTTGTGGGTGTCATCCTGGAAAAGAGGGTCGAAGGGTCCCAGTGGATATAAGCCAAACACAGTAGCTTTCCTGGGTTAATAATCTGAATTAATTTTTTTCTGTACCTTTTCCTAGACCTTTTT
>NC_091346.1:21980691-22151633 GCF_038502225.1 Cherax quadricarinatus
CATGTACTCTAGTGCCCTCTCATGTATTCTCATGTACTCTCTTGTACACTTAGGTACTCATGTCCTCCCATGTACTCTTGGGTACCTTCTTGTACTCATGGGTATTCTTATGTACCCTTAGGAACTCCTGTGTACTCTTTAGTACTCTCCTGAATTCTCAGGTACTATCAGGTTCTCTTAGGTACTCTCAGGCACTCATGTACTCTTAGGGATTCTCAGGCACTCATGTACTCTTAGGTACTCTCAGGCACTCATGTACTCTTAGGTACTCTCAGGCACTCATGTACTCTTAGGGACTCTCAGGCACTCATGTACTCTTAGGGATTCTCAGGCACTCATGTACTCTTAGGGACTCCCAGGCACTCATGTACTCTTAGGGACTCTCAGGCACTCATGTACTCTTAGGTACTCTCAGGCACTCATGTACTCTTAGGGACTCTCAGGCACTCATGTACTCTTAGGGATTCTCAGGCACTCATGTACTCTTAGGGACTCCCAGGCACTCATGTACTCTTAGGTACTCTCAGGCACTCATGTACTCTTAGGTACTCTCAGGCACTCATGTACTCTTAGGTACTCTCAGGCACTCATGTACTCTTAGGTACTCTCAGGCACTCATGTACTCTTAGGTACTCTCAGGCACTCATGTACTCTTAGGTACTCTCAGGCACTCATGTACTATTAGGTACTCCCAGGCACTCATGTACTCTTAGGTACTCTCAGGCACTCATGTACTCTTAGGTACTCTCAGGCACTCATGTACTCTTAGGTACTCTCAGGCACTCATGTACTCTTAGGTACTCTCAGGCACTCATGTACTCTTAGGGACTCTCAGGCACTCATGTACTATTAGGTACTCCCAGGCACTCATGTACTCTTAGGTACTCTCAGGCACTCATGTACTCTTAGGGACTCTCAGGCACTCATGTACTATTAGGTACTCCCAGGCACTCATGTACTCTTAGGTACTCTCAGGCACTCATGTACTCTTAGGGACTCTCAGGCACTCATGTACTATTAGGTACTCCCAGGCACTCATGTACTCTTAGGTACTCTCAGGCACTCATGTACTCTTAGGGACTCTCAGGCACTCATGTACTATTAGGTACTCCCAGGCACTCATGTACTCTTAGGTACTCTCAGGCACTCATGTACTCTTAGGGACTCTCAGGCACTCATGTACTCTTAGGTACTCTCAGGCACTCATGTACTCTTAGGGACTCTCAGGCACTCATGTACTCTTAGGTACTCTTATGCACTCATGTACTCTTAGGTACTCTCAGGCACTCATGTACCCTTAGGGACTCCCAGGCACTCATGTACTCTTAGGTACTCTCAGGCACTCATGTACTCTTAGGGACTCTCAGGCACTCATATACTCTTAGGTACTCTTATGCACTCATGTACTCTTAGGGACTCCCAGGCACTCATGTACTCTTAGGTACTCTCAGGCACTCATGTACTCTTAGGGACTCCCAGGCACTCATGTACTCTTAGGGACTCCCAGGCACTCATGTACTCTTAGGTACTCTCAGGCACTCATGTACTCTTAGGTACTCTCAGGCACTCATGTACTCTAAGGTACTGTCATGTACTCTGTCTTACCTGCCGTAACTTTTGGACACCATCCTGCAAACATAACAACTCCATTAATATAGAGGACAAAATGTGTTGGAAAATAAGAATTATAGCGAAAATAATAATATTAATAATAATAAAAATAACTTATAATCGTTATTATCACGATTATTGTGAAAATATTTTGTTAAGATAAGAAATGTTGATATAAATAAGAGAGAGAGAGAGACAGAGAGAGAGAGAGAGACAGAGAGACAGAGAGAGACAGAGAGACAGAGAGAGAGAGAGAGAGAGAGAGAGAGAGAGAGGCAAATCAGGAAGAGAGACAAATACGGACATAGAAGACAGACAAAACACAGGAAGGAACACAAGACAGACACAGGAACACAAGACAGACACAGGGACACAAGACAGACACAGGAACACAAGACAGACACAGGGACACAAGACAGACACAGGAACACAAGACAGACACAGGAACACAAGACAGACACAGGAACACAGGGACACAAGACAGACACAGGAACACAAGACAGACACAGGAACACAAGACAGACACAGGGACACAAGACAGACACAGGAACACAAGACAGACACAGGGACACAAGACAGACACAGGAACACAAGACAGACACAGGAACACAAGACAGACACAGGGACACAAGACAGACACAGGAACACAAGACAGACACAGGAACACAACACAGGACAGACACAGACACAGGGACACAAGACAGACACAGGGACACAAGACAGACACAGGAACACAAGACAGACACAGGGACACAAGACAGACACAGGAACACAAGACAGACACAGGAACACAAGACAGACACAGGAACACAAGACAGACACAGGAACACAAGACAGACACAGGAACACAAGACAGACACAGGAACACAAGACAGACACAGGGACACAAGACAGACACAGGGATACAAGACAGACACAGGAACACAAGACAGACACAGGAACACAAGACAGACACAGGGACACAAGACAGACACAGGGATACAAGACAGACACAGGAACACAAGACAGACACAGGAACACAAGACAGACACAGGGACACAAGACAGACACAGGGATACAAGACAGACACAGGAACACAAGACAGACACAGGGACACAAGACAGACACAGGGATACAAGACAGACACAGGAACACAAGACAGACACAGGGACACAAGACAGACACAGGGATACAAGACAGACACAGGAACACAAGACAGACACAGGAACACAAGACAGACACAGGGACACAAGACAGACACAGGAACACAAGACAGACACAGGGACACAAGACAGACACAGGGACACAAGACAGACACAGGAACACAAGACAGACACAGGGACACAAGACAGACACAGGAACACAAGACAGACACAGGGACACAAGACAGACACAGGGACACAAGACAGACACAGGAACACAAGACAGACACAGGGACACAAGACAGACACAGGAACACAAGACAGACACAGGGACACAAGACAGACACAGGGACACAAGACAGACACAGGAACACAAGACAGACACAGGGACACAAGACAGACACAGGGACACAAGACAGACACAGGGACACAAGACAGACACAGGAACACAAGACAGACACAGGAACACAAGACAGACACAGGGACACAAGACAGACACAGGAACACAAGACAGACACAGGGACACAAGACAGACACAGGGACACAAGACAGACACAGGGACACAAGACAGACACAGGAACACAAGACAGACACAGGGACACAAGACAGACACAGGAACACAAGACAGACACAGGGACACAAGACAGACACAGGGACACAAGACAGACACAGGGACACAAGACAGACACAGGGACACAAGACAGACAAAGGAACACAAGACAGACACAGGAACACAAGACAGACACAGGGACACAAGGCAGACACAGGGACACAAGACAGAAACAGGGACACAAGACAGACACAGGGACACAAGACAGACACAGGGACACAAGACAGACAAAGGGACACAAGACAGACACAGGGACACAAGACAGACATAGGAACACAAGACAGACACAGGAACACAAGACAGACAAAGGAACACAAGACAGACACAGGGACACAAGACAGACAAAGGAACACAAGACAGACAAAGGAACACAAGACAGACACAGGAACACAAGACAGACACAGGGACACAAGGCAGACACAGGGACACAAGACAGAAACAGGGACACAAGACAGACACAGGGACACAAGACAGACACAGGGACACAAGACAGACAAAGGGACACAAGACAGACACAGGAACACAAGACAGACACAGGAACACAAGACAGACACAGGAACACAAGACAGACACAGGGACACAAGACAGACAAAGGAACACAAGACAGACACAGGAACACAAGACAGACACAGGGACACAAGGCAGACACAGGGACACAAGACAGAAACAGGGACACAAGACAGACACAGGGACACAAGACAGACACAGGGACACAAGACAGACAAAGGGACACAAGACAGACACAGGAACACAAGACAGACACAGGAACACAAGAAAGACACAGGAACACAAGACAGACACAGGGACACAAGACAGACACAGGGACACAAGACAGACACAGGGACACAAGACAGACACAGGGACACAAGACAGACACAGGGACACAAGGCAGACACAGTGACACAAGACAGACACAGGGACACAAGGCAGACACAGGGACACAAGGCAGACACAGGGACACAAGACAGAAACAGGGACACAAGACAGACACAGGGACACAAGACAGACACAGGGACACAAGGCAGACACAGTGACACAAGACAGACACAGGGACACAAGGCAGACACAGGGACACAAGGCAGACACAGGGACACAAGGGACACAAGACAGACACAGGGACACAAGACAGACACAGGGACACAAGACAGACACAGGGACACAAGACAGACACAGGGACACAAGACAGACACAGGGACACAAGACAGACACAGGGACACAAGACAGACACAGGGACACAAGACAGACACAGGGACACAAGGCAGACACAGTGACACAAGACAGACACAGGGACACAAGACAGACACAGGGACACAAGGCAGACACAGGGACACAAGACAGAAACAGGGACACAAGACAGACACAGGGACACAAGACAGACACAGGGACACAAGACAGACACAGGGACACAAGACAGACACAGGGACACAAGACAGACACAGGGACACAAGACAGACACAGGGACACAAGACAGACACAGGGACACAAGACAGACACAGGGACACAAGACAGACACAGGGACACAAGGCAGACACAGTGACACAAGACAGACACAGGGACACAAGGCAGACACAGGGACACAAGGCAGACACAGGGACACAAGACAGAAACAGGGACACAAGACAGACACAGGGACACAAGACAGACACAGGGACACAAGACAGACACAGGGACACAAGACAGACACAGGGACACAAGACAGACACAGGGACACAAGACAGACACAGGGACACAAGACAGACACAGGGACACAAGACAGACACAGGGACACAAGACAGACACAGGGACACAAGGCAGACACAGTGACACAAGACAGACACAGGGACACAAGGCAGACACAGGGACACAAGGCAGACACAGGGACACAAGACAGACACAGGGACACAAGACAGACACAGGGACACAAGACAGACACAGGGACACAAGACAGACACAGGGACACAAGACAGACACAGGGACACAAGACAGACACAGGGACACAAGGCAGACACAGGGACACAAGACAGACACAGGGACACAAGACAGACACAGGGACACAAGACAGACACAGGGACACAAGACAGACACAGGGACACAAGGCAGACACAGGGACACAAGGCAGACACAGGGACACAAGACAGACACAGGGACACAAGGCAGACACAGGGACACAAGGCAGACACAGGGACACAAGACAGACACAGGGACACAAGACAGACACAGGGACACAAGGCAGACACAGGGACACAAGACAGACACAGGGACACAAGACAGACACAGGGACACAAGACAGACACAGGGACACAAGACAGACACAGGGACACAAGACAGACACAGGGGACACAAGACAAACACAGGGACACAAGACAGACACAGGGACACAAGACAGACACAGGAACACAAGACAGACACAGGAACACAAGACAGACACAGGGACACAAGACAGACACAGGAACACAAGACAGACACAGGGACACAAGACAGACACAGGGACACAAGACAGACACAGAGGACACAAGACAAACACAGGGACACAAGACAGACACAGGGACACAAGACAGACACAGGGACACAAGACAGACACAGGGACACAAGACAGACACAGGGACACAAGACAGACACAGGGACACAAGACAGACACAGGGACACAAGACAGACACAGGGACACAAGACAGACACAGGAACACAAGACAGACACAGGGACACAAGACAGACACAGGAACACAAGACAGACACAGGGACACAAGACAGACACAGGAACACAAGACAGACACAGGGACACAAGACAGACACAGGAACACAAGACAGACACAGGAACACAAGACAGACACAGGGACACAAGACAGACACAGGAACACAAGACAGACACAGGGACACAAGACAGACACAGGAACACAAGACAGACACAGGAACACAAGACAGACACAGGGACACAAGACAGACACAGGAACACAAGACAGACACAGGAACACAAGACAGACACAGGGACACAAGACAGACACAGGGACACAAGACAGACACAGGAACACAAGACAGACACAGGGACACAAGACAGACACAGGAACACAAGACAGACACAGGAACACAAGACAGACACAGGAACACAAGACAGACACAGGAACACAAGACAGACACAGGAACACAAGACAGACACAGGAACACAAGACAGACACAGGAACACAAGACAGACACAGGAACACAAGACAGACACAGGAACACAAGACAGACAAAGGGACACAAGACAGACACAGGAACACAAGACAGACACAGGAACACAAGACAGACACAGGAACACAAGACAGACACAGGAACACAAGACAGACACAGGAACACAAGACAGACACAGGAACACAAGACAGACACAGGAACACAAGACAGACAAAGGGACACAAGACAGACACAGGAACACAAGACAGACACAGGAACACAAGACAGACACAGGAACACAAGACAGACACAGGAACACAAGACAGACAAAGGGACACAAGACAGACACAGGAACACAAGACAGACACAGGAACACAAGACAGACACAGGAACACAAGACAGACACAGGAACACAAGACAGACACAGGAACACAAGACAGACAAAGGGACACAAGACAGACACAGGAACACAAGACAGACACAGGAACACAAGACAGACACAGGAACACAAGACAGACACAGGAACACAAGACAGACACAGGAATACAAGACAGACACAGGAACACAAGACAGACACAGGAACACAAGACAGACACAGGGACACAAGACAGACACAGGGACACAAGACAGACACAGGAACACAAGACAGACACAGGAACACAAGACAGACACAGGAACACAAGACAGACACAGGGACACAAGACAGACACAGGAACACAAGACAGACACAGGGACAGAACAATGAAGAAACATCACGTCATAACTGACCGCATTCTCCCTGGACTTAGCGTTGACAGCGTCCACTCTCGCCTCCAGGGCTGTCACCTGCAACAACACACAACAGCGGATCTTCATAACATCTCTCTTCGTCATTATTAACCTGGGAAGGTTAGTAACCCAGGATAACCCATGAAAGCCACACACTACTGGCTTATTGTCACTTAGGTTGTTTGATTCTCTTCCCAAAGGTACTGGCACTTCAGCAGTAATTAGGTACCCAGATACCTAATTACAGCTTGGATATATATATATATATATATATATATATATATATATATATATATATATATATATATATATATATATATATATATATATATATATATATATATATATATATCGTGCCGAATATGTAAAACTGGTCAATTAGCAAGAACTCATTTAAAATTAAGTCCTTTCTAAAATTTTCTCCTATACGTTTAAATATATTTTTTTTTTCATTAATGTTGATGTAAAGGGTTATAATTTTGCACCAAAAGAAACTTAGAAAACTTACCTAACCTTATTATAACAAGCGCAATTTATTTTACCCTAACCCAACTAAATATATTTTAGATTTGTTTACAATAATTTAATACTAAACAAACACAGTGAAATATATTTTTTTCGTTAGGTTCAGAATGATTTTGGCGAAATTATTGCATACACAAATTTTCACTTGTCCTATATGGCAAGATGAGCGTTGCTATTTAAGCCAAGATCGCAAGTTCTGCCTATTCGGCACGACATATATATATATATATATATATATATATATATATATATATATATATATATATATATATATATATATATATATATATATATATATATATATATATATATATACATATTTTTTTTTTTTTTCAGATTATATATATATAATCTGGAAAGGCTTACCAATTATTTAACTGAACCTAACATGACGGGTTCAAAGTCACGAAGCACAAGGCTCAATACATCTACACTTATATATATGGCATGTAAAAGTTGAATAATTCTGATACATCGTTCATGGATTTAGAGATGTTAAGTTTTAACGTGACGATGAACAGTAATATGTGGGTGTTATATCAGGTATAAGTATAACTGATACTTACCTCTGGTGTGCTGTTCCTTTTTTTAAGGTGTTTTGAGTGGCACAATGTACTCGTACTAAGGACTCGAGTGAATGTACTCCACACTGCGGTTATTCTATGACTATATAATAATTCGCGAAAAATTGTCAAACCTGTATGGGCTATCCATGTTGTGTTAGTGGGGTCTGGGAAATTAATCTGGTTGTCTCTGCCTCTTGCAAGTTTTCTTGACATCGGGCAGTTCTGCCTAGTTAATGTGGCCTGACTCTGTAAAGTAAAAGGACTCAAGTGCAACTAATTTAACATTTTATTGTGTCAACGTTTTGCTCTTCAGGAGCTTTGTTAAGCTGTAACGGCTTGACAAAGCTTTGTCAAGCCGTTACGGTTTGACAAAGCTCCTGAAGAGCGAAACGTTGCCACAATAAAATGTTACATTAGTTGCACTTGTGTCCTTTTACTTTACATATTGTCGGTAATTCTACCAACATTGTTATGACCTGACTCTCTCTACCTGACAGGTGACATCAACCTGTCATATCCCAGCCGCCTCCTTCCTCACTCTTCACTCCGCACTTGCACATTCAGTTTCTTTATTCTAAGTTGTGGGATCTTCGTAGTTTAGTGAACTCAGCCCTTTTCAACAAAAAAATTGCTCATCTTCTAAGTATGGAAAAATTTGTTTCATAATGACGATGCATTAACCCCTTAATAATATACCACAGTCCACCACACTGAGTCCCCTGCCCCTGATGCTTGCACAGGCCCCTGTACCTGGTGTACCACAGTCCACCACACTGACCCCCCTGCCCCTGATGCTTGCACAGGCCCCTGTACCTGGTGTACCACAGTCCACCACACTGACCCCCCTGCCCCTGATGCTTGCACAGGCCCCTGTACCTGGTGTACCACAGTCCACCACACTGACCCCCCTGCCCCTGATGCTTGCACAGGCCCCTGTACCTGGTGTACCACAGTCCACCACACTGACCCCCCTGCCCCTGATGCTTGCACAGGCCCCTGTACCTGGTGTACCACAGTCCACCACACTGACCCCCCTGCCCCTGATGCTTGCACAGGCCCCTGTACCTGGTGTACCACAGTCCACCACACTGACCCCCCTGCCCCTGATGCTTGCACAGGCCCCTGTACCTGGTGTACCACAGTCCACCACACTGACCCCCCCTGCCCCTGATGCTTGCACAGGCCCCTGTACCTGGTGTACCACAGTCCACCACACTGACCCCCCTGCCCCTGATGCTTGCACAGGCCCCTGTACCTGGTGTACCACAGTCCACCACACTGACCCCCCCTGCCCCTGATGCTTGCACAGGCCCCTGTACCTGGTGTACCACAGTCCACCACACTGACCCCCCTGCCCCTGATGCTTGCACAGGCCCCTGTACCTGGTGTACCACAGTCCACCACACTGACCCCCCCTGCCCCTGATGCTTGCACAGGCCCCTGTACCTGGTGTACCACAGTCCACCACACTGACCCCCCTGCCCCTGATGCTTGCACAGGCCCCTGTACCTGGTGTACCACAGTCCACCACACTGACCCCCCTGCCCCTGATGCTTGCACAGGCCCCTGTACCTGGTGTACCACAGTCCACCACACTGACCCCCCCTGCCCCTGATGCTTGCACAGGCCCCTGTACCTGGTGTACCACAGTCCACCACACTGACCCCCCTGCCCCTGATGCTTGCACAGGCCCCTGTACCTGGTGTACCACAGTCCACCACACTGACCCCCCTGCCCCTGATGCTTGCACAGGCCCCTGTACCTGGTGTACCACAGTCCACCACACTGACCCCCCTGCCCCTGATGCTTGCACAGGCCCCTGTACCTGGTGTACCACAGTCCACCACACTGACCCCCCCTGCCCCTGATGCTTGCACAGGCCCCTGTACCTGGTGTACCACAGTCCACCACACTGACCCCCCCTGCCCCTTATGCTTGCACACGCCCCTGTACCTGGTCATCCCGGAGCTGTCTGACCTCGGCATGCAGGCTTTCCACGGTTCTGTTGGCCTGTATAGCCAGGTTCTTAACGAACATGAGTACGTCAGCAACCCTGGTCTCACCCACCTTCTCCCTCAGCGCTGCCACCTCAATCTTACTCTGCGACAACGTCTGCAAACAGAACAACAACAGCAATAAGTTATTTATCTTTGAATAATCACTACCACCCTCTCATTCATTTACTTCAGTCGCCACTATCACCATAAATCACCATCAATCACCCTCACCAGCAGCTTCAGTCCTATAAATCAATGATTCAATTCTTTCTTCTCTGCCTTCACATACCCAGCATCAGTGACGGTCCTACTTTTTTGTGGCCCTGAAGCTTGAGCTGTCATGGCGTCACTATCACAACCAGCAACAACCTACATTATACTTTAGTAACCTTTTAATTTTGATTTTAACTATTATTTTGTACTGAATTACACTATTATTAATGTTATTATTTTTAAAATCCCTTCTGATACAGTAGGCCCAAAATTTTTAAGTGACTTTTGGGGTCCCTCGGGGATGAGGGGCCCTGAAGCTTAAGCTTCATTAGTTTCATAGCAGATCCGTCCCTGTCCATTTCCTTTCAGAGCATCTGTCTTCATGCTGGTGAAGAGTTCTTGATCTAAAGACTCGGAAACACCCTTCTCTTTATCAGATTAAATCACATCATTCTCCAGCATGACTGTCATGAGTTCAACACTTCTCTCCTGACAACACTAATAAGACCCTACCTGCTTGGTCCTGGTGAGGTCGCTGAAGAGTCTGTCACTAGAGGTCTCCTCGGCGTCCAAACGGTTAGTGAGGTCTTGAAGGAGTCTTCTGTTGTCCACCTTCTGCTCCTCCAGCGCCTCCCTCAGCTCCAGCACCTCCACTTCGCGTTCTCTTAGTTTGGTGTCATACCGCTCCTGATGGGAAGGTAACTGTGTACAGCAGCGTAATGACAACAGTACTGAAGAACAGATACAGATGAAGTGCAAACTTTTCGGTCGGTGAAGAGCCCAGACTGAGGGACTGACCAGCTCAAATACTTTTTCTCCAAAGTTGATGGATTAATTACATCATCTTTACTTCAATACCATGCCTACTGTCTCTATATTTGACTGAAGAAGTCTACCCAGCAGGTGAACCGTTCACTCACAATAATGATACTTGATTGTTGTGTCTTACTCTTTAATTAATCAAGTCACAAACAGACCTGTTTTGTCTTTTTTACATACGAGTAAATCTTTCTTTATAGATAAATGGTTCAGAGAACCGACAAGTTGACAAATTAGACACATGTGTAACACTTGGCTGTTTCTATTGTGGACACTTTTCGCCACACAGTGGCTTCATCGGTCCTATACATGAAGAATGGTGAAGGTCAGAAGGAGTTTGAGGTAATCAGTCCCTTAGCCTGGAGTCGATGTAATCAGTCCATCAGTCTTATGTATCACATATGACACTAAGAATTTGCGGGGGAGAGCCACCTGACAGCCCTTCACTCACCTGCAAAGCCTTGAGTTTCTTGTCGAGTTCCAGGATCTTAGACTCGAGGGAAGGAGCACCTTCTTCCTCTCCCAGTATCTTGATTCTTGGTACCTCCGCCATCAGTTCGTCCAGGCGTCTGTAAAGGTCTATCTCCGATGTAGTAATTCAGTGGAAATTAACTTCAGCCTAACTGAGTTCTAACTTCACTGGTTGTGGACCGGGTCTCGGGAGCACTGTCCCTCGGAACACCCTCCAGGTATAACACCCTCCAGGTATAACACCCTCCAGGTATAACACCCTCCAGGTATAACACCCTCAAGGGGTACAGGGTTGTCAGGGGTTCAGGGCTGTCAGGGGTTCAGGGTTGTCAGGGGTTCAGGGCTGTCAGGAGTACAGGGTTGTCAGGGATTCAGGGTTGTCAGGGGTACAGGGGTGTCAGGGGTACAGGGTTGTCAGGGGTTCAGGGTTGTCAGGGATTCAGGGCTGTCAGAAGTACAGGGTTGTCAGGGATTCAGGGTTGTCAGGGGTACAGGGTTGTCAGGGGTTCAGGGTTGTCAGGGGTTCAGGGTTGTCAGGGGTACAGGGTTGTCAGGGGTACAGGGTTGTCAGGGGTACAGGGTTGTCAGGGGTTCAGGGTTGTCAGAGGTACAGGTTGTCAAAGGTACAAGGCTGTCAGGGGTTCAGGGTTGTCAGGGGTACAGGGTTGTCAGGGGTACAGGGTTGTCACGGGTTCAGGGTTATCAGGGGTACAGGGTTGTCAGGGGTTCAGGGTTGTCAGGGGTACAAGGCTGTCAGGGGTACAGGGTTGTCAGGGGTTCAGGGTTGTCAGGGGTACAAGGCTGTCAGGAGTACAGGGTTGTCAGGGGTTCAGGGTTATCAGGGTTACAAGGCTGTCAGGGTTACAGGGTTGTCAGGGGTTCAGGGTTGTCAGGGGTACAAGGCTGTCAGGGGTACAGGGTTGTCAGGGGTTCAGGGTTATCAGGGTTACAAGGCTGTCAGGGGTACAGGGTTGTCAGGGGTTCAGGGTTGTCAGGAGTACAAGGCTGTCAGGGGTACAGGGTTGTCAAGGGTTCAGGGTTGTCAGGGGTACAAGGCTGTCAGGGGTACAGGGTTGTCAGGGGTTCAGGGTTATCTGGGTTACAAGGCTGTCAGGGGTACAGGGTTGTCAGGGGTTCAGGGTTGTCAGGGGTACAAGGCTGTCAGGGGTACAGGGTTGTCAGGGGTTCAGGGTTGTCAGGGGTACAAGGCTGTCAGGGGTACAGGGTTGTCAGGGGTTCAGGGTTGTCAGGGGTACAAGGCTGTCAGGGGTTCAGGGTTGTCAGGGGTACAAGGCTGTCAGGGGTACAGGGTTATCAGGGGTACAAGGCTGTCAGGGGTTCAGGGTTGTCAGGGGTACAAGGCTGTCAGGGGTACAGGGTTGTCAGGGGTTCAGGGTTATCTGGGTTACAAGGCTGTCAGGGGTACAGGG
This sequence comes from Cherax quadricarinatus, assembly GCF_038502225.1. Classification (NCBI taxonomy): domain Eukaryota; kingdom Metazoa; phylum Arthropoda; class Malacostraca; order Decapoda; family Parastacidae; genus Cherax; species Cherax quadricarinatus. The sequence goes on from NC_091346.1 coordinate 21,993,946, forward strand.
TTGTCAGGGGTTCAGGGTTGTCAGGGGTACAAGGCTGTCAGGGGTACAGGGTTGTCAGGGGTTCAGGGTTGTCAGGGGTACAAGGCTGTCAGGGGTACAGGGTTGTCAGGGGTTCAGGGTTGTCAGGGGTACAAGGCTGTCAGGGGTTCAGGGTTGTCAGGGGTACAAGGCTGTCAGGGGTACAGGGTTATCAGGGGTACAAGGCTGTCAGGGGTTCAGGGTTGTCAGGGGTACAAGGTTGTTGTCAGGGGTTCAGGGTTGTCAGGGGTACAGGGCTGTCAGGGGTACAAGGCTGTCAGGGGTACAGGGTTGTCAGGGGTACAAGGTTGTCAGGAGTACAAGGCTGTCAGGGGTACAGGGTTGTCAGGGGTACAAGGCTGTCAGGGGTTCAGGGTTGTCAGGGGTACAAGGCTGTCAGGGGTACAGGGTTGTCAGGGGTACAAGGTTGTCAGGGGTTCAGGGTTGTCAGGGGTACAAGGCTGTCAGGGGTACAGGGTTGTCAGGGGTACAAGGCTGTCAGGGGTTCAGGGTTGTCAGGGGTACAAGGCTGTCAAGGGTACAGAGTTGTCAGGGGTACAAGGCTGTCAGGGGTTCAGGGTTGTCAGGGGTACAAGGCTGTCAGGGGTACAGGGTTGTCAGGGGTACAAGGCTGTCAGGGGTACAGGGTTGTCAGGGGTACAAGGCTGTCAGGGGTACAGGGTTGTCAGGGGTACAAGGCTGTCAGGGGTACAGGGTTGTCAGGGGTACAAGGTTGTCAGGGGTTCAGGGTTGTCAGGGGTACAAGGCTGTCAGGGGTACAGGGTTGTCAGGGGTACAAGGTTGTCAGGGGTTCAGGGTTGTCAGGGGTACAAGGTTGTCAGGGGTACAGGGTTGTCAGGGGTACAAGGTTGTCAGGGGTTCAGGGTTGTCAGGGGTACAAGGTTGTCAGGGGTACAAGGCTGTCAGGGGTACAGGGTTGTCAGGGGTTCAGGGTTATCAGGGGTTCAGGGTTGTCAGGGGTACAGGGTTATCAGGGGTACAGGGTTGTCAGGGGTTCAGGGTTATCAGGGGTTCAGGGTTGTCAGGGGTACAGGGTTATCAGGGGTACAGGGTTGTCAGGGGTACAGGGTTATCAGGGGTTCAGGGTTGTCAGGGGTACAGGGTTATCAGGGGTTCAGGGTTATCAGGGGTTCAGGGTTGTCAGGGGTTCAGGGTTATCAGGGGTACAAGGCTGTCAGGGGTTCAGGGTTATCAGGGGTTCAGGGTTGTCAGGGGTTCAGGGTTGTTAGGGGTACAGGGTTATCAGGGGTTCAGGGTTGTCAGGGGTTCAGGGTTGTCAGGGGTTCAGGGTTATCAGGGGTTCAGGGTTGTCAGGGGTTCAGGGTTGTCAGGGGTTCAGGGTTGTCAGGGGTTCAGGGTTATCAGGGTTACAATACAAATTATTTAACAACGCTAACTTTCAAAAACTTTCCGTATATTTTCAACTATTATTTTCTTCATTAGCTGTTGCGTTACATTACGTTAGGTTAGTTTTTGTAAAAGGACATTAAAAAGTGACTTAAAAGGGACAAGAGCTAGAGTTGTCACTGGTTACTGGTGTGGTCAGTTAGTCGCTGTAACAAGGCCAGAGTTGCAGTTCTGCTTTGAACTCGCTAACCTATCTTGGTGAAGTTATCTAGTAGAGGATCCCTTGTGACCTATGTGGTGCAGCTGTGTGGTGCAGCTGTGTGGTGCAGCTGTGTGTGCTACACCTGTGTGGTGCAGCTATGTGTGCTACACCTGTATGGTGCAGCTGTGTGGTGCAGCTATGTGTGGTACACCTGTGTGGTGCAGCTGTGTGGTGCAGCTGTGTGGTGCAGCTGTGTGGTGCAGCTGTGTGGTGCAGCTGTGTGTGCTACACCTGTGTGGTGCAGCTATGTGTGCTACACCTGTATGGTGCAGCTGTGTGGTGCAGCTATGTGTGGTACACCTGTGTGGTGCAGCTGTGTGGTGCAGCTATGTGTGGTACACCTGTGTGGTGCAGCTATGTGTGGTACACCTGTGTGGTGCAGCTGTGTGGTGCAGCTGTGTGGTGCAGCTGTGTGGTGCAGCTGTGTGGTGCAGCTATGTGTGCTACACCTGTGTGGTGCAGCTATGTGTGGTACACCTGTGTGGTGCAGCTGTGTGGTGCAGCTGTGTGGTGCAGCTGTGTGGTGCAGCTGTGTGGTGCAGCTATGTGTGGTACACCTGTGTGGTGCAGCTATGTGTGCTACACCTGTGTGGTGCAGCTATGTGTGGTACACCTGTGTGGTGCAGCTGTGTGTGGTACACCTGTGTGGTGTACACCTGTGTGGTGCAGCTATGTGTGGTACACCTGTGTGGTGCAGCTGTGTGTGGTACACCTGTGTGGTGCAGCTGTGTGTGGTACACCTGTGTGGTGTAGCTGTGTGGTGCAGCTATGTGTGGTACACCTGTGTGGTGCAGCTGTGTGGTACACCTGTGTGGTGCAGCTGTGTGTGGTACACCTGTGTTGTGCAGCTGTGTGGTGCAGCTATGTGTGGTACACCTGTGTGGTGCAGCTGTGTGTGGTACACCTGTGTGGTGCAGCTGTGTGTGGTACACCTGTGTGGTGCAGCTATGTGTGGTACACCTGTGTGGTGCAGCTGTGTGGTGCAGCTATGTGTGGTACACCTGTGTGGTGCAGCTGTGTGTGGTACACCTGTGTGGTGCAGCTGTGTGTGGTACACCTGTGTGGTGCAGCTGTGTGTGGTACACCTGTGTTGTGCAGCTGTGTGGTGCAGCTATGTGTGGTACACCTGTGTGGTGCAGCTGTGTGTGGTACACCTGTGTGGTGCAGCTGTGTGTGGTACACCTGTGTGGTGCAGCTATGTGTGGTACACCTGTGTGGTGCAGCTGTGTGGTGCAGCTATGTGTGGTACACCTGTGTGGTGCAGCTGTGTGTGGTACACCTGTGTGGTGCAGCTGTGTGTGGTACACCTGTGTGGTGCAGCTGTGTGGTGCAGCTATGTGTGGTACACCTGTGTGGTGCAGCTGTGTGTGGTACACCTGTGTGGTCCAGCTGTGTGGTGCAGCTATGTGTAGTACACCTGTGTGGTGCAGCTGTGTGTGGTACACCTGTGTGGTACAGCTGTGTGGTGCAGCTATGTGTGGTGCAGCTATGTGTGGTACACCTGTGTGGTGCAGCTGTGTGTGGTACACCTGTGTGGTGCAGCTGCAGGTATAACACCCTCCAGGTATAACACCCTCCAGGTATAACACCCTCAAGGGGTACAGGGTTGTCAGGGGTTCAGGGCTGTCAGGGGTTCAGGGTTGTCAGGGGTTCAGGGCTGTCAGGAGTACAGGGTTGTCAGGGATTCAGGGTTGTCAGGGGTACAGGGGTGTCAGGGGTACAGGGTTGTCAGAGGTTCAGGGCTGTCAGGGGTTCAGGGTTGTCAGGGGTTCAGGGCTGTCAGGAGTACAGGGTTGTCAGGGATTCAGGGTTGTCAGGGGTACAGGGGTGTCAGGGGTACAGGGTTGTCAGAGGTTCAGGGTTGTCAGGGATTCAGGGCTGTCAGAAGTACAGGGTTGTCAGGGATTCAGGGTTGTCAGGGGTACAGGGTTGTCAAGGGTTCAGGGTTGTCAGGGGTTCAGGGTTGTCAGGGGTACAGGGTTGTCAGGGGTACAGGGTTGTCAGGGGTACAGGGTTGTCAGGGGTTCAGGGTTGTCAGAGGTACAGGTTGTCAGGGGTACAAGGCTGTCAGGGGTTCAGGGTTGTCAGGGGTACAGGGTTGTCAGGGGTACAGGGTTGTCACGGGTTCAGGGTTGTCAGGGGTACAGGGTTGTCAGGGGTTCAGGGTTGTCAGGGGTACAAGGCTGTCAGGGGTACAGGGTTGTCAGGGGTTCAGGGTTGTCAGGGGTACAAGGCTGTCAGGAGTACAGGGTTGTCAGGGGTTCAGGGTTATCAGGGTTACAAGGCTGTCAGGGGTACAGGGTTGTCAGGGGTTCAGGGTTGTCAGGGGTACAAGGCTGTCAGGGGTACAGGGTTGTCAGGGGTTCAGGGTTATCTGGGTTACAAGGCTGTCAGGGGTACAGGGTTGTCAGGGGTTCAGGGTTATCTGGGTTACAAGGCTGTCAGGGGTACAGGGTTGTCAGGGGTTCAGGGTTGTCAGGGGTACAAGGCTGTCAGGGGTACAGGGTTGTCAGGGGTTCAGGGTTATCTGGGTTACAAGGCTGTCAGGGGTACAGGGTTGTCAGGGGTTCAGGGTTGTCAGGGGTACAAGGCTGTCAGGGGTACAGGGTTGTCAGGGGTTCAGGGTTGTCAGGGGTACAAGGCTGTCAGGGGTACAGGGTTGTCAGGGGTTCAGGGTTATCTGGGTTACAAGGCTGTCAGGGGTACAGGGTTGTCAGGGGTTCAGGGTTGTCAGGGGTACAAGGCTGTCAGGGGTACAGGGTTGTCAGGGGTTCAGGGTTGTCAGGGGTACAAGGCTGTCAGAAGTACAGGGTTGTCAGGGGTTCAGGGTTGTCAGGGGTACAAGGCTGTCAGGGGTACAGGGTTGTCAGGGGTACAAGGTTGTCAGGAGTACAAGGCTGTCAGGGGTTCAGGGTTGTCAGGGGTACAAGGTTGTCAGGGGTACAAGGCTGTCAGGGGTACAGGGTTGTCAGGGGTACAAGGATGTCAGGGGTACAAGGCTGTCAGGGGTACAGGGTTGTCAGGGGTACAAGGCTGTCAGGGGTTCAGGGTTGTCAGGGGTACAAGGCTGTCAGGGGTACAGGGTTGTCAGGGGTACAAGGTTGTCAGGGGTTCAGGGTTGTCAGGGGTACAAGGCTGTCAGGGGTACAGGGTTGTCAGGGGTACAAGGCTGTCAGGGGTTCAGGGTTGTCAGGGGTACAAGGCTGTCAAGGGTACAGAGTTGTCAGGGGTACAAGGCTGTCAGGGGTTCAGGGTTGTCAGGGGTACAAGGCTGTCAGGGGTACAGGGTTGTCAGGGGTACAAGGCTGTCAGGGGTACAGGGTTGTCAGGGGTACAAGGCTGTCAGGGGTTCAGGGTTGTCAGGGGTACAAGGCTGTCAGGGGTACAGGGTTGTCAGGGGTACAAGGTTGTCAGGGGTTCAGGGTTGTCAGGGGTACAAGGCTGTCAGGGGTACAGGGTTGTCAGGGGTACAAGGTTGTCAGGGGTTCAGGGTTGTCAGGGGTACAAGGTTGTCAGGGGTACAGGGTTGTCAGGGGTACACGGTTGTCAGGGGTTCAGGGTTGTCAGGGGTACACGGTTGTCAGGGGTACAAGGCTGTCAGGGGTACAGGGTTGTCAGGGGTTCAGGGTTATCAGGGGTTCAGGGTTGTCAGGGGTACAGGGTTATCAGGGGTACAGGGTTGTCAGGGGTTCAGGGTTATCAGGGGTTCAGGGTTGTCAGGGGTACAGGGTTATCAGGGGTACAGGGTTGTCAGGGGTACAGGGTTATCAGGGGTTCAGGGTTGTCAGGGGTACAGGGTTATCAGGGGTTCAGGGTTATCAGGGGTTCAGGGTTTTCAGGGGTTCAGGGTTATCAGGGGTACAAGGCTGTCAGGGGTTCAGGGTTATCAGGGGTTCAGGGTTGTCAGGGGTTCAGGGTTGTTAGGGGTACAGGGTTATCAGGGGTTCAGGGTTGTCAGGGGTTCAGGGTTGTCAGGGGTTCAGGGTTATCAGGGGTTCAGGGTTGTCAGGGGTTCAGGGTTGTCAGGGGTTCAGGGTTGTCAGGGGTTCAGGGTTATCAGGGTTACAATACAAATTATTTAACAACGCTAACTTTCAAAAACTTTCCGTATATTTTCAACTATTATTTTCTTCATTAGCTGTTGCGTTACATTACGTTAGGTTAGTTTTTGTAAAAGGACATTAAAAAGTGACTTAAAAGGGACAAGAGCTAGAGTTGTCACTGGTTACTGGTGTGGTCAGTTAGTCGCTGTAACAAGGCCAGAGTTGCAGTTCTGCTTTGAACTCGCTAACCTATCTTGGTGAAGTTATCTAGTAGAGGATCCCTTGTGACCTATGTGGTGCAGCTGTGTGGTGCAGCTGTGTGGTGCAGCTGTGTGTGCTACACCTGTGTGGTGCAGCTATGTGTGCTACACCTGTATGGTGCAGCTGTGTGGTGCAGCTATGTGTGGTACACCTGTGTGGTGCAGCTGTGTGGTGCAGCTGTGTGGTGCAGCTGTGTGGTGCAGCTGTGTGGTGCAGCTGTGTGTGCTACACCTGTGTGGTGCAGCTATGTGTGCTACACCTGTATGGTGCAGCTGTGTGGTGCAGCTATGTGTGGTACACCTGTGTGGTGCAGCTGTGTGGTGCAGCTATGTGTGGTACACCTGTGTGGTGCAGCTATGTGTGGTACACCTGTGTGGTGCAGCTGTGTGGTGCAGCTGTGTGGTGCAGCTGTGTGGTGCAGCTGTGTGGTGCAGCTATGTGTGCTACACCTGTGTGGTGCAGCTATGTGTGGTACACCTGTGTGGTGCAGCTGTGTGGTGCAGCTGTGTGGTGCAGCTGTGTGGTGCAGCTGTGTGGTGCAGCTATGTGTGGTACACCTGTGTGGTGCAGCTATGTGTGCTACACCTGTGTGGTGCAGCTATGTGTGGTACACCTGTGTGGTGCAGCTGTGTGTGGTACACCTGTGTGGTGTACACCTGTGTGGTGCAGCTATGTGTGGTACACCTGTGTGGTGCAGCTGTGTGTGGTACACCTGTGTGGTGCAGCTGTGTGTGGTACACCTGTGTGGTGTAGCTGTGTGGTGCAGCTATGTGTGGTACACCTGTGTGGTGCAGCTGTGTGGTACACCTGTGTGGTGCAGCTGTGTGTGGTACACCTGTGTTGTGCAGCTGTGTGGTGCAGCTATGTGTGGTACACCTGTGTGGTGCAGCTGTGTGTGGTACACCTGTGTGGTGCAGCTGTGTGTGGTACACCTGTGTGGTGCAGCTATGTGTGGTACACCTGTGTGGTGCAGCTGTGTGGTGCAGCTATGTGTGGTACACCTGTGTGGTGCAGCTGTGTGTGGTACACCTGTGTGGTGCAGCTGTGTGTGGTACACCTGTGTGGTGCAGCTGTGTGTGGTACACCTGTGTTGTGCAGCTGTGTGGTGCAGCTATGTGTGGTACACCTGTGTGGTGCAGCTGTGTGTGGTACACCTGTGTGGTGCAGCTGTGTGTGGTACACCTGTGTGGTGCAGCTATGTGTGGTACACCTGTGTGGTGCAGCTGTGTGGTGCAGCTATGTGTGGTACACCTGTGTGGTGCAGCTGTGTGTGGTACACCTGTGTGGTGCAGCTGTGTGTGGTACACCTGTGTGGTGCAGCTGTGTGGTGCAGCTATGTGTGGTACACCTGTGTGGTGCAGCTGTGTGTGGTACACCTGTGTGGTCCAGCTGTGTGGTGCAGCTATGTGTAGTACACCTGTGTGGTGCAGCTGTGTGTGGTACACCTGTGTGGTACAGCTGTGTGGTGCAGCTATGTGTGGTGCAGCTATGTGTGGTACACCTGTGTGGTGCAGCTGTGTGTGGTACACCTGTGTGGTGCAGCTGCAGGTATAACACCCTCCAGGTATAACACCCTCCAGGTATAACACCCTCAAGGGGTACAGGGTTGTCAGGGGTTCAGGGCTGTCAGGGGTTCAGGGTTGTCAGGGGTTCAGGGCTGTCAGGAGTACAGGGTTGTCAGGGATTCAGGGTTGTCAGGGGTACAGGGGTGTCAGGGGTACAGGGTTGTCAGAGGTTCAGGGCTGTCAGGGGTTCAGGGTTGTCAGGGGTTCAGGGCTGTCAGGAGTACAGGGTTGTCAGGGATTCAGGGTTGTCAGGGGTACAGGGGTGTCAGGGGTACAGGGTTGTCAGAGGTTCAGGGTTGTCAGGGATTCAGGGCTGTCAGAAGTACAGGGTTGTCAGGGATTCAGGGTTGTCAGGGGTACAGGGTTGTCAAGGGTTCAGGGTTGTCAGGGGTTCAGGGTTGTCAGGGGTACAGGGTTGTCAGGGGTACAGGGTTGTCAGGGGTACAGGGTTGTCAGGGGTTCAGGGTTGTCAGAGGTACAGGTTGTCAGGGGTACAAGGCTGTCAGGGGTTCAGGGTTGTCAGGGGTACAGGGTTGTCAGGGGTACAGGGTTGTCACGGGTTCAGGGTTATCAGGGGTACAGGGTTGTCAGGGGTTCAGGGTTGTCAGGGGTACAAGGCTGTCAGGGGTACAGGGTTGTCAGGGGTTCAGGGTTGTCAGGGGTACAAGGCTGTCAGGAGTACAGGGTTGTCAGGGGTTCAGGGTTATCAGGGTTACAAGGCTGTCAGGGGTACAGGGTTGTCAGGGGTTCAGGGTTGTCAGGGGTACAAGGCTGTCAGGGGTACAGGGTTGTCAGGGGTTCAGGGTTATCTGGGTTACAAGGCTGTCAGGGGTACAGGGTTGTCAGGGGTTCAGGGTTATCTGGGTTACAAGGCTGTCAGGGGTACAGGGTTGTCAGGGGTTCAGGGTTGTCAGGGGTACAAGGCTGTCAGGGGTACAGGGTTGTCAGGGGTTCAGGGTTATCTGGGTTACAAGGCTGTCAGGGGTACAGGGTTGTCAGGGGTTCAGGGTTGTCAGGGGTACAAGGCTGTCAGGGGTACAGGGTTGTCAGGGGTTCAGGGTTGTCAGGGGTACAAGGCTGTCAGGGGTACAGGGTTGTCAGGGGTTCAGGGTTATCTGGGTTACAAGGCTGTCAGGGGTACAGGGTTGTCAGGGGTTCAGGGTTGTCAGGGGTACAAGGCTGTCAGGGGTACAGGGTTGTCAGGGGTTCAGGGTTGTCAGGGGTACAAGGCTGTCAGAAGTACAGGGTTGTCAGGGGTTCAGGGTTGTCAGGGGTACAAGGCTGTCAGGGGTTCAGGGTTGTCAGGGGTACAAGGTTGTCAGGAGTACAAGGCTGTCAGGGGTTCAGGGTTGTCAGGGGTACAAGGTTGTCAGGGGTACAAGGCTGTCAGGGGTACAGGGTTGTCAGGGGTACAAGGATGTCAGGGGTACAAGGCTGTCAGGGGTACAGGGTTGTCAGGGGTACAAGGCTGTCAGGGGTTCAGGGTTGTCAGGGGTACAAGGCTGTCAGGGGTACAGGGTTGTCAGGGGTACAAGGTTGTCAGGGGTTCAGGGTTGTCAGGGGTACAAGGCTGTCAGGGGTACAGGGTTGTCAGGGGTACAAGGCTGTCAGGGGTTCAGGGTTGTCAGGGGTACAAGGCTGTCAAGGGTACAGAGTTGTCAGGGGTACAAGGCTGTCAGGGGTTCAGGGTTGTCAGGGGTACAAGGCTGTCAGGGGTACAGGGTTGTTAGGGGTACAAGGCTGTCAGGGGTACAGGGTTGTCAGGGGTACAAGGCTGTCAGGGGTTCAGGGTTGTCAGGGGTACAAGGCTGTCAGGGGTACAGGGTTGTCAGGGGTACAAGGTTGTCAGGGGTTCAGGGTTGTCAGGGGTACAAGGCTGTCAGGGGTACAGGGTTGTCAGGGGTACAAGGTTGTCAGGGGTTCAGGGTTGTCAGGGGTACAAGGTTGTCAGGGGTACAGGGTTGTCAGGGGTACAAGGTTGTCAGGGGTTCAGGGTTGTCAGGGGTACAAGGTTGTCAGGGGTACAAGGCTGTCAGGGGTACAGGGTTGTCAGGGGTTCAGGGTTATCAGGGGTTCAGGGTTGTCAGGGGTACAGGGTTATCAGGGGTACAGGGTTGTCAGGGGTTCAGGGTTATCAGGGGTTCAGGGTTGTCAGGGGTACAGGGTTATCAGGGGTACAGGGTTGTCAGGGGTACAGGGTTATCAGGGGTTCAGGGTTGTCAGGGGTACAGGGTTATCAGGGGTTCAGGGTTATCAGGGGTTCAGGGTTGTCAGGGGTTCAGGGTTATCAGGGGTACAAGGCTGTCAGGGGTTCAGGGTTATCAGGGGTTCAGGGTTGTCAGGGGTTCAGGGTTGTTAGGGGTACAGGGTTATCAGGGGTTCAGGGTTGTCAGGGGTTCAGGGTTGTCAGGGGTTCAGGGTTATCAGGGGTTCAGGGTTGTCAGGGGTTCAGGGTTGTCAGGGGTTCAGGGTTGTCAGGGGTTCAGGGTTATCAGGGTTACAATACAAATTATTTAACAACGCTAACTTTCAAAAACTTTCCGTATATTTTCAACTATTATTTTCTTCATTAGCTGTTGCGTTACATTACGTTAGGTTAGTTTTTGTAAAAGGACATTAAAAAGTGACTTAAAAGGGACAAGAGCTAGAGTTGTCACTGGTTACTGGTGTGGTCAGTTAGTCGCTGTAACAAGGCCAGAGTTGCAGTTCTGCTTTGAACTCGCTAACCTATCTTGGTGAAGTTATCTAGTAGAGGATCCCTTGTGACCTATGTGGTGCAGCTGTGTGGTGCAGCTGTGTGGTGCAGCTGTGTGTGCTACACCTGTGTGGTGCAGCTATGTGTGCTACACCTGTATGGTGCAGCTGTGTGGTGCAGCTATGTGTGGTACACCTGTGTGGTGCAGCTGTGTGGTGCAGCTGTGTGGTGCAGCTGTGTGGTGCAGCTGTGTGGTGCAGCTGTGTGTGCTACACCTGTGTGGTGCAGCTATGTGTGCTACACCTGTATGGTGCAGCTGTGTGGTGCAGCTATGTGTGGTACACCTGTGTGGTGCAGCTGTGTGGTGCAGCTATGTGTGGTACACCTGTGTGGTGCAGCTATGTGTGGTACACCTGTGTGGTGCAGCTGTGTGGTGCAGCTGTGTGGTGCAGCTGTGTGGTGCAGCTGTGTGGTGCAGCTATGTGTGCTACACCTGTGTGGTGCAGCTATGTGTGGTACACCTGTGTGGTGCAGCTGTGTGGTGCAGCTATGTGTGGTGCAGCTGTGTGGTGCAGCTGTGTGGTGCAGCTATGTGTGGTACACCTGTGTGGTGCAGCTATGTGTGCTACACCTGTGTGGTGCAGCTATGTGTGGTACACCTGTGTGGTGCAGCTGTGTGTGGTACACCTGTGTGGGGTACACCTGTGTGGTGCAGCTATGTGTGGTACACCTGTGTGGTGCAGCTGTGTGTGGTACACCTGTGTGGTGCAGCTGTGTGTGGTACACCTGTGTGGTGTAGCTGTGTGGTGCAGCTATGTGTGTACACCTGTGTGGTGCAGCTGTGTGGTACACCTGTGTGGTGCAGCTGTGTGTGGTACACCTGTGTTGTGCAGCTGTGTGTGCAGCTATGTGTGGTCCACCTGTGTGGTGCAGCTGTGTGTGGTACACCTGTGTGGTGCAGCTGTGTGTGGTACACCTGTGTGGTGCAGCTGTGTGTGGTACACCTGTGTGGTGCAGCTGTGTGGTGCAGCTGTGTGTGGTACACCTGTGTGGTGCAGCTGTGTGTGGTACACCTGTGTGGTGCAGCTGTGTGTGGTACACCTGTGTGGTGCAGCTGTGTGGTGCAGCTATGTGTGGTACACCTGTGTGGTGCAGCTGTGTGTGGTACACCTGTGTGGTCCAGCTGTGTGGTGCAGCTATGTGTGGTACACCTGTGTGGTGCAGCTGTGTGTGGTACACCTGTGTGGTACAGCTGTGTGGTGCAGCTATGTGTGGTGCAGCTATGTGTGGTACACCTGTGTGGTGCAGCTGTGTGTGGTACACCTGTGTGGTGCAGCTGTGTGTGGTACACCTGTGTGGTACAGCTGTGTGGTGCAGCTGTGTGGTGCAGCTGTGTGGTGCAGCTATGTGGTGCAGCTGTGTGTTGCAGCTGTGTGTGGTACACCTGTGTGGTGCAGCTGTGTGTGGTACACCTGTGTGGTGCAGCTGTGTGTGGTACACCTGTGTGGTGCAGCTATGTGTGGCACAACTGTGTGGTGCAGCTATGTGTGGTACACCTGTGTGTTGCAGCTATGTGTGGTACACCTGTGTGGTACACCTGTGTGGTGCAGCTATGTGTGGTATACCTGTGTGGTGCAGCTGTGTGTGGTACACCTGTGTGGTGCAGCTATGTGTGGTACACCTGTGTGGTGCAGCTGTGTGTGGTACACCTGTGTGGTGCAGCTGTGTGTGGTACACCTGTGTGGTGCAGCTGTGTGTGGTACACCTGTGTGGTGCAGCTGTGTGTGGTACACCTGTGTGGTGTAGCTATGTGTGGTACACCTGTGTGGTGCAGCTGTGTGTGGTACACCTGTGTGGTGCAGCTATGTGTGGTACACCTGTGTGGTGCAGCTGTGTGTGGTACACCTGTGTGGTGCAGCTATGTGTGGTACACCTGTGTGGTGCAGCTGTGTGTGGTACACCTGTGTGGTGCAGCTGTGTGTGGTACACCTGTGTGGTGCAGCTGTGTGTGGTACACCTGTGTGGTGCAGCTGTGTGTGGTACACCTGTGTGGTGTAGCTATGTGTGGTACACCTGTGTGGTGCAGCTGTGTGTGGTACACCTGTGTGGTGCAGCTGTGTGTGGTACACCTGTGTGGTGCAGCTGTGTGTGGTACACCTGTGTGGTGCAGCTGTGTGTGGTACACCTGTGTGGTGCAGCTGTGTGTGGTACAGCTTTGTGTAGTACACCTGTGTGGTGCAGCTGTGTGTGGTACACCTGTGTGGTGCAGCTGTGTGTGGTACACCTGTGTGGTGCAGCTGTGTGTGGTACACCTGTGTGGTGCAGCTGTGTGTGGTACACCTGTGTGGTGCAGCTGTGTGTGGTACACCTGTGTGGTGCAGCTGTGTGTGGTACACCTGTGTGGTGCAGCTATGTGTGGTACACCTGTGTGGTGCAGCTATGTGTGGTACACCTGTGTGGTGCAGCTATGTGTGGTACACCTGTGTGGTGCAGCTGTGTGTGGTACACCTGTGTGGTGCAGCTATGTGTGGTACACCTGTGTGGTGCAGCTATGTGTGGTACACCTGTGTGGTGCAGCTATGTGTGGTACACCTGTGTGCTGCAGCTGTGTGTGGTACACCTGTGTGGTGCAGCTGTGTGTGGTACACCTGTGTGGCACACCTGTGTGGTGCAGCTATGTGTGGTACACCTGTGTGGTGCAGCTGTGTGTGGTACACCTGTGTGGTGCAGCTGTGTGTGGTACACCTGTGTGGTACACCTGTGTGGTGCAGCTATGTGTGGTACACCTGTGTGGTGCAGCTGTGTGTGGTACACCTGTGTGGTGCAGCTGTGTGTGGTACACCTGTGTGGTGCAGCTGTGTGTGGTACACCTGTGTGGTGCAGCTGTGTGTGGTACACCTGTGTGGTGCAGCTGTGTGGTACACCTGTGTGGTGCAGCTGTGTGTGGTACACCTGTGTGGTGCAGCTGTGTGTGGTACACCTGTGTGGTACAGCTGTGTGTGGTACACCTGTGTGGTGCAGCTGTGTGTGGTACACCTGTGTGGTACAGCTGTGTGTGGTACACCTTTGTGGTGCAGCTGTGTGTGGTACACCTGTGTGGTACAGCTGTGTGTGGTACACCTGTGTGGTGCAGCTGTGCGTGGTACACCTGTGTGGTACAGCTGTGTGTGGTACACCTGTGTGGTGCAGCTGTGTGTGGTACACCTGTGTGGTACAGCTGTGTGTGGTACACCTGTGTGGTGCAGCTGTGTGTGATACACCTGTGTGGTATACCTGTGTGCTACAGCTGTGTGTGGTACACCTGTGTGGTGCAGCTGTGTGTGGTACACCTGTGTGGTACACCTGTGTGGTACACCTGTGTGGTGCAGCTGTGTGTGGTACACCTGTGTGGTGCAGCTATGTGTGGTACACCTGTGTGTTGCAGCTGTGTGGTACACCTGTGTGGTGCAGCTGTGTGTGGTACACCTGTGTGGTGCAGCTGTGTGTGGTACACCTGTGTGGTACAGCTGTGTGTGGTACACCTGTGTGGTGCAGCTGTGTGTGGTACACCTGTGTGGTGCAGCTATGTGTGGTACACCTGTGTGGTGCAGCTGTGTGTAGTACACCTGTGTGGTGCAGCTGTGTGTGATACACCTGTGTGGTGCAGCTGTGTGTGGTACACCTGTGTGGTGCAGCTGTGTGTGGTACACCTGTGTGGTACAGCTGTGTGTGATACACCTGTGTGGTGCAGCTGTGTGTGGTACACCTGTGTGGTGCAGCTGTGTGTGGTACACCTGTGTGGTGCAGCTGTGTGTGGTACACCTGTGTGGTACAGCTGTGTGTAGTACACCTGTGTGGTGCAGCTGTGTGTGATACACCTGTGTGGTACACCTGTGTGGTGCACCTCTATGGTGCAGTAGCAAGGATGTTTTCGGATCTGAAGAGCGTTTTAACCTGGCTAAACCACTGAGCTCTCTTGGCAATAAAGTTAAAACACAAACCTCACGTAAGAACACATAAGAAACAAAACGATATACTGGAACAAAAAAAAAACATGAGACAAATACTATCACACTAGGTTAAAATACTTAGTATCAGTTAAAGGATATATTAAATTATTAGCGTTAAAAAGCACTTCTAAAAGTTCCCCGAGGTCCCTAAAGGAACCCTAATAATAATAAAGCATGAAAATTAAAACTGTGCTCTCGAGTCAGCTGCACGCCACAAATCACACAGAGAGGCAGGAGCACCTGCAGGCAGGTGGATGAGGGTGAGATATGTGCATGTGAAAGATTCCCATTCGATAGAGAATCGTCTCAAATTGATGATTCCTGTTGAAGGAGGACTGAACACCCACGTCGTATGAACCCAGTACAATGAGGAGGACTGAACACCCACTTCGTATTGAACCCAATACAACGAGGACTGAACACCCACTTCGTATTGAACCCAATGCAACGAGGAGGACTGAACACCCACGTCGTATTGAACCCAGTGCAACGAGGAGGACTGAACACCCACTTCGTACTGAACCCAATGCAACGTGTTGCTCGTTAGTAGGGTTCGCTGAGCTCTCTGTTTCCCATCGACATATTTATGTGAGCAAAGAAATCAGTGACGCAGAAGACTGATATAGAGGAAGGTCCAAAGAATAGTTATCACCTCAGCGTTTGACCTTTCATTTCGTGGATCCAGACATGACACAGACACGTACGCAGCTTCAGATAGGGTTAATCACTCCTGAAGCTCTTGGACCACAGGGAGGACAGAATCATACAGGGCCAGCAGTAACAGCCTTGTTGATCAGGTCTTGATCTACCGGGAGGCCTGGTCATGGACCGAGCAGCCGGGGACGTTGACTCGCAACACTCTCCAGGTAGGTAGGTAGGTAGGTAGGTAGGTAGGTAGGTAGGTAGGTAGGTAGGTAGGTAGGTAGGTAGGTAGGTAGGTAAGTAAGTAGGTAGGTAGGGCAAACATAATACAAAGAAAATCTGAATAGACAGTAATCTGGGATCCACCTAGACCGGTTATCAGGACGAAAAGAGCGGGATCCCATGGTGCTCCACAACGAATACAGTGGACTCGCTTAATAGTTAACAATGTCCAATACAAGTTCTATCCAGTGATCATCACAAGGTCAACAATGATCTTCGTGAAGATCATTATCCTTGAAACATTAACCAAATTATATTCCAGGATGTTAGTCACGGTCATCACCGTGACTCTACACTTCAGGGATCCCCAAGCAGCACCTACCAGGAGGGTATCTGGAGGTTATTCCGGGGATCAACGCCCCCGCGGCCCGG
Organism: Cherax quadricarinatus; assembly: GCF_038502225.1. Lineage (NCBI taxonomy): Eukaryota > Metazoa > Arthropoda > Malacostraca > Decapoda > Parastacidae > Cherax > Cherax quadricarinatus. The sequence goes on from NC_091346.1 coordinate 22,009,443, forward strand.
TCCATGACCAGGCCTCCCGGTGGATCAGGGCCTGATCAACCAGGCTCTTACTGCTGGCCGCCCGCAGTCCAACGTACGGGTAGGGAGAAATCCTAAACTCTCTGGCAGCAGATAATCAAGGCCGGCCTAGACCAACCCACATCCAAACATGAAACATCTCTGGAAGCCTCGCACGCTAGGCACAGGTTTACCATATACCATATGCTACGTTTCCAGGTGTAAGTCACACCTGGCACAGGTAGTGCTGGCCCAGCTCCTCACAGATAAGACCTGGGGGACAGTTCACCACATTAAACGTAGAGGCTCTCAGCAAGGCGAGTAGGGAATACCACAGAGCAAAGCCATAACACCAGGTGATGGACAAACTCAAGCAAGGGTAGCAAGGAAGGACGAAGCTGGAAGATCAGTGAGTCACAGTGCGACCTAGATCAGCACAAGGCTGCATACATACGGAGAATTGTCCATTGATAAACCATCAGTTTATGCTCCCTTCCCACCGGGACAGAGGGAGAACACCTGTGATGAACCAACAGTTCAGTCTATCCTCGCTTCACAACGTAATTTTCTTTTTTACTGTGGTGCTCTAAGTTACTTCCTGAATGCTTTTAGTTTTTATAACCTTTTTTTTTATTTTAAGTTAGGTTTATTTAAGCTGAGGATAAATTTATAGTTAAAAACGTCCAAGTAATCACAAATGAGCAAATTCTAAAAGAAGCCACGATAAGTCTAGCAACTAGGTTTCAAATCTGAATACTTTTTCACTGGTGGTGCGAGAGTAGGCTGGTGGTGCAAGAGTAGGCTGGTAGTGCGAGAGTAGGCTGGTGGTGCGAGAGTAGGCTGGTCTTACATCAGGTTGGGTAATCTTAGGTCTTCAACACCACATGTCCAAGACTCCTCCGGTAAAGCCAGTTCTTGAGTCAATTAATATTCTCTGACACGAGCAAGTTTCCTCCCCGTGACTCCAGGCTATATTTACTCCATTTTGGCCTCCTTGTACCGTCTCAGATCCTCATTATCTTGTACCATGGTTAAATTTCAAGACATTTCTTTGACGACAATTCTTAACCACGTTCAGGTCTTCACGGAATATATATTCAGCCCTCCGTTGTTAGCTTCACGAGCAGTGGCACATGATTCCCATTAAGATGATGTGTGCGTGTGGGAGGTGGTTGGATGTTAGACTAATTGGTTTTAATTAAAGCTTATCGACGTCTTAATGGGTCATTAAGGCTGCATGTCACCTGTTCACCACCAGTTAAGAATACTTTAATCCCGACAATAGAAATAAAAGTGGATTTTCAGGGTATATGCGCTGAGAGACATACACTTTTCAGTGTATATATGCTGTGGGAGGTGAGGGGTGGAGGTTACTTAAGTAGGTCCTAGTATAGAATTACAGCAGTCAAGATACTTGAGTTTGCCTTAAGTGATGCTGACCCGTTTTCTCTGACCTTGTATTTTAGTTTACCCGTTTTCTCTGACTCTTTGTATAGTTAACCCTTTTTCTTAGTGTGTTTAGTAGGGCCGACTTGTTTTGTTAATGTTGTTGAGAGATGCCCTAGATGCTAATGAAGGGCTCTTGATCCATGGAATTATAGTTATCTTCCCCATCCTCAGATCTTACACTTACTTATTCCCCAGAGTGCTGTATAACATACGCCCTTACGGGCTTAGAGCTTTCTCCCGTGAATAAAGCAATTTGTCAGATTTTTTACATGTTTATATTGTCTTTGTTCACTTGTTGAGTAATTTCCCTGCAACAGGCGGCATCCTCTAGGACGTCCCAGACTACATCCTGCTGAGATCCTCTTTCACTGTTATAATACGATGCTTAGGATTAGTCTTTCTCTCTCTCTCTCTCTCTCTCTCTTCCTCCCTTCTGATGAGATCAACATCTCATTTTCTCTTTCCTCCGTCTCTTTCTCTTATTCTCCATAATCAGAACTAAGAAGTAAGAATTAAAAGTTTTTTTTCAGTGACTTTATAAGCTACACACATGGAGATGTCTATGGGAAGAAGCGGGCCCAGTGAGCTCTACAGAACAGCAAGTTATAGAGGGTCAGAAGCCTTCATGAGTTTAGACATATAACTGGATAAAGGAGGCAGTAGAGCACTAGCCAAAAATTACAGACCAGTAGCCCTTAAAAATCACATAAAAAAAACTTTTCAAAGGAATTATGAGCTGCTAGATCACAGGTTATACAGAACAGTACGACCTGCACAGTCCACAGCATAGATTAGAGCAAGAACATCATGCCTGTCATAACTACTAAACATCTATGACAGAATTACGGAAGCGTTGGAAGAAAATCAAAACGCAGATATGGTAAACACGGATTTTGCGAAGGCATTTGACAATACGATCATGTGGTGACTGCAGACTAAATGAGGGTGATAAGCATAGTAACAGGGAAAGTAGGCAAATGTATATTTATTTTTCTGGCAGAATGCAAAGAGTATTAGTAAACAGAAAAAAAATCAGCATTAGCGAAGTCAAAAGCTCAGTACCTCAAGGCACAGTTCTGGTACCTTTACTCTTTCTTACACTCATAACAGACAGATAAAAACACCTGCCACTGTTTCGTATCATCATTTACGGATAATAGCATCGACAGGAAGATATAAGCAGGAAGCTATAAGCAAAGTTTCCAGTGGGCAGTAGAAAATAACATGACATTCAATGGTGACAAGTTCCAACTGCTTCGATATGGACAGAATGAAGAACTTAAAAGTGACGCTATTTATAAAACGCAAGAGGATCACAAAAGAGAGCGAAAGAAACACGTGAAGGATCTGGAAGTAATTATGTCAACTGATCTTTCTTTCAATTAACACAATAAGGAAAATGTTTCGACAGCCAGGAAAATAATGGGTCGGGGGAAGGGGGTATAGAGAACTTTCAAAACAAGGGGAGATAGTGCTAATGGTGACACTTTTCAAATAGCTTGTGCTTTGTAACTTGTCATGATTGTGACTAGACCTACCTGGAGTTCATTACCTTTGTAAATTGTGAGTTCATTACCTTTGTAAATTGTGAGTTCATTACCTTTGTAAATTGTGAGTTCATTACCTCTGTAACTTGCTCAGCTATCAAAACTTTGGAGTCCAGTCCCTGGACCAATTATGTACCTCTGTAATCTTTTGACTACCGCCCACAGGATGGGTATGGGGTGCTTAATAAACATATTAAACTTAAAACTTCTCTCGCTTAGAATATTGTTCAGCGTTGACGACTCTTCAGGGCAGAGAAATTTCGGAGCTAGAACAGATACAGAGGTCATTTACGGAACGCATAAACCCAACAGAGCTAGAGAGGAGGGGAGAGAGAGAGATACACGATAATATATACCTGGAAAGTACTTAAGGGCCTTGTCCCAAATCTGCACACTGCCACAACAAGGTACTGGTGTAAGAGATAAGAGGAAGCGTAAAATAAACTCAGTGAAAAGCAGGGGCGCCGTGGGCAAAATAAGATAACATTATATCAACATCTGTGGTTCCAGACATTTGAACATCTTACCAGAAGATACTGGAAACACTACCTGACCAGGCGTGGAAGTCTTCAAGATGACACTTAACATGTACCTCCGTCAAGTGCCGGCTCAACCAGGTTGAGATGGATATGTGGTCCAGCGGGCCACCAGCAACAGCCTGGTTGACCACGCAAGCATCAAATAAGTCTGGCTCAGGGCCGGACTGCTGTAGTATGAAAATTTTCGAAACCCATCATAGGTATATCAAAGGGTTCGGCAGGACCCGAATTTTTGGCTGATCTTCCTTCATTGTGAATCATCACTTTAAGACGAATCACTGTCGAGTGAGGACACGACACCTGTCTGCAGGTGCTCCTGCTTCCCTCTCTGTCGCTCGTGTCGTGCACATAACACACACACACACACACACACACACACACACACACACACACACACACACACACACACACACACACACACACACACACACACACACACACACGCACACACACACACACACACACCTGTAGAATAAATCTGGTCTCATGACTCATATCAGGACAAAATTAATGGCTACACAGAGGTTCTTGAACCTTGAGGCTTGCCATTTAAGTTCGCTCAATTGTCTCTCCTCTCTTGTTGTGTTTCTGTAGATACAGACGTTTGAGGGTTTATAGAGTACCTTGATCTCTTGGAGGCAGAATGGTGAGAGGGATATACCATGGTCTCGAAGACACTGCCCTTGGTAGCAGAGTAGTAGCAGGGATCTCTCCTAAGTAATTCTGTTGTCAACAGAAGAAAAACTGCACCAAACATCCTGGGTGACGACCCACTACCGTGACTCAGTCACCCACTTGTTTGAACATATGTCCTACTTCCTCGATGAGACACCTTAGCCTCTGTCAGCATCCCTCCTCCTCTCCTCAGCTCGCACATCTGTTATCTCCAGCCATACCCTCCCCCACACTCACACATCCAACCCCTACACCCCCACAAGCATCCCTACCCATCTCTATCCTCCCCCACACACATATGTACATCCAACTCTCACACATTCACCGCTCTCCAGTTTCCCCTACACATATATACATTCAACACACATAAGGGAAATCGGCCTGATGACACTGGAGGACAGGAGGGCTAGGGAAGACATGATAACGACATACAAAATACTGTGAGGAATTGACAAGGTGGACAGAGACAGGATGTTTCAGAGATGGGGCACAGAAACAAGGGGTCACAATTGGAAGTTGAAGACTCAGATGAGTCAAAGAGATGTTAGAAAGTATTTCTTTAGTCATAGAGTTGTCAGGAAGTGGAATAGTCTGGCAAGTGATGTAGTGGAGGCAGGAATCATACATAGTTTTAAGACGAGGTATGATAAAGCTCATGGAGCAGGGAGAGAGAGGACCTAGTAGCGACCAGTGAAGAGGCGGGACCAGGAACTATGAATCGACCCGTGCAACCACAAATAGGTGAGTACACACACACACACACACACACAGCATACATAATAATAATAATAATAATAATAATAATAATAATAATAATAATAATAATAATAATAATAATAATAATAATAATCTTTATTTCTACAAGTACACGATACAAGATATACAGTCCTAGCTGACAACAATGACATACTACTATATATCAAGCCCCTTGTTATGCAGAGCATTTCCCGCACATTAAATAAATTTTGCCCCCAGGATGCGACCCACACCAGTCGACTAACTGTTGGTACACTCGTAATATACCTCTGTTCCAGTGCCTTGATACACTCATAGCATCCATCTATCCAGTGCCTTGATACACTCACAGCATCTATCTATCCACTGCTTTGATGCACTCACAGCATCCGTCTATCCACTGCCTTGATACGCTCACAGCATCCATCTATCCAGTGCCGTGACACACTCATAACACCCATCTATCCAGTGCCATGACATACTGTCCTCATCCAGGGACGCTGGCGGGAAGTGCTGGTGTACCGGTATTTTGCTTGTCTCAATACATAACTGGATAGGCAGTCATGGACCACTGGTGCAGTACGTCCCACATTAGTGGACCACTAGTGCCATCCTACTGGTCCACTACTCCCACAACATTGAGCCACTGGACCATTCCCACACTAGTGGGTTACTGATCCATTACTTTCACCACTAGTAAATTACTTCCTACACTAGTGGACCATAGGTCCATCACTCCCGCACTAGTGGCCCGGTCCACAGGCACATTAGTACACTTAGAGCCACCATCTAAATTCTAACTTCTTATTCACTGGTAATTCTAAACATCCGGCAGATCGACTATTCTGTTCCAAGGGCCGATTTTTTTTTTCACCTACCAGCTTGGGAAAAAAAGAAACACGCCCACCATGGGTCATTCAGTACCCGTGTCATCAGCGGGGACGTCACAAAAGGCCATTCAGATGACTGGAATCTTGACCAATCATATTCTAATCAAATTCTCGTCCGGTCGTAAATTTACTCTGACTTTCGGCCAATCGTGCACAGTTAAGACCTCGACAGCAATAATAATAATAATAATAATAATAATAATAATAATAATAATAATAATAATAATAATAATAATAATAATAATAATAAAGAGGTGAGAAAGGCCAGAATGATGTACAAAGAAGTGGGAATTCCAACTTTAAGATGACCGTAATATACAACTTTTGTCTAAGTCACTACTGTCAGTCACAGAGTGACACATGATTTAATAAAGCTCTACATAGAATGAAACATGAGTTGATACAGCTCTACATCGAGAGAAACATCGGGAGAAATGTGTTGGCTTTAGTAATTAGATGACTGAATTACACAGATGGCTTGTCATCAAGACAGAGCTCTTGAGTGACGGTTCAGTGCAACGTAATGAGTTCCAGCGGGTTCGCGAAGCCGGGTTCACGAAGCCGGGTTCACAAATTCGAGTTCATGAAGCCTGGTTCACGAACAGAGGTTCAGTGGTGCAACAGAAGCTGTGCTGAACAGGTTGTGTTAGTGTCCTCAGTCGCTAGCAAGGTTACATCAGTACTGACGACCCGTCGAGGCTTTTATCTCTCTCTCTCTCTCTCTCTCTCTCTCTCTCTCTCTGGTCAAAATAAACAAAATCTGTATACTATTGCCGAGTCTTATAAATATTTTACAAAATACCAATTTGAATTATGTATAGATTTTGTATTTAATTTTTCCCCTGGATCAAGAGCACTTGGACGGCATGAAGGCTGGTGATGAGGGGTGAACCATGTGTACGATCACTAATGACGTAAGTCATAATCTTTACCCAGAAGGTGAGGTCATGAAATACTGTGAAGGGCAGGTTACGCATCCGTCAGTCATAGCATCCTGTGTGTGTGTGTGTGTGTGTGTGTGTGTGTGTGTGTGTGTGTGTGTGTGTGTGTGTGTGTGTGTGTGTGTGTGATGAGCACGCTTGTTGGTCTTTCTATAACCCGAGGTTCGAGCTGGGTCTCTCTACCCTTTCCAGTCTTTTGTGGGAGATTACGGAGGATGGAGCCTTCACACACACACACACTTTCAAGGACCATAACATTGTATCAATCGCATCTGCTAGAAAAATGACAGGATGGATAATGAGAACCTTCAAAACTAGGGATGGCAAGCCCATGATGACATTCTTCAGGTCGCTTGTTCTATCTAGGCTGGAATATTGCTGCACACTAAAAGCACCTTTCAAGGCAGGTGAAATTGCTGACTTAGAAAATGTACAGAGAACCTTCACGGCACACATAACTACGATAAAACACCTCAGTTACTGGGAGCGCTTGAAGTTCCTCAAATTGTACTCCCTAGAACGCAGGCGGGAGAGATACAAGATTATATACACTTGGAAAATTTTAGATGGATTAATACCAAACTTGCACACGAAAATCAGTCCCTATGAAAACAAAAGACTCGGTAGACGATGCAACATTCTCCCAGTGAAAAGCAGAGGTGCCACTAGCACAATAAGAGACAACACAATATGTGTCAGGGGCCCAAGACTGTTCAACTGCCTCCCAGTATACATAAGGGGGATTACCAATAAACCCCTGGCTGCTGTCTTCAAGAAGGCGCTGGATAGGCACCTAAAGTCAGTACCTGACCAGCCGGGCAGTGGTTCGTAAGTCGGTTTGCGTGAGCCAACAGTAACAGCTTGGTTGATCAGGCCCTGATACATCATGAGGCCTGGTCATGGACCAGGCCGCGGGGCGTTGACCCCCCGAAACCCTCTCGAGGTATACTCCAGGTATACACACACATACGCAGCCACACACGCAGCCACTCAGATGAGTCACAGGGATGTTAGGAAGTATTTCTTCAGTTATAGAGTTGTCAGGAAGTGGAACAATCTTGAGAGTGATGTAGGGGAGGCAGGATCCATACACAGCTTTAAGAAGAAGTACGATAAAGCTCATGGGAGCAGGGGGAGAGTGGACCTAGTAGCTACCAGCGAAGAGGTGGGGACAAGAGCTATGAATCGATTCCTGCAACCACAATTAGGTGAGTCTCAGCATTTTTCCATGACTTCGTCTTCAATTTAAATGCTGGATCAGGTGTGGCCTCCATGCTGGTCCCACATACTACAAAAATAGGCCTCTTGTAGGTTGGATATATTGTCTTTAATCTGTCTTTATTAAAGTATCCGAAATAACTCATAAGTTAGCTAATTTTGTATATACGGCTGAAATTAGTTGATGAATATGTATTTGGCGATATGTTTATGCGACCTTAGTCATGTACTTGTAGAAATAAATATTATTATTATTATTATTATTATTATTATTATTATTATTATTATTATTATTATTATTATTATTATTATTATTATTATTATTATTATTATTATTATTATTATTATTATTATTATTATTATTATTATTATTATTATTATTATTATTATTATTCTTTCGAATCCGAATTCAGTCTTCTAATTCCTTATTCTGTTTTCGTTACTTTGCACTTATCAGGATTGATATCGAATAGCCACTTTCCTGATTACGTTTACAGTTTGTGAATATGATGGTATACGATACCAGTCGACTACAGAGGCGGCAGCAGAAGCGGTCATCTCGGTGTTTCTGCCATCTTCAGTTGCATTGGTCAAGAGTTTTACATCATCGAGTCACTTGCCGCTGGAAGATCATTTGTATATATCAGAAAGAGAAGGAGTCCAAGAGGTGATCTTTGAGATTCCAAGAGTGTGATGTAGTTCAACCATGCTTTTGAGGCTGCTAAGGGACACCTAATTTAACTAATTAAATGGTCACACCTTGCCTTGGCAAATAGCTGTCAGACACACCTTTCGGCTTAAGTCTGAGGTCTTTTGACTTGACGCACCATGTGTTTTGACCTGACACCGAGATCTGATGCCATCAAGAACAAAAGACCTCAGACTTAAGCCGAAAGGCGTGTCTGACAGCTATTTGCCAAGGAAAGGTGTGACCATTTAATTGGTTAAATTAGGTGTCCCTTAGCGGCCTCAGAAGCACGGTTGAACTACATCACAAGAGGTGATCTTTGAGAGTCCAAGAAATGATCTTTGAGAGTCCAAGAGGTAATCTTTGAGAGTCCAAGAAGTGATCTTTGAGAGTCCAAGAAATGATCTTTGAGAGTCCAAGAGGTAATCTTTGAGAGTCCAAGAAGTGATCTTTGAGAGTGCAAGGGGTGATCTTTGAGAGTCCAAGAGGTGATCTTTGAGAGTCCAAGAGGTGATCTTTGACAGTTCAAAAGGTGATCTTTGAGAGTCCAAGAGGTGATCTTTGACAGTTCAAAAGGTGATCTTTGAGAGTCCAAGAGGTAATCTTTGAGAGTCCATGAAGTGATCTTTGAGAGTCCAAGAGGTGATCTTTGAGAGTCCAAGAGGTGATCTTTGAGAGTCCAAGAGGTGATCTTTGAGAGTGCAAGGGGTGATCTTTGAGAGTCCAAGAGGTGATCTTTGAGAGTCCAAGAGGTGATCTTTGAGAGTCCAAGAGGTGATCTTTGAGAGTCCAAGAGGTGATCTTTGAGAGTCCAAGAGGTGATCTTTGAGAGTGGAAGGGGTGATACTTGAGAGTCCAAGAGGTGATCTTTGAGAGTCCAAAAGGTGATCTTTGAGAGTACAAGGGGTGATCTTTGAGAGTCCTAGAGGTGATCTTTGAGAGTGGAAGGGGTGATACTTGAGAGTCCAAGAGGTGATCTTTGAGAGTCCAAAAGGTGATCTTTGAGAGTGGAAGGGGTGATACTTGAGAGTCCAAGAGGTGATCTTTGAGAGTCCAAGAGGTGATCTTTGAGAGTCCAAAAGGTGATCTTTGAGAGTCCAAGAGGTGATCTTTGAGAGTCCAAGAGGTGATCTTTGAGAGTCCAAGAGGTGATCTTTGAGAGTCCAAGAGGTGATCTTTGAGAGTCCAAGAGGTGATCTTTGAGAGTCCAAGAGGTGATCTTTGAGAGTGGAAGGGGTGATACTTGAGAGTCCAAGAGGTGATCTTTGAGAGTCCAAGAGGTGATCTTTGAGAGTCCAAGAGGTGATCTTTGAGAGTCCAAGAGGTGATCTTTGAGAGTCCAAGAGGTGATCTTTGAGCGTCTCTGTTAACCACTGCCGTCCACTCCATCATCTACCCTACCATCATCTTCTGTTTACACAAGCGCCATTTCCATTACTCTGGCTTACTCATTTAACATAACAATCTCACGTGTGGCACTTGGTCATAGATAATATTTTCTTACATTTTAGGAACATATTATCTTCATCTCTCTCTATTCTTCTTTATTTCCGTTACTCTTTGATATCAGACTTGGAAGACAGGATTTCCCCATTTCTAATCCTGTGTTATCTTCAGTATACACTTCATTAAGTGTTTTCTATTCCCTGTCTTACGATCTTGTCTAGTACATTAGACGGCATTCTAGCAAGTGAAACTGATGTAGGGTTTAGTGTTTCCTGTCTGTTATACTGTTATGTGGTAGATTTAGATCCCATTCACAGTGCTGCAGGTGTCTGGTAGTGTCTTAGATATGGGATCACAGAGTTTCTCTGAACCTTCTTGCAATGCCCAAGGAGATGTCCTGTCTGGTCCCGTTGCTTTTGTTGTATCTGATTTCTTTATAATTATCAATCTCTCTCTCTCTCTTGTCGTTGTAATTTGTAGTCTTTATTGCTTCTCCCATTTCCCCGCTTTTTGATATCTCCCCGACTCTAGGGTAAAGATCTTCTTACTTCTTATCGTTTTCAGTTCACTGAATGCTCCCCTTCCTTCCCTGGTTTCATACAATCATTCAGTTCCTCTTGTGGTTATACATCGACTGTCAGAATATATAATATTCGTCAGGAGACATAACAAGTGTCTCCTGTGACGGGTCTTTATCATATAGATGGCCTGCAGAATTTATTCATTTGTTTTGACTGTTTTATCCTCTGCTGCTTCGTCATTATTGACTTGTTTTACATTCTTAGTCCTTTATGGTTATTCCTTCCTCGTTGGCTTTGTTTCGTTGTTGTTCCCGCTGCCTCCAATTACCCGTTTGTTTACTAATTTTCTCTGTTTTGTGTGTATTTCCCTTCCATCTTGCCGGTAACTTTGGTAATCTGTCATCTTCAAGATTGTCGCCTTCAAGATTGATGTCTTCAAGATTGCTGTCTTCAAGATTGATGTCTTCAAGATTGATGTCTTCAAGATTGTCGCCTTCAAGATTGATGTCTTCAAGATTGCTGTCTTCAAGATTGATGTCTTCAAGATTGATGTCTTCAAGATTGATGTCTTCAAGATTGCTGTCTTCAAGATTGATGTCTTCACGATTGCCGCCTTCAAGATTGATGTCTTCAAGATTGTCGCCTTCAAGATTGATGTCTTCAAGATTGCTGTCTTCAAGATTGATGTCTTCAAGATTGATGTCTTCAAGATTGTCGCCTTCAAGATTGATGTCTTCAAGATTGCTGTCTTCAAGATTGATGTCTTCAAGATTGATGTCTTCAAGATTGATGTCTTCAAGATTGCTGTCTTCAAGATTGATGTCTTCAAGATTGCCGCCTTCAAGATTGATGTCTTCAAGATTGTCGCCTTCAAGATTGATGTCTTCAAGATTGCTGTCTTCAAGATTGATGTCTTCAAGATTGATGTCTTCAAGATTGTCGCCTTCAAGATTGATGTCTTCAAGATTGCTGTCTTCAAGATTGATGTCTTCAAGATTGATGTCTTCAAGATTGTCGCCTTCAAGATTGATGTCTTCAAGATTGCTGTCTTCAAGATTGATGTCTTCAAGATTGATGTCTTCAAGATTGATGTCTTCAAGATTGCTGTCTTCAAGATTGATGTCTTCAAGATTGCCGCCTTCAAGATTGATGTCTTCAAGATTGTCGCCTTCAAGATTGATGTCTTCAAGATTGCTGTATTCAAGATTGATGTCTTCAAGATTGATGTCTTCAAGATTGTCGCCTTCAAGATTGATGTCTTCAAGATTGCTGTCTTCAAGATTGATGTCTTCAAGATTGATGTCTTCAAGATTGATGTCTTCAAGATTGCTGTCTTCAAGATTGATGTCTTCAAGATTGCCGCCTTCAAGATTGATGTCTTCAAGATTGTCGCCTTCAAGATTGATGTCTTCAAGATTGCTGTCTTCAAGATTGATGTCTTCAAGATTGATGTCTTCAAGATTGTCGCCTTCAAGATTGATGTCTTCAAGATTGCTGTCTTCAAGATTGATGTCTTCAAGATTGATGTCTTCAAGATTGATGTCTTCAAGATTGCTGTCTTCAAGATTGATGTCTTCAAGATTGCCGCCTTCAAGATTGATGTCTTCAAGATTGTCGCCTTCAAGATTGATGTCTTCAAGATTGCTGTCTTCAAGATTGATGTCTTCAAGATTGATGTCTTCAAGATTGTCGCCTTCAAGATTGATGTCTTCAAGATTGCTGTCTTCAAGATTGATGTCTTCAAGATTGATGTCTTCAAGATTGATGTCTTCAAGATTGCTGTCTTCAAGATTGATGTCTTCAAGATTGCCGCCTTCAAGATTGATGTCTTCAAGATTGTCGCCTTCAAGATTGATGTCTTCAAGATTGATGTCTTCAAGATTGATGTCTTCAAGATTGCTGTCTTCAAGATTGATGTCTTCAAGATTGCCGCCTTCAAGATTGATGTCTTCAAGATTGATGTCTTCAAGATTGCCGCCTTCAAGATTGATGTCTTCAAGATTACTGTCTTCAAGATTGATGTCTTCAAGATTGATGTCTTCAAGATTGATGTCTTCAAGACTGATGTCTTCAAGATTGATGTCTTCAAGATTACTGTCTTCAAGATTGATGTCTTCAAGATTGCTGTCTTCAAGATTGATGTCTTCAAGATTGCTGTCTTCAAGACTGATGTCTTCAAGATTGATGTCTTCAAGATTGCCGCCTTCAAGATTGATGTCTTCAAGATTGATGTCTTCAAGATTGCCGCCTTCAAGATTGATGTCTTCAAGATTGCCGCCTTCAAGATTGATGTCTTCAAGATTGATGTCTTCAAGATTGCCGCCTTCAAGATTGATGTCTTCAAGATTGTCGCCTTCAAGATTGATGTCTTCAAGATTGATGTCTTCAAGATTGCTGTCTTCAAGATTGCTGTCTTCAAGATTGTCGCCTTCAAGATTGATGTCTTCAAGATTGATGTCTTCAAGATTGCTGTCTTCAAGATTGATGTCTTCAAGATTGCTGTCTTCAAGATTGTCGCCTTCAAGATTGATGTCTTCAAGATTGATGTCTTCAAGATTGCTGTCTTCAAGATTGATGTCTTCAAGATTGCTGTCTTCAAGATTGATGTCTTCAAGATTGCTGTCTTCAAGACTGATGTCTTCAAGATTGATGTCTTCAAGATTGCCGCCTTCAAGATTGATGTCTTCAAGATTGATGTCTTCAAGATTGCCGCCTTCAAGATTGATGTCTTCAAGATTACTGTCTTCAAGATTGATGTCTTCAAGATTGATGTCTTCAAGATTGATGTCTTCAAGACTGATGTCTTCAAGATTGATGTCTTCAAGATTACTGTCTTCAAGATTGATGTCTTCAAGATTGCTGTCTTCAAGATTGATGTCTTCAAGATTGCTGTCTTCAAGACTGATGTCTTCAAGATTGATGTCTTCAAGATTGCCGCCTTCAAGATTGATGTCTTCAAGATTGATGTCTTCAAGATTGCCGCCTTCAAGATTGATGTCTTCAAGATTACTGTCTTCAAGATTGATGTCTTCAAGATTGATGTCTTCAAGATTGATGTCTTCAAGACTGATGTCTTCAAGATTGATGTCTTCAAGATTGCAGCCTTCAAGATTGATGTCTTCAAGATTGCCGCCTTCAAGATTGATGTCTTCAAGATTGCCGCCTTCAAGATTGATGTCTTCAAGATTACTGTCTTCAAGATTGATGTCTTCAAGATTGATGTCTTCAAGATTGCTGTCTTCAAGACTGATGTCTTCAAGATTGACGTCTTCAAGATTGCCGCCTTCAAGATTGATGTCTTCAAGATTGCCGCCTTCAAGATTGATGTCTTCAAGATTGCCGCCTTCAAGATTGATGTCTTCAAGATTACTGTCTTCAAGATTGATGTCTTCAAGATTGATGTCTTCAAGATTGCTGTCTTCAAGACTGATGTCTTCAAGATTGATGTCTTCAAGATTGCCGCCTTCAAGATTGATGTCTTCAAGATTGATGTCTTCAAGATTGCCGCCTTCAAGATTGATGTCTTCAAGATTGCTGTCTTCAAGATTGATGTCTTCAAGATTGCTGTCTTCAAGATTGATGTCTTCAAGATTGCTGTCTTCAAGACTGATGTCTTCAAGATTGATGTCTTCAAGATTGCCGCCTTCAAGATTGATGTCTTCAAGATTGATGTCTTCAAGATTGATGTCTTCAAGATTGCCGCCTTCAAGATTGATGTCTTCAAGATTGCCGCCTTCAAGATTGATGTCTTCAAGATTGATGGCTTCAAGATTGCCGCCTTCAAGATTGATGTCTTCAAGATTACTGTCTTCAAGATTGATGTCTTCAAGATTGATGTCTTCAAGATTGATGTCTTCAAGATTACCTTCTTCAAGATGCTGTCATCAAGATTACCTTCTTCAAGATTGCTGTCTTCAAGATTGCTGTCTTCAAGATTACCTTCTTAAGGATTACCTTCTTCAAGATTGCTGTCTTCAAGATTACCGTCTTCAAGATTGCTGTCTTCAAGATTACCTTCTTCAAGATTGCTGTCTTCAAGATTACCTTCTTCAAGATTGCTGTCTTCAAGATTACCTTCTTCAAGATTGCTGTCTTCAAGATTACCTTCTTCAAGATTGCTGTCTTCAAGATTACCTTCTTCAAGATGCTGTCATCAAGATTACCTTCTTCAAGATTGCTGTCTTCGAGATTACCGTCTTCAAGATTACCTTCTTCAAGATTACCTTCTTCAAGATTGCTGTCTTCAAGATTACCTTCTTCAAGATGCTGTCATCAAGATTACCTTCTTCAAGATTGCTGTCTTCAAGATTGCTGTCTTCAAGATTGCTGTCTTCAAGATTACCTTCTTCAAGATTGCTGTCTTCAAGATTACCGTCTTCAAGATTGCTGTCTTCAAGATTACCTTCTTCAAGATTACCTTCTTCAAGATTGCCGTCTTCAAGATTACCGTCTTCAAGATTGCCGTCTTCAAGATTACCGTCTTCAAGATTGCCGTCTTCAAGATTGCCATCTTCAAGATTGCCGTCTTCAAGATTGCCGTCTTCAAGATTGCCATCTTCAAGATTGCCGTCTTCAAGATTGCCGTCTTCAAGATTGCTGTCTTCAAGATTGCCGTCTTCAAGATTGCTGTCTTCAAGATTACCTTCTTCAAGATTACTGTCTTCAAGATTGCTGTCTTCAAGATTGCCGTCTTCAAGATTGCCGTCTTCAAGATTACCTTCTTCAAGATTACCTTCTTCAAGATTGCCGTCTTCAAGATTACCTTCTTCAAGATTGCCGTCTTCAAGATTGCCGTCTTCAAGATTACCTTCTTCAAGATTGCCGTCTTCAAGATTACCTTCTTCAAGATTGCTGTCTTCAAGATTGCCGTCTTCAAGATTGCTGTCTTCAAGATTACCTTCTTCAAGATTACTGTCTTCAAGATTGCTGTCTTCAAGATTGCTATCTTCAAGATTGCTGTCTTCAAGATTACCTTCTTCAAGATTGCTGTCTTCAAGATTACCTTCTTCAAGATTGCTGTCTTCAAGATTACCTTCTTCAAGATTGCTGTCTTCAAGATTACCTTCTTCAAGATTGCTGTCTTCAAGATTACCTTCTTCAAGATTGCTGTCTTCAAGATTGCTGTCTTCAAGATTACCGTCTTCAAGATTACCTTCTTCAAGATTACCGTCTTCAAGATTACCTTCTTCAAGATTACCGTCTTCAAGATTACCGTCTTCAAGATTACCGTCTTCAAGATTGCTGTCTTCAAGATTACCTTCTTCAAGATTACCTTCTTCAAGATTACCTTCTTCAAGATTGCTGTCTTCAAGATTACCGTCTTCAAGATTACCGTCTTCAAGATTGCTGTCTTCAAGATTACCTTCTTCAAGATTACCTTCTTCAAGATTACCTTCTTCAAGATTGCTGTCTTCAAGATTACCGTCTTCAAGATTACCTTCTTCAAGATTACCTTCTTCAAGATTGCTGTCTTCAAGATTACCTTCTTCAAGATTGCTGTCTTCAAGATTACCTTCTTCAAGATTACCTTCTTCAAGATTGCTGTCTTCAAGATTACCTTCTTCAAGATTGCTCTCTTCAAGATTACCTTCTTCAAGATTACCTTCGTCAAGATTACCTTCTTCAAGATTGCTGTCTTCAAGATTACCTTCTTCAAGATTACCGTCTTCAAGATTACCTTCTTCAAGATTACCGTCTTCAAGATTACCTTCTTCAAGATTGCTGTCTTCAAGATTACCTTCTTCAAGATTACCTTCTTCAAGATTGCTGTCTTCAAGATTACCTTCTTCAAGATTACCGTCTTCAAGATTACCTTCTTCAAGATTACCTTCTTCAAGATTACCTTCTTCAAGATTACCTTCTTCAAGATTACCTTCTTCAAGATTGCTGTCTTCAAGATTACCTTCTTCAAGATTACCTTCTTCAAGATTACCTTCTTCAACATTACCTTCTTCAAGATTACCTTCTTCAAGATTACCTTCTTCAAGATTACCTTCTTCAAGATTACCTTCTTCAAGATTACCTACTTCAAGATTACCGTCTTCAAGATTACCGTCTTCAAGATTACCTTCTTCAAGATTACCTTCTTCAAGATTACCGTCTTCAAGATTACCTTCTTCAAGATTACCGTCTTCAAGATTACCGTCTTCAAGATTACCGTCTTCAAGATTACCGTCTTCAAGATTACCTTCTTCAAGATTACCTTCTTCAAGATTACCGTCTTCAAGATTACCTTCTTCAAGATTACCTTCTTCAAGATTACCTTCTTCAAGATTACCTTCTTCAAGATTACCTTCTTCAAGATTACCTTCTTCAAGATTACCTTCTTCAAGATTACCTTCTTCAAGATTACCTTCTTCAAGATTACCGTCTTCAAGATTACCTTCTTCAAGATTACCGTCTTCAAGATTACCTTCTTCAAGATTACCTTCTTCAAGATTGCTGTCTTCAAGATTACCTTCTTCAAGATTACCTTCTTCAAGATTACCGTCTTCAAGATTACCGTCTTCAAGATTACCTTCTTCAAGATTACCTTCTTCAAGATTGCTGTCTTCAAGATTACCTTCTTCAAGATTACCTTCTTCAAGATTACCGTCTTCAAGATTACCTTCTTCAAGATTGCTGTCTTCAAGATTACCTTCTTCAAGATTACCTTCTTCAAGATTACCTTCTTCAAGATTGCTGTCTTCAAGATTACCTTCTTCAAGATTACCGTCTTCAAGATTACCTTCTTCAAGATTGCTGTCTTCAAGATTACCTTCTTCAAGATTACCGTCTTCAAGATTACCTTCTTCAAGATTACCTTCTTCAAGATTACCTTCTTCAACATTACCTTCTTCAAGATTGCTGTCTTCAAGATTACCTTCTTCAAGATTGCTGTCTTCAAGATTACCTTCTTCAAGATTACCGTCTTCAAGATTACCTTCTTCAAGATTGCTGTCTTCAAGATTACCTTCTTCAAGATTACCTTCTTCAAGATTGCTGTCTTCAAGATTACCTTCTTCAAGATTGCTGTCTTCAAGATTACCTTCTTCAAGATTGCTGTCTTCAAGATTACCTTCTTCAAGATTGCTGTCTTCAAGATTACCTTCTTCAAGATTACCGTCTTCAAGATTACCTTCTTCAAGATTGCTGTCTTCAAGATTACCTTCTTCAAGATTGCTGTCTTCAAGATTACCGTCTTCAAGATTGCTGTCTTCAAGATTACCTTCTTCAAGATTGCTGTCTTCAAGATTACCTTCTTCAAGATTGCCGTCTTCAAGATTACCTTCTTCAAGATTGCTGTCTTCAAGATTACCTTCTTCAAGATTACCGTCTTCAAGATTACCTTCTTCAAGATTGCTGTCTTCAAGATTACCGTCTTCAAGATTACCTTCTTCAAGATTACCGTCTTCAAGATTGCTGTCTTCAAGATTACCTTCTTCAAGATTACCGTCTTCAAGATTGCTGTCTTCAAGATTACCTTCTTCAAGATTACCGTCTTCAAGATTACCTTCTTCAAGATTGCTGTCTTCAAGATTACCTTCTTCAAGATTACCTTCTTCAAGATTGCTGTCTTCAAGATTACCTTCTTCAAGATTACCGTCTTCAAGATTACCTTCTTCAAGATTACCGTCTTCAAGATTACCTTCTTCAAGATTACCTTCTTCAAGATTACCTTCTTCAAGATTACCTTCTTCAAGATTACCTTCTTCAAGATTACCTTCTTCAAGATTACCGTCTTCAAGATTACCGTCTTCAAGATTACCTTCTTCAAGATTACCTTCTTCAAGATTACCTTCTTCAAGATTACCTTCTTCAAGATTACCTTCTTCAAGATTACCTTCTTCAAGATTACCTTCTTCAAGATTACCTTCTTCAAGATTACCTTCTTCAAGATTACCTTCTTCAAGATTACCTTCTTCAAGATTACCGTCTTCAAGATTACCTTCTTCAAGATTACCTTCTTCAAGATTACCTTCTTCAAGATTACCGTCTTCAAGATTACCGTCTTCAAGATTACCTTCTTCAAGATTACCTTCTTCAAGATTACCGTCTTCAAGATTACCTTCTTCAAGATTACCTTCTTCAAGATTACCTTCTTCAAGATTGCCGTCTTCAAGATTACCGTCTTCAAGATTACCATCTTCAAGATTACCGTCTTCAAGATTACCATCTTCAAGATTACCGTCTTCAAGATTACCATCTTCAAGATTACCGTCTTCAAGATTACCATCTTCAAGATTGCCGTCTTCAAGATTACCATCTTCAAGATTGCCATCTTCAAGATTACCATCTTCAAGATTACCGTCTTCAAGATTACCATCTTCAAGATTGCCATCTTCAAGATTACCGTCTTCAAGATTGCCATCTTCAAGATTACCGTCTTCAAGATTACCGTCTTCAAGATTGCCGTCTTCAAGATTACCGTCTTCAAGATTACCGTCCGATTACCGTCTTCAAGATTACCGTCTTCAAGATTACCGTCATCAAGATTACCGTCCTCAAGATTACCGTCTTCAAGATTACCGTCTTCAAGATTACCGACCTCAAGATTACCGTCTTCAAGATTACCGTCCGATTGCCATCTTCAAGATTGCCGTCTTCAAGATTGCCGTCTTCAAGATTACCGTCTTCAAGATTACCGTCTTCAAGATTACCGTCTTCAAGATTACCGTCTTCAAGATTACCGTCTTCAAGATTACCATCTTCAAGATTGCCATCTTCAAGATTACCGTCTTCAAGATTGCCGTCTTCAAGATTACCGTCTTCAAGATTACCGTCTTCAAGATTGCCATCTTCAAGATTACCGTCTTCAAGATTGCCGTCTTCAAGATTGCCATCTTCAAGATTGTCATCTTCAAGATTACCGTCTTCAAGATTACCGTCTTCAAGATTACCGTCTTCAAGATTACCGTCTTCAAGATTACCGTCTTCAAGATTACCGTCTTCAAGATTACCGTCTTCAAGATTACCGTCTTCAAGATTACCGTCTTCAAGATTGCCGTCTTCAAGATTGCCGTCTTCAAGATTGCCATCTTCAAGATTGCCGTCTTCAAGATTACCGTCTTCAAGATTGCCGTCTTCAAGATTACCGTCTTCAAGATTGCCGTCTTCAAGATTACCGTCTTCAAGATTACCGTCTTCAAGATTACCGTCTTCAAGATTGCCATCTTCAAGATTACCGTCTTCAAGATTGCCGTCTTCAAGATTGCCATCTTCAAGATTACCGTCTTCAAGATTACCGTCTTCAAGATTGCCGTCTTCAAGATTACCGTCTTCAAGATTACCGTCTTCAAGATTACCGTCTTCAAGATTACCGTCTTCAAGATTACCGTCTTCAAGATTACCGTCTTCAAGATTACCGTCTTCAAGATTACCGTCTTCAAGATTACCGTCTTCAAGATTACCGTCTTCAAGATTACCGTCTTCAAGATTGCCGTCTTCAAGATTACCGTCTTCAAGATTACCGTCTTCAAGATTACCGTCTTCAAGATTACCGTCTTCAAGATTACCGTCTTCAAGATTACCGTCCTCAAGATTACCGTCTTCAAGATTACCGTCTTCAAGATTACCGTCTTCAAGATTACCGTCCTCAAGATTACCGTCTTCAAGATTACCGTCCTCAAGATTACCAAGATCCGTCAAGATTACCGTCTTCAAGATTACCGTCCTCAAGATTACCGTCCTCAAGATTACCGTCTTCAAGATTACCGTCCTCAAGATTACCGTCCTCAAGATTACCGTCTTCAAGATTACCGTCCTCAAGATTACCGTCTTCAAGATTACCGTCCTCAAGATTACCGTCCTCAAGATTACCGTCCTCAAGATTACCGTCCTCAAGATTACCGTCCTCAAGATTACCGTCTTCAAGATTACCGTCCTCAAGATTACCGTCTTCAAGATTACCGTCTTCAAGATTACCGTCTTCAAGATTACCGTCCTCAAGATTACCGTCTTCAAGATTACCGTCTTCAAGATTACCGTCCTCAAGATTACCGTCCTCAAGATTACCGTCTTCAAGATTACCGTCCTCAAGATTGGAAATCTTCGTGAATAATTTTTTTTTACAAAACCGACAAATTGAGGAATAAAACACTTGTGCGACATTTGGGTGTTTTTATTCTGGAAACGTTTCGCCAGCCAGTGACTTGTTCAGTCGAAAACAAAGAACGGTGGAAGCCTAAAAGAAGTTTGAGGTAATCAGTCCCTCAGCTTGGAGTCTATATTTTCAGTCTATCAAATTTGTTTGTTTTGGTACGTATGTCGGTTTACGTGCGGCCAGCAGTAACAGCCTGGTTGATCAGACCCTAATCCAGCAGGAGGCCTGGTCTCAGACCGGACCGCAGGGGCGTTGACCCACGAAAACCTCTCCAGGTATACCCTCTCCACGTATACCCTCCTTGTTTTATCCCCGTCAAAGTTTCTCTCCGCCTTGAGATCTATCAGGCAAGAAAAAATATTTCTACATTACTTAGAAACCCCCAGATACAGTTTCTGACCATTCGAGTGATTTTTCAGCTCTTCCGGTCAGGTCGTTGAAAAATCTCTCGTGGTCAGTAATTTCTCTTTTGGCTTCGTTCTATCGTGTTTCTTCCTCCTGGACTTCCATCATAATTCTGCTGCGCGCAACACAACTCGCACATAGGAACAAGAAGCTTATGACGACGTTCCGGTCCGACTTACATCACTAATATGGCTAATCAGTGCTACACGTCGGACCGAAACGTCGTGGTAAGCTCCTCTCTCCTATGTGCCGGTTATTTATGTATTGTTCGAGTCACGGTATTGTGCTTCTTTTGTTCTTTGTAATTCTTCTGTTCTGGTACGCCTGTCTTGGTTAGGTATAAGACAAGAATGTCCACTGCTGCTTTAACTACCTTACATCCTTCTGTAACTACAGTCACTACTGCGTCGAGTCTCCACTACAGAGGCAATTAAAATAAGATTTGCTTGGATTTTTAATCCGGGGAAGTGTTAGCCACCCAGGGTAACCCGGGGATGTGTCAGCCACCCTGGGTAACCCAAGAACGCCAGTGCGTCATCGAGGACTGTCTTATTTCCGCTGTGGTCCTTCAGTCTTGTCCCCCAGAATGTGACCCATAACAATCGACAAGCACCCAGGTGCCTACTTACTGCTAGGTGAATAGGGACAGTAGGTCTATGGAAACATGCCGGTGATTGAACCAAGGGCACTTATTATATCTTCAAAACTCTATGTGATATACACTGAGGAAAATTGCATTTGCTATAGCTTTCAATATAGCTGCTGTATCTGGTTTGGTTTCTATCTTGCAAGCAGGACTAACGGGAAGGCACTTAGCTACACTAAGGAATACTTCTATCAATGGTAATGAAATCAAACTTGAAATAAGGTAGTAAAAAAGTTGGTAGAATTACCGACAATATGTAAAGTAAAAGGACACAAGTGCAACTAATGTGACATTTTATTGCGGCAACGTTTCGCTCTCCAGGACAAAGCTCCTGGAGAGCGAAACGTTGCCACAATAAAATGTCACATTAGTTGCATTTGTGTCCTTTTACTTTACATATTGAAATAAGGTAGAGATAATTCTCGGGAATGCTCAGAAAGAGTCGGGCCCAAGAGCTGAGACTTACACGGCAAAGAATTGACACTGGTCGACTAATGGTTAAGCGGCAGATATTCAGAATCTGGAAACAGAAAATGATGATTACAATTATATGAAGAACACTTTAATTATGAAGTAAATTTGCCGGTAAAGATACGGGAAGAGGGAGAGAGAGACTTACCTGGATTAATTAAAAAGAGACCTGAAGGACTCACCTGTGGTTCTGTTGGTACCACTTCCAGAACTTGTCAGTCTGTCTGAGGTACCTGCCCATGTTGATGAGTGTCTCTGTGTGGCTCCTCACTGTGTCCTCCAGGGTCACCTCCTGGCTCTCACCTCCTGTCACCACCCCGCCCAACGCCACCATTACCACTACCCACGCCCACACGCAGCATGTGGGCGTGCTGGCGCCACGCCTACATAGGGACGCCCACCTCTGTGACTTTCTAATAAGCTGCATCTCACACGACTGTCCTTTATTCCAGCGCAGAAATATTTATAAATAAAACTATATGTGATATATATTCTCAACTTCTCCACTTTCTAATGTTTAATATAGTTTAACGTCGTATTGTTCACACAGATGTGAAACAGACGTTTCTTTCTCTCCGTGAGTTTCACATCATGGGTCCTGAAAATAAAAAAAAACGAGTTTTCTTGTTAAGATAACGTTCAAGAAAGTGACGTAGATGCGTCATTGTTTATGACGCAGGAAACTGACACCATAATTGATGCTTAGGAAGGTAAACTGACGCAACAGAATATTAATAGAGAGAGAAAACATTTCTAGGAGGTGACATGAATACGCAAAATGTCATCAAAGTGTACGAAATAATGGTATGAAATTTATAGTTACAATTTAGATAATGCCGTGTCGAAAGCATAGCTTTTAATAGTTATAGACTGATGGAATGATTTGCAAGATGAGGCAGATATTTGAAGTGTGACGGAAAACGTTACGGTAGACTATTGAAGATGGGTTGTTACAAGCTTATGTAGCTATACATAATTATAAATATATAACCACACACACACACACACACACACACACACACACACACACACACACACACACACACACACACACACACACACACCACCACCACCACCACCACCACCACCACCACCACCACCACCACCACCACCACCACCACCACCACCATCACCATCACCATCACCATCACCACCACCACAAACCACCACCATCACCATCACCACCACCACCACCATCACCACCAGATGCAACAACAATAGAAATAAACTAGTTTTGTGGGACATATGGTCAGTAAGGATGTAATAACCTACACCAAGATAGCCTCACAACACTCGCAATATAATCTTACTTTCAGAAACTACTGCAATAGCATAAAAGTACTCATAATATAGAGATAGTCTTGAAAAGGCAAACAAAATATTGTATATACAGTGGACCCCCGCATAGCGAACTTAATCCGTGCAAGAGGGCTGGTCGTTATGCGAAATGTTCGCTATGCGAATTAATTTTCCCCATAAGAAATAATGGAAATAAAATTAATCCGTGCAAGACACCCAAAATATGAAAAAAAAATTTTTTTACCACAAAAAAATGTTAATTTTAGTACACACAAACTGAAAAGGGCATGCACAATTACATGACACTTACTTTTATTGAAGATCTGGTGATGATTGATGGGATGGGAGGAGGGGAGAGCATTATCTTCTTACTGTTTAGAAGGGGAATCCCCTTCCATTAGGACTTGAGGTAGCAAGTCCTTTTCTGGGGTTACTTCCCTTCTTCTTTTAATGCCACTAGGACCAGCTTGAGAGTCACTGGACCTCTGTCGCACAACAAATCTGTCCATAGAGCTCTGTACCTCCCGTTCCTTCAAGACTTTCCTAAAATGGGCCATAACATTGTCATTGAAATAGTCACCAGCACGGCTTGCAACAGCTGTGTCAGGGTGATTTTCATCCATAAAGGTTTGCAGTTCAACCCACTGTGCACACATTTCCTTAATTTTTGAAGTAGGCACAATAGATTCCACAACTGGCATAGGCTTCTCAGGGTTAGCCCCAAACCCTTCAAAATCTTTCTTAATTTCCATACTAATTCTCACCCTTTTTACCACAGGGTTGGCACTAGAAGCTTTCTTGGGGCCCATGGTCACTTATTTTCCAGAAACAGCACCGAAAACACTGTAATAATACGAAATATTCCGAGTGTATGCTTGAATGTTACCGCGGAGGCTAGCTGGTAAACAATGGGACGGGCGGCACATGTGAGGCTGGCTGAGGGCCCACATTGGACGCGTCTCGGACGAAGTTCGCTGAGCGGGTTTTTGTCTACTATGCGGGGCAAAATTTCAGCGAACAAAGCGTTCGCTATGCGGATTGTTCGCTATGCAAGGCGTTCGCTATGCGGGGGTCCACTGTATAGCTAAAAATTAATTAGGGTCATAATCGCCAGACTTGAGCAGAATTTTTCCAATGAATTCAGTCGTTGGTAAAGTCACAATTATAACGCAGACATTAATATCATTTTAATGATGTTTAAGGTAACGTTAAACAACAGGTTAATGGTTAGGTGTTTGTTTTGATATTCGTGTATATATGGTAGAGAGCGGTGTTTACCTGGAGTTTACCTGGAGAGAGTTCCGGGGGTCAACGCCCCCGCGGCCCGGTCTGTGACCAGGCCTCCTTAGGTCAGTGTCCCAGGATGCGACCCACACCAGTCGACTAACACCCAGGTACCCATTTTACTGATGGGGAACATAGACAACAGGTGGAAAGAAACACGTCCAATGTTTCTACTCTGGCTGGGAATCGAACCCAGACCCTCACCGTGTGAAGCGAGAGCGTTAACCACCAGGCCACCAGTAAATTACTGCCTTTAGTGGGACATTTAAAATAGGGTCGCGTTTACACCCCAACGATATTATCTCCATCAGAACACATGTAATGTCATAAGGATTTCATTCAAATTATTAACCAGGATAACGTGATAAACCCACCATGGCTTATTACCACCGGGGTCCTTGAATCCTCTCCCCCAGGATGCGATTTCACAGTCGGCTAACACCAAGGTACCTAATTACTGATAAGTGAACAGAAGCAACAGGTTAGACGGAAAACGTGCCAGACAACGTTTCCGCTTGTCCGGGGATCGAACCCTGATGCTTCAGAGGGTGTGGAGTGTGGCCACCCCACTCCCTCTACACCCTAGCACCCACTGTATCTTGTTTAGCGATTAGATTTTTGCGGTCCAGTCCCTGGACCCATTATGTACCTCTAATTTTTTGACAACCGCCCACAGGATGGGTATGGGATGCATAATAAACATATTAAACTATCTAACACGAGCACCCTTATAACCCTGGCTGTCTTCAAGAGGAAGCTGCACAGGTACCTCAAGTCAGTACCTGATCAGCCGGGCTGTGGTTCACAAGTCGGTTTGCGTGCGGCCAGCAGTAATAGCCTGGTTGATCAGGCCCTGATCCACCACTAGCCCTGGTCGTGAACCGGCCGTGGGGGCGTTGACCCCCAGAAACACCTTCCAGGTATCCTATCCGTGCACCAACAGTGACAATCCCAACACTACCAGCATCGACAGCTTACCAAGGTATTATTTTTCCTAGTCACTGTTTACTGTCGTCTCAGACACGGCAGTGACAGTCAGTATCCCGTGATCAGTCCATATAACTGTTATTTTTCTACCACTTAAGTTACACAGTTCTCTGAGACCACTTTACGTGTCATGGAAGCGACCTGCACAAGTGCACATTTATTCCAACCACCTGCGCTCCACTTGTTCCCCAATCCAGTGTAACACTTATGGAAGAGTCTGAGTGGCTTTGTTTCTGAGTGTGTGCGAGTGCGATGTTGAGTGCGTGAGGACTGAGTGCCTGGAGGACAGGATCCAGTAGTGTTTCCCGTCTCGCTCCTGCCAACACTGTGAGTGTGTGGGTGGCGAGGACCTCTTATATGTAACCCACCTACCCACTGACTTAACCATCCACTGACTTAACTACCCACTGACTTAACCATCCACTGACTTAACTACCCACTGACTTAACCATCCACTGACTTAACTACCCACTGACTTAACCATCCACTGACTTAACTACCCACTGACTTAACCATCCACTGACTTAACTACCCACTGACTTAACCATCCACTGACTTAACTACCCACTGACTTAACCATCCACTGACTTAACTACCCACTGACTTAACCATCCACTGACTTAACTACCCACTGACTTAACCATCCACTGACTTAACTAGCCACTGACTTACCAGCCACAGACTTAACCAGCCACAGACTTAACCAGCCACAGATTTAACCAGCCACAGACTTAATCAGCCACTGACATACCCAGCCACTGACTTAACTACCCACTGACTTAACTACCCACTGACTTAACCATCACCGACTTAACCAGCCACAGACTTAACCAGTCACAGACTTAACAAGCCACTGACTTAACCAGCCACTGACTTAACCATCCACTGATTTAACCAGCCACTGACTTAACCAGTCACAGCCACTGACTTAACCAGCCACTGACTTAACCATCCACTGGCTTAACCAGCCACTGACTTAACCAGCCACTGACTTAACCATCCACTGATTTAACAAGCCACTGACTTAACCAGTCACAGCCACTGACTTAACCAGCCACTGACTTAACCATCCACTGACTTAACCATCCACTGACTTAACCAGCCACTGACCTAACCAGTCACAGCCACTGACTTAACCAGCCACTGACTTAACTAGTTACAGCCACTGACTTAACCAGCCACTGACTTAACCAGCCACTGACTTAACTAGCCAGTGACTTAACCAGCCACTGACTTAACCAGTCACAGCCACTGACTTAACCAGCCACTGACTTAACCAGTCACAGCCACTGACTTAACCAGCCACTGACTTAACCATCCACTGACTTAACCAGCCACTGACTTAACCAGCCACTGACTTAACCAGTCACAGCCACTGACTTAACCAGCCACTGACTTAACCAGTCACAGCCACTGACTTAACTAGCCACTGACTTAACCATCCACTGACTTAACCAGCCACTGACTTAACCAGCCACTGACTTAACCAGTCACAGCCACTGACTTAACCATCCACTGACTTAACCATCCACTGACTTAACCAGTCACAGCCACTGACTTAACCATCCACTGACTTAACCAGCCACTGACTTAACCAGCCACTGACTTAACCAGCCACTGACTTAACCAGCCACTGACTTAACCAGCCACTGACTTAACCAGCCACTGACTTAACCAGCCACTGACTTAACCAGCCACTGACTTAATCATCC
Source organism: Cherax quadricarinatus (assembly GCF_038502225.1). Taxonomy (NCBI): domain Eukaryota; kingdom Metazoa; phylum Arthropoda; class Malacostraca; order Decapoda; family Parastacidae; genus Cherax; species Cherax quadricarinatus. The sequence continues at coordinate 22,036,974 of NC_091346.1, forward strand.
ACTGACTTAACCAGCCACTGACTTAACCAGCCACTGACTTAACCAGCCACTGACTTAACCAGCCACTGACTTAACCAGCCACTGACTTAACCAGCCACTGACTTAACCAGCCACTGACTTAACCAGCCACTGACTTAACCAGCCACTGACTTAACCAGCCACTGACTTAACCAGCCACTGACTTAACCAGCCACTGACTTAACCATCCACTGACTTAACCAGCCACTGACTTAACCAGCCACTGACTTAACCACCCACTGACTTAACCAGTCACTGACTTAACCAGTCACTGACTTAACCAGCCACTGACTTAACCAGTCACTGACTTAACCAGCCACTGACTTAACCATCCACTGATTTAACCATCCACTGACTTAACCAGTCACAGCCACTGACTTAACCAGTCACTGACTTAACCAGTCACTGACTTAACCAGTCAATGACTTAACCAGTCATTGACTTAACCAGTCACTGACTTAACAAGCCACTGACTTAACCAGCCACTGACTTAACCAGCCACTGACTTAACCAGCCACTGATTTAACCAGTCACTGACTTAACCAGTCACTGACTTAACCAGCCACTGACTTAACCAGTCACAGACTTAACCAACCACTGACTTAACCAGTCACAGCCACTGACTTAACCATCCACTGACTTAACCAGCCACTGACTTAACCAGCCACTGACTTAACCAGCCACTGACTTAACCATCCACTGATTTAACCATCCACTGACTTAACCAGTCACAGCCACTGACTGAACCATCCACTGACTTAACCAGCCACTGACTTAACCAGCCACTGACCTAACCAGTCACAGCCACTGACTTAACTAGTCACAGCCACTGACTTAACCAGCCACTGACTTAACCATCCACTGACTTAACCAGCCACTGACTTAACCAGCCACTGACTTAACCATCCACTGACTTAACCAGTCACAGCCACTGACTTAACCAGCCACTGACTTAACCAATCACAGCCGCTGACTTAACCAGCCACTGACTTAACCAGTCACAGCCGCTGACTTAACCAGCCACTGACTTAACCATCCACTGACTTAACCAGCCACTGACTTAACCATCCACTGACTTAACCAGCCACTGACTTAACCAGCCACTGACTTAACCAGCCACTGACTTAACCAGCCACTGACTTAACCAGCCACTGACTTAACCAGCCACTGACTTAACCAGCCGCTGACTTAACCAGCCGCTGACTTAACCAGCCACTGACTTAACCAGCCACTGACTTAACCAGCCACTGACTTAACCAGCCACTGACTTAACTAGTCACTGACTTAACCAGTCACTGACTTAACCAGCCACTGACTTAACCAGTCACTGACTTAACCAGCCACTGACTTAACCAGTCACTGACTTAACCAGTCACTGACTTAACCAGTCACTGACTTAACCAGTCACTGACTTAACCAGTCACTGACTTAACCAGTCAATGACTTAACCAGTCATTGACTTAACCAGTCACTGACTTAACAAGCCACTGACTTAACCAGCCACTGACTTAACCAGCCACTGACTTAACCAGCCACTGATTTAACCAGTCACTGACTTAACCAGTCACTGACTTAACCAGCCACTGACTTAACCAGTCACAGACTTAACCAACCACTGACTTAACCAGTCACAGCCACTGACTTAACCATCCACTGACTTAACCAGCCACTGACTTAACCAGCCACTGACTTAACCAGCCACTGACTTAACCATCCACTGATTTAACCATCCACTGACTTAACCAGTCACAGCCACTGACTTAACCAGCCACTGACTGAACCATCCATTGACTTAACCAGCCACTGACTTAACCAGCCACTGACCTAACCAGTCACAGCCACTGACTCAACCAGCCACTGACTTAACCACCCACTGAATTAACCAGTCACTGACTTAACCAGTCACTGACTTAACCAGCCACTGACTTAACCAGTCACTGACTTAACCAGCCACTGACTTAACCAGTCACTGACTTAACCAGTCACTGACTTAACCAGTCACTGACTTAACCAGTCACTGACTTAACCAGTCACTGACTTAACCAGTCAATGACTTAACCAGTCACTGACTTAACCAGTCACTGACTTAACAAGCCACTGACTTAACCAGCCACTGACTTAACCAGCCACTGACTTAACCAGCCACTGATTTAACCAGTCACTGACTTAACCAGTCACTGACTTAACCAGCCACTGACTTAACCAGTCACAGACTTAACCAACCACTGACTTAACCAGTCACAGCCACTGACTTAACCATCCACTGACTTAACCAGCCACTGACTTAACCAGCCACTGACTTAACCAGCCACTGACTTAACCATCCACTGATTTAACCATCCACTGACTTAACCAGTCACAGCCACTGACTTAACCAGCCACTGACTGAACCATCCACTGACTTAACCAGCCACTGACTTAACCAGCCACTGACCTAACCAGTCACAGCCACTGACTCAACCAGCCACTGACTTAACCAGCCACTGACTTAACCATCCACTGACTTAACCAGCCACTGACTTAACCATCCACTGACTTAACTAGCCAGTGACTTAACCAGCCACTGACTTAACCAGCCACTGACTTAACCAGTCACTGACTTAACCAGTCACTGACTTAACCAGTCACTGACTTAACCAGTCACTGACTTAACCAGTCACTGACTTCACCAGTCACTGACTTAACCAGTCACTGACTTAACCAGTCACTGACTTAACCAGCCACTGACTTAACCAGCCACTGGCTTAACCAGCCACTGACTTAACCAGCCACTGACTTAACCAGCCACTGACTTAACCAGCCAGTGACTTAACCAGTCACTGACTTATATAATCAAGTACCCTCACGAACACTTCCTTTCAAGATGCCTTGATGCTAGTGAAAGGCTCTTGATCCCAGGAAATGGAATTACGTCATGGGATAAACAACTCTATCAACAACTTCATAAATCTCTACATAGGTCGAAATGTTCTTTCCTAGTGAAAATTCACAGACGTTTCGCCCAGGATGTGACTTACAAGAGCTTTGGAGTTTCTAGTACATTGGCATAGTATTTAATCCCCCTGGGTGCCACCCACAACAGTCGACTAACAGTCAGGTATCTGTTTACTGTTAGGTGAACAGAGGCAACGGGTAATATAATTTACACAGGACTTTAAAATGGGCTAAAGATGGACCAGTAAACCAGATGGGGAGGATAAAATCTCTAGATTGTAAAGGAAATGAGTAATGACAACAAATTTTAACTTGTAAATGAGCTGGAGATAACAAATCTTAGCCTGTAAATTCAACAGCAAGAAAAAAAAAAGGTATGGACATGCACGAATAACCTAACTGTAGAGACAGACGAATTTCTGAGCCAAAGTTGTTCCAAGAAGCGAACGAATTTCGCACGAAACCTGTAGTGTTTCACTCTCTCTAATGCTGCTACTTGAAGAGTCACTCGTTGCAGCCACTTTCAAGGAGAGACATGACCTAGTCCACTTGCCTTAAGTAAACAGCACAATAAGTGGGCTGCCCTATATACCGAGCGTAAACTATTTTTTTTTTTTAGCAGTGGACAAGGTCACCACCACTAAGGAGGATAGTATCACGTGACTCCGGGCAACATTTCACTCAAGGATATCTCTATCGAGATGTTATGAGCCAAACGTAGTCTTACTAAAGGTTTTCTTCTCTGGTCGGAGTGCTAGGTTAAGTAAGGTTTGTCAGGAAACAGGACAAGTGTTTCCTAACGCGGATCTTAGTTATATGATGACCCACAGCTGGAGCTTTTGGTCATCTGGCCGAGGCCTTCCACTGGCTTACCCCTGCCCCTCTTCCCTTTAAAAACTTTGGTTATAAGTATAACTAGTATTTGCCTTAATTGCAGCTCTACTGGACGGTGACCTTTAATGCTGTCGTAGCTGATGAACCTTTGATGCTGTCGTAGCTGATGAACCTTTGATGCTGTCGTAGCTGATGAACCTTTAATGCTGTCGTAGCTGATGAACCTTTGATGCTGTCGTAGCTGATGAACCTTTGATGCTGTCGTAGCTGATGAACCTTTAATGCTGTCGTAGCTGAACCTTTAATGGAATACTTGACCATATCCTCATTGTCTTACTGAAGTCTGTCAGCTCAGGCTGACACTACTGAGTCTGCCAGCTCAGACTGACACTGGAATTTACCGGTCTGTGACCAGGCCTCATGGTAGATCAGAGCCTGGTCAACCAGGCTGTTACTGCTGGCTGCACGCAATCCAACTTACGAGCCACAGCCCGGCTGGTCAGGCACCGACTTTAGGTGCTTGTCCAGAGCCTGCTTGAAGACTGCCAGGGGTCTATTGGTAATCCCTCTTATGTATGCTGGGAGGCAGTTGGACAGTCTTGGGCCCTTGACAATTATTGTGTTGTCTCTTAACGTGCTAGTGACACCCCTGCTTTTCATTGGGGGATATTGCATCGTCTGCCAAGTCTTTTGCTTTCGTAGTGAATGATTTTTGTGTGCAAGTTCGGTACTAGTCCCTCTAGGATTTTCCAGGTGTATGTAATCATGTATCTCTCCTGCCTGCATTCCAGGGAGTACAAGTTGAGGAACTTTAAGCGCTCCCAGTAATTGAGGTGTTTTATCTCCGTTATGCGCGCCGTGAAGGTTCTCTGTACATTTTCTAGGTCAGCAATTTCACCTGCCTTGAAAGGTGCTGTTAGTGTGCAGCAATATTCCAGCATAGATAGAACAAGCGACCTGAAGAGTGCCATCATGGACTTGGCATCCCGAGTTTTGAAGGTTCTCATTATCCATCCTGTCATTTTTCTAGCAGATGCGATTGATACAATGTTATGGTCCTTGAAGGTGAGATCCTCCGACATGATCACTCCCTGGTCTTTGACGTTAGTTTTTCGCTCTATTTTGTGGCTGGAATTTGTTTTATACTCCGAGGAAGTTTTAATTCCCTCATGTTTACCATATCGGAGTAATTGAAATTTCTTCTCGTTGAACTTCATATTGTTTTCTGCAGCTCATTGAAAGATTTGGTTGATGTCCGCCTGGAGCCTTGCAGTGTCTGCAATGGAAGACACTGTCATGCAGATTCGGGTGTCATCTGCAAAGGAAGACACGGTGCTGTGGCTGACATCCTTGTCTATGTCAGATATGAGGATGAGAAACAAGATGGGAGAGAGTCTAGTGGCTAGCGCGACGGGCTGGAGTTTTGAGACTCTATGACCGCGGGTTCAATCCCGGCCGGGGGTATGGTTTAAGATGGGAGAGAGTACTGTGCCTTGCGGAACAGAGCTTTTCACCGTAGCCGCCTCAGACTTTACTCTGTTGACTACTACTCTTTGTGTTCTGTTTGTGAAGAAATTATAAATCCATCTACCAACTTTTCCTGTTATTTCTTTAGCACGCATTTTGTGCGCTATTACGCCATGGTCACACTTGTCGAAGGCTTTTGCAAAGTCTGTGTATATTACATCTGCATTCTTGTCTTCTAGTGCGTCTAGGACCTTGTCGTAGTGATCCAGTAATTGAGACAGACAGGAGCGACCTGCTCTAAACCCATGTTGCCCTGGATTGTGTAATTGATGGGTATCTAGATGGGTGGCGATCTTGCTTCTTAGGACCCTTTCAAAGATTTTTTTGGTATGGGATGTTAGTGTTATCGGTCTGTAATTCTTTGCTATTGCTTTACTGCCCCCTTTGTGGAGCGGGGCTATGTCTGTTGTTTTTAGTAACTGTGGGACGACCCCAGTGTCCATGCTCCATCTCCATAGGATGTTAAAAGCACGTGATAGGGGCTTCTTGTAGTTCTTGATGAACACGGAGTTCCATGAGTCTGGCCCTGGGGCAGAGTGCATGGGCATGTCATTTATCGCCTGTTCGAAGTCATTTGGCGTCAGGATAACATCAGATAGGCTTGTGTTTACCAAATTCTGTAGCTCTCTCATAAAAAAATAATTTAGATCTACTGACGTCTGCCAGCTCAGACTGACGCTAATGAAGTCTGTCAGATCAGACTGACGCTACTGAAATCTGTCAGGTCAGGCTGATACTACTGAAGTCTCCCAGCTCAGGTTGACACTACTGAAGTCTGTCAGCTCAGATCGACACTACTGAAGTCTGTCAGCTGAGACTGACACTACTGAAGTCTGTCAGCTTGGACTGACACTACTGAAGTCTGCCAGCTCAGACTGACACTACTGAAGTCTCCCAGCTCAGACTAACACTACTGAAGTCTCCCAGCTCAGATTGACACTACTGACAAGCACCTAAAGTCGGTACCTGACCAGCCGAGCTGTGGCTCGTACGTTGGATTGCGTGCAGCCAGCAGTAACAGCCTGGTTGATCAGGCTCTGGTCCACCAGGAGGCCTGGTCACAGACCGGGCCGCGGGGGCGTTGACTCCCGGAACTTTCTGCAGGTAAACTCCAGGTAAGCTGAAGTCTCTAAGCTCAGACTGACACTACTGAAGTATCCCAGCTCAGACTGACACTTCTGAAATCTCCCAGCTCAGACTGACACTACTGAAGTCTCCCAGCTCAGACTGACACTACTGAAGTCTGCCAGCTCAGACTGACACTACTGAAGTCTCCCAGCTCAGACTGACACTACTGAAGTCTCCCAGCTCAGACTGACAAAACTGAAGTCTCCCAGCTCAGACTGACACTACTGAAGTCTCCCAGCTCACTATAGAAGTCTGCCAGCTCAGGCTGACACTACTGAAGTCTGCCAGCTCAGACTGACACTACTGAAGTCTGCCAGCTCAGACTGACACTGCTGAAGTCTGCCAGCTCAGGCTGACACTACTGAAGTCTCCCAGCTCAGACTGACACTATTGAAGTCTGCCAGCTCAGACTGACACTACTGAAGTCCCCCAGCTCAGACTGACACTACTGAAGTCTCCCAGCTCAGTCTGACACTACTGAAGTCTCCCAGCTCAGACTGACACTACTGAAGTCTCCCAGCTCAGACTGACACTACTGAAGTCTCCCAGCTCAGACTGACACTACTGAAGTCTCCCAGCTCAGACTGACACTACTGAAGTCACCCAGCTCGCTATAGAAGTCTGCCAGCTCAGGCTGACACTACTGAAGTCTGCCAGCTCAGACTGACACTACTGAAGTCTGCCAGCTCAGACTGACACTACTGAAGTCTGCCAGCTCAGGCTGACACTACTGAAGTCTGCCAGCTCAGACTGACACTACTGAAATCTGCCAGCTCAGACTGACACTACTGAAGTCTGCCAGCTCAGGCTGACACTACTGAACTCTCCCAGCTCAGACTGACACTACTGAAGTATGCCAGCTCAGACTGACACTACTGAAGTCCCCAAGCTCAGGCTGACACTACTGAAGTCTCCCAGCTCAGACTGACACTACTGAAGTCTCCCAGCTCAGGCTGACACTACTGAAGTCTCCCAGCTCAGGCTGACGCTACTGAAGTCTCCCAGCTCAGGCTGACACTACTGAAGTCTCCCAGCTCAGGCTGACACTACTGAAGTCTCCCAGTTCAGGCTGACACTACTGAAGTCTCCCAGTTCAGGCTGACACTACTGAAGTCTCCCAGCTCAGACTGACACTACTGAAGTATGCCAGCTCAGACTGACACTACTGAAGTCTGCCAGCTCAGGCTGACACTACTGAAGTCTCCCAGCTCAGGCTGACACTACTGAAGTCTGCCAGCTCAGGCTGACACTACTGAAGTCTCCCAGCTCAGGCTGACACTACTGAAGTCTCCCAGGTCAGGCTGACACTACTGAAGTCTCCCAGCTCAGGCTGACACTACTGAAGTCTCCCAGCTCAGGCTGACACTACTGAAGTCTCCCAGCTCAGACTGACACTACTGAAGTCTGCCAACTCAGGCTGACACTACTGAAGTCTCCCAGCTCAGGCTGACACTGCTGAAGTCTCCCAGCTCAGGCTGACACTGCTGAAGTCTCCCAGCTCAGGCTGACACTGCTGAAGTCTCCCAGCTCAGGCTGACACTACTGAAGTCTGCCAGCTCAGGCTGACACTACTGAAGTCTCCCAGCTCAGACTGACACTACTGAAGTCTCCCAGCTCAGGCTGACACTGCTGAAGTCTCCCAGCTCAGGCTGACACTACTGAAGTCTGCCAGCTCAGGCTGACACTACTGAAGTCTCCCAGCTCAGGCTGACACTACTGAAGTCTCCCAGCTCAGGCTGACACTACTTAAGTTTCCCAGCTCAGGCTTATACTGTCAAGTCTCCCAGCTCAGGCTGATACTATGAAGTCTCCCAGCTCAGGCTGACACTACTGAAGTCTGCCAGCTCAGGCTGACACTACTGAAATCTGCCAGCTCAGACTGACACTACTGAAGTCTGCCAGCTCAGGCTGACACTACTGAACTCTCCCAGCTCAGACTGACACTACTGAAGTATGCCAGCTCAGACTGACACTACTGAAGTCCCCCAGCTCAGACTGACACTACTGAAGTCTCCCAGCTCAGACTGACACTACTGAAGTATGCCAGTTCAGACTGACACTACTGAAGTCCCCAAGCTCAGGCTGACACTACTGAAGTCTCCCAGCTCAGACTGACACTACTGAAGTCTCCCAGCTCAGGCTGACACTACTGAAGTCTGCCAGCTCAGACTGACACTACTAAAGTCTGCCAACTCAGACTGACACTACTGAAGTCTCCCAGCTCAGACTGACACTACTGAAGTCTCCCAGCTCAGGCTGACACTACTGAAGTCTGCCAACTCATCCAGTATGATGAAGGATGACAGGAAAATCATCCAGTGTAATGAGATATGCTAAACAAACATATATTTTGCTATAACCTCACAAACATCATATAGATGAGGAGAGCCACACAATGTGGTGCATAGAATCAAATTTAGTTAATAAGAACAACACTCATTCACTAACATTATTAACTTATTAACAACAATTTATAGACAATTCTTCAATAAGAGTAATTGCAGAATAATAATATGAAGCTATACTGTTATTCTGGTAGAAATGGGTATTGTTATTATGCATTTTTTAATTAAAAAATATAAGTTTCGTTGGTTTTAGAAAGTAAAGAGCAGACATGTTTGTTTATGTCAGCTGAGCTGAGGGGCAGACCGGCCGCTCCTCTTATTATCATTTTCTGGTGATATATCTGTGAGGTATTCATTAATTGTATGTTAGAAGCTTGTATATATGTGGGGTTTTTTGTTGCCAGGTGTAACTTAGAGGAAGTAATCCACATGTGTCGTTGGTAATTTAGTAGCAGGTTGCCGTTAGTTTTTAGTTTAATATGTTTATTTTGTGGACTTGTAATTTGCAGTTATGTGTAATTTACCTAATTACTTACTTACTAATAGTGATTTTTACCTAATTAGTTACTAATTGTGATGCTCTTGCTTCAAGGGGTTAGAATTTTTCCCTTGAGCAGCTGTGATTATCGTCCATTAACCAGATTAACTTACCTAACTTTATTTACGTACACATAAATACAATTACACAAATAATTATCCATAGTAATTTATGTGTAAATTACTTACTTGGATAATAAAGTCAAAGTGACTTATTTCCATCGGGGTCTTTGTAATATTAATTAAACCCTGAAAGTTAAAACAGTTGAGTAACTCAACTGTGTGAAAATCATTTACAATAAAATTAGACATACTAACAGGCTTGAGCATCTAACAGGCTTGAGCATCTAGCAGGCTTGAACATCTAGCAGGCTTGAGCATCTAACAGGCTTGAGCATCTAGCAGGCTTGAACATCTAGCAGGCTTGAGCATCTAACAGGCTTGAGCATCTAGCAGGCTTGAGCATCTATCAGGCTTGAACTTCTAGCAGGCTTGAGCATCTAACAGGCTTGAGAATCTAACAGGCTTGAGCATCTAACAGGCTTGAGCATCTAACAGGCTTGAGCTTCTAATATGCTTGAGCGTCTAACAGGCTTTAGCTTCTAACAGGCTTGAGCATTTAACAGGCTTGAACATCTAACAGGCTTGAGCTTCTAATATGCTTGAGCGTCTAACAGGCTTTAGCTTCTAACAGGCTTGAGCTTCTAACAGGCTTGAGCTTCTAACAGGCTTGAGCTTCTAACAGGCTTAAGCTTCTAACAGGCTTGAGCATCTAACAGGCTTGAGCTTCTAACAGGCTTAAGCTTCTAACAGGCTTGAACATCTAACAGGCTTGAGCATCTAACAGGCTTGAGCATCTAACAGGCTTGAGCATCTAGCAGGCTTGAGCATCTAGCAGGCTTGAGCATCTAGCAGGCTTGAGCATCTAGCAGGCTTGAGCATCTAATAGGATTGAGCATCTAACAGGCTTGAGCATCTAGCAGGCTTGAGCATCTAACAGGCTTGAGCATCTAACAGGCTTGAGCATCTAGCAGGCTTGAGCATCTAACAGGCTTGAGCATCTAACAGGCTTGAGCATCTAACAGGCTTGAGCATCTAACAGGCTTGAGCTTCTAATATGCTTGAGCATCTAACAGGCTTTAGCTTCTAACAGGCTTGAGCATCTAACAGGCTTGAACATTAACAGGCTTGAGCATTTAACAGGCTTGAACATTAACAGGCTTTAGCTTCTAACAGGCTTGAGCATTTAACAGGCTTGAACATTAACAGGCATGAGCATCTAACAGGCTTGAGCATCTAACAGGCTTGAGCTTCTAACAGGCTTGGGCTTCTAACAGGCTTGATCTTCTAACAGGCTTAAGTTTCTAACAAGCTTGAACATCTAACAGGCTTGAGTATCTAATAGGCTTGAAGACATTCCATCAAACGGGTTTTATCAATTCCTTTATTCAGTTCATCGCACTGTATGACCCTTACGAGTTTAGCACTTGGTTATGAATAAACTAATAATTATTCATTTCATGATAGATCCAGCAGTCTTGTGTGAGTGTGTTAGATAGGAGTGCATGGAAACAGACAAGTAGTTCATAATGGATGTGCTGTTGTAGTGTGAGCAAGGTAAGTTTTATGAAGATTATTATTATAATCAAGGGGGAAGCACTAAACCCGGAGGATTATACAGCGCCTGGGGGGGGGATATGTGGAAGGCATTCAGGCTTAATTCGGGGAACTGGAGCACAGATCCAATTCCCTAAATCAAGAGCCCCTCACCAACATCAAGGAACCTTCCTTGAGGGGACAAAGAGAGTTTAACTGGTTAGCTGGACTTGAGTCCTAGAGGTGGGAAGAGCAGTGCATGCACTCTGAGGGAGGGGTGGAGACGTTAGTAAGTTTATCTAGGTACAGTTACACATAAGTACATTTATCATATCTGGTAACTTGTAACTTACCTACTATAACCCCAGAAAGGTCAGACAAAGTAACTTATTTCGTTTGTGGCCTTGTAACATCTTATTATTTAAATCCTAGCAGTAAGTTACAGTAGAAATCAATCATGATTATAGGGATATTCTTGATTAAGTCTTCATTATTTGTTAGGTTTGTATTTTTATTCCATTATGCAATGTGAATGATGAGACAAAATTAATATGAATTGCATATACAATATGTACTATGGTATACAGTGGTAAGAATATATTTACAGTAAACCCTCAATTTAAGGGACCTTGATTTAATAGACTTTGGTAATATAGGACATCTGGGTCATCTGATTCATAAAAATAGAAAAAGTCCATTGGTTAGAAATTTGTCCATTATTGGTATGATCACAGCAAAACAATCTTGTCTATCCACCACACCATTATTAGCCACCGCCTTTCCTTTATTAGTCTATTAAATTGAGGATTCACTGTAAATTCTTTTGATAAATTGTATTAATATCCTGCATTAAGTAGAATATTAATGCAATTTATCAAAAAGTAATATAAGTTACTATTGTGTATGTATAATAAAGATTGTTCAGAATACAGATTACTTCAGGGTTTCTTCATTATTACCTCTATTACATTCTTTAAGAGCTACAGTGGAACCTCAGTTTTTGTGATTAATTCATTCCAGAAAGTCTGACGAAAACTGAATTGTACAAAAACTGCATCAATATTTCCCATAAGAAATAATATAAATCCAATTAATCCATTCCAGACACCCAAAAATTTTAACAAAAAATACATTTTATAGAGAATAACTTTATTTATTTGTTTAGAAATTTTAGCATACATACAGAGGTACAAAAAAAATACAGGTAAGAGCAGCATGCCAAAGCCACTTATATGCATAGCATTATGGGTTGGCTTAAAATTAACTTAAGATTAACTAAGCAATGATGAAATCAGTGATAAGACATTATTGTAAACAGATAACTATAAAGCACAAATGAGTATCACAAAGACAGGTCATATGGTTGCATGCATTGCTGTTCATTCAGTAGAATGGAGTATTCTGTTAGGTAGTGTATTTAAAAAAATAACAAAGTTAGATTGGGTCTTAGGTTTAACATTTATGTGATATAATTGTGAGTAACATTTTGGATATACAATTTATAAGGTTCAGTTATTCAGTATTTATTTGGTTTTGAGTGAGTAAGTGAACTTTGAGAAGAGACTTGAATTTATAAACAGGTAGTGTTTCTTTTATATTTACTGGTAATGAATTCCAGATTTTAGGGCCTTTTATGTGCATTGAGTTTTTGCATAGCGTGAGATGGACACGAGGAACATCAAAGAGTGATCTGTGCCTTGTGTTATGGTCATGTGTTCTGTTGAGGTTGGCAAGGAGATGTTTGAGGGGAGGGTTAATATCAGAGTTAAGTGTTCTATGTATGTAATAGGTGCAATAATAAGTATGGATGTTTTGTATGGTGAGTAGGTTGAGTGTTTTGAATATTGGTGGAGTGTGTTGCCTGTAGTGAGAATTTGTTATCATTCTAACTGCAACCTTTTGTTGGGTAATTAGTGGTCTGAGATGGTTAATTGTTGTTGAGCCACATGCACAAATTCCATAGGTGAGATAGGGGTAAATAAGAGAGTGATAAAGGGCCAGGAGGGCTGACTGTGGAACATAGTACCGTATCTTCGATAGTATGCCTACAGTCTTGGAAATTTTCTTAGAAATTTGTTGTATATGTGTATGAAATTTGAGTCTATTATCGAGGTGGATTCCTAAGAATTTTCCCTCTGTTAGTTTTGTGATAGGTGATCCGTTTATCGTTATGTTAAGAGGTACATCTGTAGCTCTGTTACCAAACTGAATGAAGTAGGTTTTGTCAATGTTTAGTGTAAGTTTGTTAGTCCTCATCCAGGTAGATATTTTCTGTAATTCGGTGTTTACAGTATTGGCTAGCGTGACTGGGCTCGGGTGAGAGAAGACGTATGTAGTGTCATCTGCAAAAAGTGTGGGTTTGAGTAATTGCGAAGCGTTTGGTAGGTCATTTATGTATAGGAGAAAGAGAAGAGGGCCAAGGACACTTCCCTGTGGGACACCAACTGTAATTGGTAGTGCGGAAGAGCTTGCCCCATTTGCGTACACATATTGGCTTCTGTTGCTGAGGTAAGACTTGAGGTAGTTGAGGGAGTGCCCTCTTATACCATAGTGTGACAATTTTACGTGGAGCAAGTCATGGTCAACTGTATCAAAAGCTTTACGTAAGTTAATGAAGATCCCCAGTGGGACTTCTTTTTTCTCTATTGCAGTGTATATATGTTCTAGCATGTGTATAATAGCATCATTAGTATTTTTATTAGGCCTGAATCCAAATTGGCAAGGGTTGAGAATGTTTTGGGAGATGAGGTAGGAGTAGATTCGTTTATGAATTAATTTTTCGAAGATTTTTGAGAGAGGGTGTAAATTGGATATTGGCCTATAGTTATTCAACTCTGTTTGGTCTCCTCCTTTATAGTTTTACATACAGAAAACAATGAGAAATAAATATAAATGACTAATGAAATGGATAAATAAACATTTAACATCACTTTTACTTTTATTGAAGACTCTTGTTGATGTATGGAAGACGGCGAGGAGGGGAGAGGGAGGAGGAGAGGATAGTGTTTGGAAAGGGAATCCCCTTCCATAAAGACTTCAGGTATCAAGGCCCTATCCAGGGTTCCCTTTTTTGTCATTTACTTGCACTAGGACCAGCTTGAGAGTCACTGGACCCCTGTCGCACAAAAGATCTGTCCAGAGAGGTCTGTTTCTGGCCTCTCTTTAAGATTTGTCTAAAATGGGACAAGGCATTGTCATTGAACATGTTGCAGACACAGCTTGCAACAGCTTTGTTAGGGTGATATTTCTCCACAAAACTTTGCAACTCATTCCACTTTTCACACATGTACTTAATCACTGATGATTTTCATTGCCAAACCCAACAAGGACAACCTCAACCCCGAGAACTATAGGCCTATCTCCTTACTCGAAGTCACAGGCAGTCTTCGAAAGAATAATCTCTAACAGGCTGAATTACTAAATGGAGGGGTGTTAATGTTGCAGTTTAAAAACTGTAGTGTAAAGCACCCTTCTGGCAAGACAGTGATGGAGTGAATGATGGTGAAAGTTTTTCTTTTTCGGGCCACCCTGCCTTGGTGGGAATCGGCCGGTGTGATAATAAAAAAAAAAAAGTTCAACCACCTATTCTCTAAAAGGCAGTTCGGCTTCAGGTCCCGCTGCAGTACACAGCATGCTATAAATATCATCTTCGATGCCGTGGCCAGCCTGAAGAAGCAAGGGAACCTGGCCTTGATTGTCACCAGGGACGTACACAAGGCCTTCGAAAGCCTGTGGCACAACAGTCTCATTTTTCAAACTCGTAGACCTCCCTGACCATAACTGGACCTTTCTCAGGCTCATCTACAACTTCTTAACAGGAAGAAGAATCATCCCCATCTTCCACGGCACGGAAGCAACTCCCTTCATGCCGACAGCAGGAGTACCCCAAGGCTCTTGCCTCAGCCCTATACTCTTCAACATATACGTCAATGACCTCCCCCAGCCTGAGCACAATGATACCATCATCACCTAGTTTGCAGACGATGTTATCCATGTAGTCTCTTCTACCCCCACCGCTGGTGCAAATAAGCATAGGAGAGCAATAGATAAAATGAATGAAGAACTAAGGAGAACAGCTAGGTGGGAGAAGAAATGGAGAATCACAACCAACCCAGACAAAGTCCTCATCAGCACCATCGGCTGCTTACCATCAACCATAGAAGACAAAGGGGCATTTCCATCAGAGGCACCCGAATTGCTGTTAGGAATCCAAACAAGATCCTAGGATACAAGATCGACAGATTACTCAACTCTACATCCCACATAACCAAAAAAGTAAACCTAGCGAAAGCCCGCCTTGGCCAACTTTATCGATTTAAAGCAGCCCCTTCCCACATCAGACAACACCTGTACAAGATGATGATCAGACCTCTGATAGAATACCCTTGTGTACCCATGTCACTAACAAACAAAACCAACATGCTAAAACTCCAAAGAGTCCAAAACAGAGCCCTCTGCTTTATCACTGGCACCAGATTCAGAGACAGAATCAGGACCGAAGACCTGCACATACAACAGAGAATCACTTCAATCTAATGAAGAGACAACTATATGACATGCAGGAACACTATACCTGACAGAGAGAACCCTCCCCAACCATCGAACACAATCAACTACACCATTAGCATCCCCTACCACAGATACCAAAGAATGGCCATCCAACAAAGAGTTCGACGCTTCATCCACAAGGAGAACTTCCTTCGACCAAAAATCTTAAGTGACCTCCCCGAAGAAGAAGAATGGATACCACCAGAACCATTCTACGTCCAGTAACATGGACTAACGCTCCCCAATTCTGGGTGACCCACTTCTATCAATCAACACCTCACAACTAACCTTGTAACACCTACAATTATACTCTAGCAGGACACCACCTCAGAAACTGCTTGGCCAGCCAACTTCAGGAGCAACCAACCTCCATCAAATGACCTGCAGCTACCACCTGCAGCTGCGGCCTTACGACCAACCTCTTGCAAAAAAAAAGGCAATTGCAAACAGTATGCATCCTTCCAATTCAGTGGCACACTGGTATACAGACAATATAGCAGTGTGCAATTGATGGACAGTAGGTATACCTATCTCATGAAGTCAACTTTTCTACAAATTACACAACATACACACACGCATATTTAAATTGCACCAAAGTAGATAGGCCACTTACCTTTAAAACCCTACCTACCCCACCACCCTCCCAAACCTTTCCAACATTCCATCCTTACCCATGCTTCTTCCTCCCCCGTCTTACCAAAGCTCTGGTCAGAACCTTGTTACCTCATTCTTAATCACTGAAGAAGGCACATTCTCGCCTCTCTCTTCCTCCTCCTTTGAAGCAATTTCCTCAGCTGCAGTCTGTTGCTGTTCCAGTTGAAGGTCTTTCAGCTCTTCAGTGGTTAGCTCTTCCCTGTGGCTGTCCACCAACTCTTTCACATCCTGGCCACTCACATCCAACCCCATGGGCTTCCCCATTGTCAGCTCTATGAAAACCGAGCCGATGTACGAAAACTGGGACAAAATTTTGACGAAAAAGTTGTCGAAAACTGAATCTTACGAAAACCAGGGCATACAAAAACCGAGGTTCCACTGTAGTTCCTTTCTTTACTCTCTTACATCTTTCAAGGGTAGGGGGGATGCCTTGATATTGAAGGGCTCTCAGTCCAGGAAATTGGAGCAATCTTTTCCTGCAGGGAAAGACATGCTTTTATCCTATACTGCATACAGTATGTTGAATTTATAATGATTTTATTTTATCTGTAGTTGATCATTCATGGTGGCTTGCTTCCCATGAAGCACTTGTGTTTGCTCATGTGTCTGTTTTCAAACCACTTTCCTGGTATCAGTTACCAAGGCTTATATCATCTTTTGCCTTGCTAGATTGATCACATAATTTGATGTCTTTTGTATATGGTACCTGCACAAAAGTAGTCTGCTTATTATATACTGTACATATATACTCATTTCAGATCTCTTGGAGGGCATTGCTAGTGCAGAAATTGCGAACAGATACACACTAAAATTGCAAATAGATACATATTGGGATGGATCCTAGTATGAGTTCACCACATTCATATTTCCCTGTGACACATTCTCCTCAAGGTTAGTCAAATTATGAACATTCATTTATCTCTGCAAGATATGAATTATAAGAGTTGTATATACCCTAAGAGATATATGTCTTTCAGTGTATTTACACGTAATGTACTTTAATTCCACAGTTCAGTTATCAAAGTATTCTTGATTGGTGTTGTACAGGTGAAATGCAGCCTTGATTCAATTCAATTCAATTCAGGTTTATTCTCTATAATGGTTACAATGTGGGGTTTACAGGTTTTGGGTATTTTGTGGTTTACATGTTATAAAATACTAATTACAGAGGGGGCCACTAGGACACCTAGCATGGCTAGGCATTTCGAGCAGGCTTAGATAAATTCTTAACATTAAATCCTTACAGATTATGGTATTAAGGCTAAGTGACTACATCATAATTTGTGAGTTTAGCAATGTGAATGCTTTTGTTTTGGCACAATACAAGGTGTCTATATTTGAGTATCATAGGCAAACTTATGACTAGTTAGGATTTATTATTTTAAGATTAAGATTAGTATTTCTGTGTTTATAGTCAGTGGGTGAGTGAGTGTAATTTTGAACCACCAGGTGGTTATCATGTAGTTAGTTGTCAGGGTGGATCAGGGAGATAAGATGTTTTCTAACTGTAGTTTTGAAAGTGATGAATGTGTCTGCAGTTCTAGAGTTTTCAGGTAGGGTGTTCCAGATTTTAGGTCCTTTGAAATACATTGAATTTTTGTAAAGGTTTAGTCGGACACGGGAATGTCATAGAGATGTTTGTGTCTGGTGTTATGCCTGTGGATCCTGTCACAACTATCAAGAAAGCATTTTAGGTCAAGGTTAACCCTTTGACTGTTTCAGGCCCCTCTCTGAAACTCATTCTATGTCGCCAAATATTCGAAAAAAAACAAATTATTTTTTCTTATGAAAATGTTAGGAATATTTTTCTGAGTGTTTTAAGCCTAAAAAAAATTTTTGCCATCAGTACTTACCGAGATATAGAGCCGCAAAGTTTGCAGAAAGTGACGTGCGTACGGCAACAGCGGCGACTGCCGCCCACCCGGTATTCTTTTATTTACTCTAATTCAAAGGTTTCTTGCATTTTTCAATATTTTTCTGTTTCAGGTAACTTATGTGGCCTGTGAGACCAATGTAAGGTGCATTGTTCAAATACAATAACAGAACAAACTTTATCACTATTAGTTTGAGAATACACTTTGTTTACACAAACAAACAATACAAAACAATGTTTATTACTATTGTTTCATAATATATATATACATATGTACAGTCACTAAACATGTTCCTAGAACTGCTGCAGCTTGTGGAACTCTTTGAAACATGGGTATATGCAGAGGGGCACTTGACACTCCTCACACATAAAACGAGTGTCTCTGCGTGTTTGTGGGCGTTTTGTGGTATGTGTACATACATAACACCTCTTCTGAGCATTTTTCTTGGCAGTAGTAGGAGGCAGTTGCATGGGGTAGTGATCACCAGGCCTGAAACGAGATGACGTGTGTTGGTAATTTCGTGGGCGCTGGTCTATTGCAGGTGTTGCTCCTTGGTACTTTGCAATTATTTGTCTGATTACTGACAAGCAAAATTCACCATATTTTGGTGTTTTGTTGGTCTTCAACTTGTATATGTTATAAGCATTCAGCATAGAGATATCAACAAGATGGAAAAAAAGTTTTATATACGACTTATAACTCTTGCGTACACAGTCTGCAAACCCAATCTGCATGTCACATTTGTCCACTAAGTGCATATTGAGGTTGTAGTCCATGACAGCTGCAGGCTTTAGAATGGGTTCATTGGTCTCTCTGTTGTGCCTGCCACTGTGTACCATTTCGTTTCGGTGAACTGATGTCAATAATGTGACATCACGTTTGTCATGCCACCGAAATGCCATGATGTCATTGGCAGCAAAGGCTTGCACCTCACCTCTGCGAGTGCCAGTTTCGAACCTTGGCATATGTTTACGATTACGACGCACTGTGAAACACACGTCTGTCAAGTTCACTCGCAAGAAATCACTGAGTAAGGGGCTTGTGTACCAGTTATCGGTAAATAACACATGCCCCTTACCAAGATATGGTTCCATCATTGTTTGAACCACATCACCAGAGATACCCAATAACTTCATGGTATCTCTCAAAGTATTACTGCCAGTGTACACTGATATCCAAAACTAGACCACTTCTGCAATCACACAGTACAAATAGCTTTATACCAAAGCGTTTCCTCTTGCTTGGTATATATTGCTTGAATGAGAGTCTTCCTTTGAATAAAATCAAGGACTCATCAATAACAAGCTTCCTGAAGGGATAAAAATACATGCAGCACTTTTGTTTCAGGTACATAAACACATTTCTTATCTTATATAACCTGTCGCTTCTGTCAGGCCTGGTTTTGTCTGAAAAGTGTAACATACGTAACAGTATCAGGAAACGATTGACACCTATAATGTCACTAAAACCTGGAGTTGAAATCAGGCGTTCTGTTGCCCAGTATGTGGTGACAGTGTGCTTATACACATGTGGCATAAGCATTATTATGGCAAAAAACAGGTACATCTCTGCCACAGTTGTCTCCTTCCACTTGTGTAGCCGTGATTTTGGTGAGAGAATTGTATTTGCCATGGTGTAATCACAGTATGTGTTTGTTTCCCCTGACAATGATGTCCATCAGGGGTTCATCAAAGAATAACTCAAAGCAGTCCAGTTCACTGGCATTGTTCCCAAGTGGACATGATGGCTTTATTCCACTTTGTGTTTCATCAAAGTCATGGGGACTGGGAACAAACTCGTCACCGTCCTGCCAACCCGAGATGCGGTCTGCTGGTGGGGTCTGGATATTGTACCATGGTTGTGGTTGTGCAGGTTGTGGTTGTGCAGGTTGTGAGAGTGTGGGGTCGGGTGAGGCTGGTTGTTGTGCAGAGTCAGCAGCGTGGGTAGTAGCGTGGCCCGCTGATGGTGCCACTTGGGCCGTGCCACCCTCACTATCACCACCACTGCCTGCTCCCTCACTCACATCATTCATACCCATCGTTACAATATCGTCATCTTCACTATCAGGTCGTGGTGTAGGGCCATGGGATGTGCTCCCAGAGTTTCTCCTTCCCCTTGGAACAACATATGAGACACTGCCAGACTGCATGCTACGTCGTACATACTGCCGCTTCACTGGGGAATATTCACCCTCACTGTCACTAGAACTGCTTTCAATGACCTTGAAATCACTATCACATTCACTGCTAACATCTGGGTGTTGTACACGACCAAGTAGTTTCCTCTTTCGTCCTGGTACAGGCGAACGTGAACAAGCCGGCCCAGCACCAGAGGTGGAAGGTTGTGGGTCACCTTGGTTTTCCTCACTAATTACGTTATCCTGGGCACTTTTTCCGGTAACACTCACTTCAAAACCCTGGAATTCACTGTCACTGACATTTTGCTTGGGAACAAAAGACCTCCAATCTGCCGAGGAGTGAGGAACTTCTTACCGAGAGGCATGGTGAAAATGGACTAACAAGATGGCGTTCCCACAATGCACCGCTGGGTCCCAGATTTTTTTCACAGGGTGCACACCGACCACTGAGACCCATTCTCTCTCATGTAAGCCTACCAGGCCTTTCCCGCTTGATTTGAAGCCGCTAGAATTTGTGCGTATAAATACGTCAGAAACATTGGCTCGTAAGACGTATTTATACGTTGTAAACAGTCAAAGGGTTAATATTGGAGTTTAAGGTCCTGTAGATATAGATTGCACAGTAGTAAGTGTGGATGTTCTGAACAGGGAGTAAGTTTAGATCTATGAAGAGTGGGGGGTGTGTTGCCAGGGATGGGATTTAGTGATTATTCTTACTGCGGCTTTTTGTTGGGTTATTATTGGCTTTAGGTGTGTTGCTGCAGTTGAACCCCAAGCACAGATAGCATAGGTGAGGTATGGATATATAAGTGAATGGTATAGTGTGAGAAGGGCAGTTTGCGGCACGTAGTATCGTATCTTGGAGAGGATCCTAACCGTTTTGGATACTTTTTTGGTTATGTGTTGGATATGGGTGCTGAAATTTAGGTTGTTGTCTAGGTATAGGCCAAGGAATTTGCCCTCATTATGTTTGGCAATTAGAGTGTTGTCGATCTTAATGTTAAGTTGCGCAACACCTGTTCTGCTACCAAACATAATATAGTAGGTTTTGCCAGTGTTAAGTGTAAGTTTATTGGCTGTCATCCAAGTCAATATTTTGAGCAGCTCCTCATTAACAATGGTGTTAAGGGTGGCAAGATTAGGGTGAGAGATGACATAAGTGATGTCGTCAGCAAAGAGAATGGGTTTCAGGTGTTGGAATATGTTTGGAAGATCATTGATGTAAATGAGGAAGAGCAGGGGTCCAAGGACACTTCCCTGCGGAACTCCAGTATCAAGTGGCTGTATTGATGAGGCTGTGTCTTTAATGGTGACATACTGATACCTATTAGAAAGGTAGGATTTAAAATATGCGAGCGCATGGCCTCTTATACCGTAGTGGTCAAGTTTGTGGAGTAGGATGCCGTGCTCTACTGTGTCAAACGCTTTTCTTAGGTCAATAAAAATTCCTAGCGGATATTCCTTATTTTCCAATGCTGTGTAAAGCAGGTCTAGCATTTTTATAATTGCATCATTAGTGCTTTTATTTTTCCTGAATCTAAATTGGCAGGGGTTGAGTATGTTTTGTGACGTTATAAATGAATATAGTCTCCTGTGCACGAGTTTCTCGAAGATTTTGGATAGTAATGGTAAGTTTGATATTGGCCTATAGTTGTTTACGTCTGTAGGGTCACCACCTTTATGTATTGGTGTAACCCTTGCTGTCTTGAGTAGTGTCGGGAAAGTGCTAGTTTCTAGTGACTTGTTAAAAAGTAATGGTAATAGCATGCGAAAGGACATGGGCCGCTCGCTTGTACAATAATGGTGGGACATGAGACAGATTCCCCAAGTTATTTTTAAGTGACTTTATGATCGCGGTGACTTCCGTGGGCTCAGATGGTACAAGATAGAAGGAATTTGGGAAATTCCCATCTAGGTAGTCCCTGGCACGTGCATTGGTACGTGGGATTTTACTGGCGAGATTAGATCCTATGTTTGAGAAGAAGTCGTTTATCTTGTTAGCTGTATCAGTGGGATGCAGTGGTGTTTCATGAGGTTTAGTTAGAACAATATTCTTGTTTTTTTTTTTTCAGTTTGTGGGTCCCCAGAATCTGGGAAAGTGTTTTCCAGGTCTTTTTTATATCTCCTCTTGTGTCAGTGAATCTGCTGGAGTAGTACAGTTGTTTGGCTTTCTTTATTAATTTGGTGAGAACTGTTGAATATTGTTTAAGAATATCTTTGTGTATTAAGCCCTGTCTATATTGCTTTTCATATTGGTGTTTCTTATCAATGGATTTCAGAATGCTGCTGGTTAGCCATGGGCAACCAAGCCGTTTATTCGTGATCTGTTTCGTTTTTATAGGACAATGTTTGTTGTATAGTCTAAGTATTTTGTTAAGAAAAATGTCTGTCCAATCATCAATACCATTGGCATTGGAGAATTCTGTAGGCCAGTCAACAGTCTCTAGGTCTGCTGTGAAATTCCTTATTGAGGCCTCGTCATGGAGTCTAAATGAAACTTTGTTGTATTCGAGTGGTGGCTTACTAATGTTTGTTAAGAGGAAGGTTGGGTAGTGGTCAGTAGTGCTGTCTGTGATTATCCCTGATTTAAGGGGGGCTAGTACAGTGGACCCCCGCTTAACGATCACCTTCCAATGCGACCAATTATGTAAGTGTATTTATGTAAGTGCGTTTGTACGTGTATGCTTGGGGGTCTGAAATGGACTAATCTACTTCACAATATTCGTTATGGGAACAAATTCGGTTAGTACTGGCACCTGAACATACTTCTGGAGTGAAAAAATATCGTTAACCGGGGTCCACTGTATATTGGTCCATATGTGGTCTATTATGGTTGCACTTGTCTCAGTGAGCCTGGTTGGTTTAGTTATTGTTGGTATGAGAAGTGTGTTGTTCATATTGTTGATGAAATCAGTTACAGTCTGATCATGTGGTAGGCCAAGGTTGATATTGAAGTCTCCAGCTAAGAGAAGGTGGTGCTTGTTCATTTGTCTGTTTGTTATTAGTGACTTTAGATTCTCACTGAAGTTTGGGATGTTTGTGTGGGGTATCCGGTATATGGCACCGATTGTTATAGGCGTCTTGAGGTTTTTTACAGTAAAATTAGCAAAAATGTATTCCCCATATTCATCACTAAAGCAATTAGTGCTAATACAAGATAGTTGGTTAGAGTAATAGATTGCAGTACCACCCCCAACTTGGTATGGTCTGCAGTTGTGGATTGCTGTGTATCCTGGTAGTGGGTAGATATCAATTGTGTCCTGCTTTAGCCAGGTCTCAGTAAGAATAATGCAGGAGAAGGGTGTCTTTAGTGACTCAAGGAGTGCCAGGAGGTCATCATAGTGTTTGCTTAAGGACCTGATGTTGTAGTTAAGAACTGATAGACTTTGAGCAGTGTTCAGGATAGTGCTGGCTTGTGATGCTGTGTAATAAAGGCAGTTACTTTCCAATAAGTTTTGATTGTGTGTTAGATTATGGAGGTTTAGATCAGGGTCAACGTGATCATTCATCTTTTAGGTTTAACCCTTTGACTGTCGAAGGGCCAAATCCTGAAGTTGCTTCTGGTGTCGCAAAATATTCGAAAAAAAAAAAAATTATTTTTTCTTATGAAAATGTTAAGATTATTTTTCTGATTGTTTTAGTCCCAAAAAAAAATTTTCCCATCAGTACTTACCGAGATATAGAGTCCTGAAGTTTGCTGAAATTGATCTGCTGGCGGCAACAGCGGCGACTGCCGCTCACCCGGTAAACTTTTATTTACTTGTATTCGATGGTTTCTTGTTTTTTTCACTATTTTATTTTTTCACATAACTTTTGTGGCCTGTGAGACCAAATTATTGTGCAATGTTCAAATATACACTCGTTGAATGTAACACAATTATAGCAAAAACACTCGTATCATTATAATGTTGCTAAAACTTGTTTACACAAACAAACAATGTAAACAAATGTTTATTACGATTGCTTTATAATATATATACATATGTACAATCACTGGACACTTTATTAGAAGTGCTGCAGCTTGTGGAATTCTTTGAAACATGGGTATAAGCACAATGGTGTCTTACACTCCTCACACATAAAACGAGTGTCTCTGCGTTTTTGTTGGCGTTTTGTGGTATGTCCACAGACAAAACACCTCTTCTGAGCATTTTTCTTGGCAGTAGTAGCAGGCAGTGGTATGGGGTAGTGATCACCAGGCCTCAGACGAGAGGACATGTGTTGATAATTTCGTGGGCGCTGGTCTATTGCAGGTGTTGTTTCTTGGTACTTGAATATTATTTGTCTGATGACTGACAAACAAAATTCACCATATTTGGGTTTGTTCTTGGTCTTCAACTTATACATATTATAAGCATTCAGCATGGAAATGTCAAGAAGATGGAAAAACAGTTTTATGTACCACTTATAACTCTTGCGAACACAGTCAGCAAACCCAATCTGCATGTCACATTTGTCCACTAAGCGCATATTGAGGTTGTAATCCATCACAGCTGCAGGTTTTACAATAGGTTCTTTGGTCTCTCTATTCTGCTTGCCAGTCTCTACCATTTCGTGTCGGTGAACTGATGTCAGCAGTGTGACATCACGTTTGTCATGCCACCGAAATGCCATGATGTCATTGGCAGCAAACACCTGCACTTCACCTCTACGACTGCCAGCTTCGAACCTAGGCATATGTTTACGACTTCTACGCACTGTGCCACACACATCTGTCATGTTCACTCGCAAGAAATCACTGAGTATAGGGCTTGTGTACCAGTTGTCAGTATATAAAATATGCCCCTTACCAAGATATGGCTCCATCATTGTTCTAACCACATCACCAGAGATACCCAGTAACTTCCTGGTATCTTCCATTGTTTTACCGCCAGTGTACACAATTATATCCAAAACCAGACCAGTTTTGCAATCACACAGAACAAATAACTTTATACCAAAGCGTTTCCTCTTGCTTGGTATATACTGCTTGAATGAGAGTCTTCCTTTGAACAAAATCAAAGACTCGTCAATAACAAGCTTCCTGAAGGGATAAAAATACATACAGCACTTTTGTTTCAGGTACATAAACACACGTCTGATCTTATATAACCTGTCGCTTCTGTCAGGCCTGGTTTTGTCTGAAAAGTGTAACATACGTAACAGTAACACAAATCTATTCACTGGTATAATGTCACTGAAAGCAGGGGTTGAAATCAGGCGGTCTGTCGCCCAGTATGTGCTGACACTATGCTTATACACATGTGGCATAAGCATTATTGTGGCAAAGAACAGATACATCTCTGCCACAGTTGTGTCCTTCCACTGGTGTAGGCGTGATCTTGGTGAAAGCATAGTGTTTGCCATGGTGTACTCATAGTATGTATTGCTTTCCCTGACAATAATGTCCATCAGGGGTTCATCGAAGAACAACTGAAAGCATTCCAGTTCAGTGGGATTGTTCCCAAGTGTACATGATGGCCGTATTCCACTTTGTCCTTCATCAAAGTCATGGGGATTGGGAACAAACTCGTCATCTTGATGCCAATCCCAGATGCGGTCAGCTGGTGCGTTCTGGATATTGTAATGTCGTTGTGGTTGTGCAGGTTGTGGTTGTGGTTGTGAGAGTGTGGGGTCGGCCGAAGCAGGTTGTAGTTGTGCAGAGTCAGCAGCGCGGGCACTAGCGTGGCCCGCTGCTGGTGTCACATGACTCATGGCACCGTCACTATCACCACCACCGCCTGCTGCCTCACTCACATCATTTATACCCATCGTAACAATATCGTCATCTTCACTATCAGGACGTGGTGTAGGGCCACGGGATGTGCTCCGAGATGTACTCCTTCCTCTTGGAAGAGCATATGGCACACTACCAGACCGCATGCGACGTCGTACATACTGCCGTTTCACTGGGGAATATTCACCCTCACTGTCACAACTAGAAGTGCTTTCAATAACCTTGAAATCACTATCACTATCACTTGCACTGCTCACATCTGAGTCTTGTACACGGGCAAATAGTTTCCTCTTTCGTCCTGGTACAGGTGAATATGAACGAGCCGGCCTAGCACCAGAGGTGGATGGTTGTGGGTCATCTGGGTTTTCATCACTAATTATGTTATCCTGGGTAATTTTCTCGGTCACACCCGCTTCAAAACCATGGAATTCACTTTCACTGACACTATCATCACTGTTTGAGCTATCACTTGGGAACAAAAGACCTCCAATCCGCCGAGGAGTGAGGAACTTCTTACCGCGAGGCATGGTGAAAATGGACTACCAAGATGGCGTTCCCACAATGCACCGCTGAGTCCCAGATTTTTTTCACAGGGTGCACACCGACCACTGAGACCCATTCTCTCTCGTGTAGGCCTACCAGCCCTCTCCCGCTCGATTTGAAGCCGCTAGAATTTATGCGTATAGATACGTCAAACACGGTATCTCCCATGACGTACATATACGACCGCGACAGTCAAAGGGTTAAATAGTGGTTGTTTATATCCTGTATTATGTGGTGAGTTCTAATACTGATTTCTGTAGTGGTGGGAAGTTTGGATAAGTTTACTGCTAAAGCACTTTGGTCATATAGAGTATAGTCACTAATAAACATAATGAAATTGATATTGTCTATGTGTTGTGCTAGAATGAGCTAAAGAACAACTAGGTATATACAACTAATACTATAAAAAAAAATTACAAGTGGCACCAGACTCACTCTTGTAATTGCACTAAGGTCTAATATAATGAATTTAGTGTTGTCTGTGTATTGAGCTAGAATGAGCTAAAGTACAACTAGGTATAGTTTGTTTAGGTGTTGTCTAAGTATTGAGCTAAAATGAGCTAAAGTACAACTAGGTATAAACTTATAATATAAAAATACAAATTAAAATAGTACTTGCAATTGCACTAGGGTCTGATATAGGTTGTTAACAAGATCAAGAGTATAACTAAATTTAAATTGACAAAATAAAATTCACAAATTAAAGTACCAAAAGAATAATAAGTAAAAAATAACAATGGCAATGACTTGGTTATAATATGATAGTAAGATGGAAGACAGGTACACAGGTACATGGGTACACAGGTACAAAGGATAATATAAAGGTTGGAGTTGAATATACAAACTTGAAAATTTGGCAACAAAATGTTATGAAAAGTATAAAATAATGATTAATGTACAAAAGTAAAATTGACTGGTAGTATATAGGGTGTTTAATAAAATTTTTGTAAGTAATAATGATTACAAAAAAAGATTAATTAGCAAGAAGAAAAAAAAAAGTGAAAAAGTAAATTTTATTTCAAGTATTAAATTTTAAGAACAGTTATTTGGATTCAATATTGCACTGGTGGTTATACTAGAGGTTATTTGGCAGTACAAGGTATTTAAGAGTACTCTAAGACAGTAAATGTGGTATTAAAACAGGTTATGGTAATTAGACAAGTAATGGTAATTAAATGATGTCAAAAATGTAAAGAGTAAATTTTTTTTTTTTTTTTCAACAAGTCGGCCGTCTCCCACCGAGGCAGGGTGACCCAAAAAAGAAAGAAAAACCCCTAAAAGAAAATACTTTCATCATCATTCAACACTTTCACCACACTTGCACATTATCACTGTTTTTGCAGAGGTGCTCAGAATACAACAGTTTAGAAGCATACACATGTAAAGATACACAACATATCCCTCCAAACTGCCAATATCCCAAACCCCTCCTTTAAAGTGCAGGCATTGTACTTCCCATTTCCAGGACTCAAGTCCGACTATATGAAAATAACCAGTTTCCCTGAATCCCTTCACTAAATATTACCCTGCTCACACTCCAACAGATCGTCAGGTCCCAAGTACCATTCGTCTCCATTCACTCCTATCTAACACGCTCACGCACGCTTGCTGGAAGTCCAAGCCCCTTGCTCACAAAACCTCCTTTACCCCCTCTCTCCAACCCTTTCGAGGACGACCCCTACCCCGCCTTCCTTCCCCTAAATTGTACTGATAGTAAAAATGGTAATTAATTATTAATTTTAGTAAGTAATATCAATTAATAATATTTAAAAAAATATAAGGTAGTAATATGGACAGAGAAAGTATCAATTCAGCTAATACAGGTCCGCCATCACAAATCGGGCAATCAGTTATTCGGTTCCTTCAGTTATTCGGCACTAATTTTGGCTAGCATAATTTCAAATTTCCAGGGTTGCCACACCAACCTGCTGGTACTGTTTGGTGGTGCTGCTTGCTGCATAAGTCATTCCAATTTCTGTTTCCCCATTTATTGTTATAACCTGCTTACTTTTAGCCCTAGCCATGGTTCCAATGCTTCTCATTATGTAAAGCACCGACACAGTACATTATCCATTAACCCTTTGACTGTTTACGACGTATAAATACGTCTTACGAGCCAATGTTTCTGACGTATTTATACGCACAAATTCTAGCGGCTTCAAATCAAGCGGGAAAGGCCTGGTAGGCCTACATGAGAGAGAATGGGTCTCAGTGGTCGGTGTGCACCCTGTGAAAAAAATCTGGGACCCAGCGGTGCATTGTGGGAACGCCATCTTGTTAGTCCATTTTCACCATGCCTCTCGGTAAGAAGTTCCTCACTCCTTGGCGGATTGGATGTCTTTTGTTCCCAAGTGATAGCTCTAACAGCGATGAAAATGTCAGTGACAGTGAATTCCAGGGTTTTGAAGTGAGTGTTACCGGAAAAAGTGCCCAGGATAACGTAATTAGTGATGAAAACCCAGATGACCCACAACCTTCCACCTCTGGTGCTGGGCCGGCTTGTTCACGTTCACGTTCGCCTGTACCAGGACGAAAGAGGAAACTATTTTGTCATGTACAACACCCAGATGTTAGCAGTGAATGTGATAGTGATAGTGATTTCAAGGTCATTGAAAGCAGTTCTAGTGACAGTGAGGGTGAATATTCCCCAGTGAAGCGGCAATATGTACGACGTAGCATGCGGTCTGGTAGTGTTTCATATGTTGTTCCAAGGGGAAGGAGAAACTCTGGAAGCACATTCCATGGCCCTACACCACGACCTGATAGTGAAGATGACGATATTGTAACGATGGGTATGAATGATGTGAGTGAGGGAGCAGGCAGTGGTGGTGATAGTGAGGGTGGCATGGCCCATGTGGCACCATCAGCGGGCCACGCTACTACCCACGCTGCTGACTCGGCACAACAACCAGCCTCACCCGACCCCACACTCCCACAACCTGCACAACCACAACCACGGTACAATATCCAGACCCCACCAGCAGACCGCATCTGGGATTGGCAGGACGGTGACGAGTTTGTTCCCAGTCCCCATGACTTTGATGAAACACAAAGTGGAATAAAGCCATCATGTCCACTTGGGAACAATGCAAGTGAACTGGACTGCTTTGAGTTATTCTTCGATGAACCCTGATGGACATCATTGTCAGGGAAACAAACACATACTGTGATTACACCATGGCAAATACAATACTCTCACCAAAATCACGGCTACACAAGTGGAAGGAGACAACTGTGGCAGAGATGTACCTGTTTTTTGCCACAATAATGCTTATGCCACATGTGTATAAGCACACTGTCACCACATACTGGGCAACAGAATGCCTGATTTCAACTCCAGGTTTTAGTGACATAGGTGTCAATCGTTTCCTGATACTGTTACGTATGTTACACTTTTCAGACAAAACCAGGATTGACAGAAGCGACAGGTTATATAAGATAAGAAATGTGTTTATGTACCTGAAACAAAAGTGTTGCATGTATTTTTATCCCTTCAGGAAGCTTGTTATTGATGAGTCCTTGATTTTATTCAAAGGAAGACTCTCATTCAAGCAATATATACCAAGCAAGAGGAAACGCTTTGGTATAAAGCTATTTGTACTGTGTGTTTGCAGAAGTGGTCTAGTTTTGGATATCATTGTGTACACTGGCAGTAATACTTTGAGAGATACCATGAAGTTATTGGGTATCTCTGGTGATGTGGTTCGAACAGTGATGGAACCATATCTTGGTAAGGGGCATATGTTATTTACTGATAACTGGTACACAAGCCCCTTATTCAGTGATTTCTTGCGAGTGAACTTGACAGACGTGTGTGGCACAGTGCATCGTAATCGTAAACATATGCCAAAGTTCGACGCTGGCACTCGCAGAGGTGAGGTGGAAGCCTTTGCTGCCAATGACATCATGGCATTTCAGTGGCATGACAAACGTGATGTCACATTGTTGACATCAGTTCACCGAAACGAAATGGTACACAGTGGCAGGCACAACAGAGACCAATGAACCCATTCTAAAGCCTGCAGCTGTCATGGCCTAGAACCTCAATATGCGCTTAGTGGACAAATGTGACATGCAGATTGGGTTTGCAGACTGTGTACGCAAGAGTTATAAGTGGTATATAAAACTTTTTTTCCATCTTGTTGATATCTCTATGCTAAATGCTTATAACATATACAAGTTGAAGACCAACAAAACACCAAAATATTGTGAATTTTGCTTGTCAGTAATCAGACAAATAATTGCAAAGTACCAAGGAGCAACACCTGCAATAGACCAGCGCCCACGAAATTACCAACACACGTCATCTCGTTTCAGGCCTGGTGATCACTACCCCATGCAACTGCCTCCTACTACTGCCAAGAAAAATGCTCAGAAGAGGTGTTATGTATGTACACATACCACAAAACGCCCACAAACACGCAGAGACACTCGTTTTATGTGTGAGGAGTGTCAAATGCCCCTCTGCATACAGTGGACCCCCGCATAACGATGGCATCGCATAGCGATTTTTCCGCATAACGATTACTTTTATCGCAAAATTTTTGCCGCGCATACCGATTAAAAACCCGCATACCGATTTTCGTCCGAGACGCGTCCAATTTGCCCTCAGCCAGCCTCACATGTGCCGCTCCGTCCCATTGTTTACCAGCCAGCCTCCGCGGTAACATCCAAGCATACACTCGGAATATTTCGTATTATTACAGTATTTTCGGTGCTGTTTCTGGAAAATAAGTGACCATGGGCCCCAAGAAAGCTTCTAGTGCCAACCCTGTGGTAAAAAGGGTGAGAATTAGTATGGAAATTAAGAAAGATTTTGAAGGGTTTGGGGCTAACCCTGAGAAGCCTATGCCAGTTGTGGAATCCATTGTGCCTACTTCAAAGATTAAGGAAATGTGTGCAGAGTGGGTTGAACTGCAAACCTTTATAGATGAAAATCACCCTGACACAGCTGTTGCAAGCCGTGCTTGTGACTATTTCAATGACAATGTTATGGCCCATTTTAGGAAAGTCTTGAAGGAACGGGAGGTACAGAGCTCTATGGACAGATTTGTTGTGCGACAGAGGTCCAGTGACTCTCAAGCTGGTCCTAGTGGCATTAAAAGAAGAAGGGAAGTAACCCCAGAAAAGGACTTTCTACCTCAAGTCCTAATGGAAGGGGATTCCCCTTCTAAACAGTAAGAAGATAATGCTCTCCCCTCCTCCCATCCCATCAATCATCACCAGATCTTCAATAAAAGTAAGTGTCATGTAATTGTGCATGCCTTTTTCAGTTTGTGTGTATTAAAATTAACATTTCATGTGGTAAAAAAAAATTTTTTTCATACTTTTGGGCGTCTTGCACGGATTAATTTTATTTCCATTATTTCTTATGGGGAAAATTCATTCGCATAACGATTATTTCGCATAACGATGAGCCC
This sequence comes from Cherax quadricarinatus, assembly GCF_038502225.1. NCBI lineage: Eukaryota > Metazoa > Arthropoda > Malacostraca > Decapoda > Parastacidae > Cherax > Cherax quadricarinatus. Next base: position 22,068,785 of record NC_091346.1, read on the forward strand.
TCTTGCACGGATTAAAATCGTTAACCGGGGGTCCACTGTATACCCATGTTTCAAAGAGTTCCACAAGCTGCAGCAGTTCTAGGAACATGTTTAGTGACTGTACATATGTATATATATTATGGAACCATAGTAATAAACATTGTTTTGTATTGTTTGTTTGTGTAAACAAAGTGTATACACAAACTAATAGTGATAAAGTTTGTTCTGTTATTGTGTTGTAAACAATGAGTGTATATTTGAACAATGCACCTTACATTGGTCTCACAGGCCACATAAGTTACCTGGAACAGAAAAATATTGAAAAATGCAAGAAACCTTTGAATTAGAGTAAATAAAAGAATACCGGGTGGGCGGCGACTAAATATTGAAAAATGCAAGAAACCTTTGAATTAGAATAAATAAAAGAATACCGGGTGGGCGGCAGTCGCCGCTGTTGCCGTACGCACGTCACTTTCTGCAAACTTTGCGGCTCTATATCTCGGTAAGTACTGATGGCAAAAAAAATTTTTTTAGGCTTAAAACACTCAGAAAAATATTCCTAACATTTTCATAAGAAAAAATAAATTTTTTTTCGAATATTTGGCGACATAGAATGACAGTTTCAGAGAGGGGCCTGAAACAGTCAAAGGGTTAAAGATAAGGTGGCTTTGAAGCCACTGTCGGTTGCCATGAACTCAGTCTCTTGAAGCAGGAGAATATGCTGTATTATTACGCTAATATCAACACTACAGCTTATTTGCCTATCACAATTGATCTAATATTTATTTATTTTATTATCACACTGGCCGATTCCCACCAAGGCAGGGTGGCCCGAAAAAGAAAAACTTTCACCATCATTCGCTCCATCACTGTCTTGCCAGAAGGGTGATGGAGCGAATGATGGTGAAAGTTTTTCTTTTTCGGGCCTCCCTGCCTTGGTGGGAATCGGCCAGTGTGATAATAAAATAAACATTGATCTAATATGACATAATAAACAATATAAATAACATAAAGCATGTTAAATACTCCAGAATAAATAATATTTGGCATAACACCGAGCAGTTCGACGAAGGTATGAAGAGGATATGGTACAAATATCATTCTCCTATCCCTGTCTTGGAGACTTATATTAGAGACAACGGAGTATAGCACAGGGCTAACTGTGATATACACTCGTACTGCACCATAAACCTGAAACAAAAAAGCTATTTTCTCTATATAGATTACCACACATAGCAGCACATGTGTAGAGAACCTAGTATAACCCAAAAAAGTCAGACAACGTGGCTTATTTCTAGTACCTGGCTTGGGTTAGCCATATATGATTTTTGGTTATTATTATTATAATCAAAAAGAAGTGCTAAACCATAAGGGCTATACAGCACATGATTTTTGGTAAATATTCGATTCTCAGCCAGGGTAGAAACATTAGGTGTGTTTCTTTACACCTGTTGTCTATGTTTACCCATCAGTAAATGGGTACCTGGGTGTTAGTTGACTGGTGTGGGTGTTATCCTGGGACACTGACCTAATTTGCTTGAAATACAGTACTCTGTATAACAAGTATGTCACTGATCTCAGCTAGGACTGTATACCTTGTACATGTATGTGTAGTAAATAAAGATATTATTATTATTATTATTATTATTATTATTATTATTATTATTATTATTATTATTATTATTATTATATTATTTTCTCAGTTGTTTGTTGGGTTATCTTACTGAAACTTAGGCAATGTATGATGGAAAGATACTTCTTAACGTACACCAAAAATGAAAGAAATAAGACCATAAATAGCGGAGTTCACTTCTCAGCCATTAGCGGCCACCTAGTGGTATATTTTTGTATGTTTTTTATGGTTATTTTCTTATTTTCTCGGTCTCATTTGATAGAATGAAAGATATATTACAGAAATAGATATGAGTTTGATTGCTTTCATGATGAAAAGTACCTTGAAATTGCGCTCACAGTAGCGAAAATATTCTATTATTTAGCGAAGCTCTAAGAGTAAACAAATGACATCACCATCCAATACCTGTCCGCCTGCCAGTCTAAATTCCAAGAATGGCTTGACATTATTTATACAATTATTACAATAATGCAGCAGTCTGCATAACAGTAAATCTTCTATATTTTTGTGAATAAAAATTCCAAATGGTAAGCAAGAGTAATATAAGAGGGGCCTGGAGCCATGACTCATGAACAGAGAAAGTTATTTTAGTGCCAGGAATGTCTGCATTGTTCATTCTGGACCCTATTTTGAAATCGGCATCTGTTGAAATTTGTGTGAAATCGGCCAAATTGCCAATTTCTGACCACTTTATTGGGTAGTTGAAATAAGTGAATGGGCGGTTTCTTGTACTCAGTTGACAGACTAGAAGTAAATAAGTTTATTCAGATATACACAAATACAGTTACATAGATTATCATACATAGCAGCATATATATAGAGAACCTAGGATAACCCAGAAAAGTCAGACAAAGTGACTTTTTCCAGTACCTGGCTTGGGCTTGCCATATATGATTTTTGGTAAATATTTTTTTTTCTCGGTTGTTTGTTGGGCTATCTCATTGAAACTTGAGCAATGTATGATGGAAAGATGCTTCTTAATGTACAACAAAAATAAAAAAGACAGACGATAAATAAGGGAGTTCACTTCTCAGCCATTAGCCGCCTCTTTGCAGTATATTTTCGTATGGTTTTTATGGTCGTATTCTCATTTTTGCGGACTCATTCAATAGAATGGAAGATATATTACAGAAATAGACATGATTTTGATTGCTTTGATGACGAAAAGTACCTTGAAATTGAGCTCAAAGTAGTGGAAATGTTCGATTTTTGCCGATGTTCAATGAACTTTGTGTAAGTCAAGTTGGTTAATTTTATTAAGTGTACTCTAACCTAACCACTCTGTAATCCGGCACACTTCAGGTCCCAATGATGCCGGATTTGTGATGGAGGACCTGTATTTAAGCAAACAATAGTAAATAAGAAAATTACGTAAGGTGACTTATGCTTACTAGTAAAATCACAAAATGAGGTAGTTGATTATTTAATTACTAAGAGATTATACTATGAAATTTGAACAATAATGGAGCAAAACATGCACTACACTACGTAGGCTTTTAGGTTGGACATTGTTTAGTTATTCTCTGTAAGATTAGTATCCCTGAGAAATCGTGATAGATCATTCTCGTTCGTGATTGTGTACAGTTGACCTACATTCGTTTTCCTAACTAAAATTTTGTGTAGGTGATAGGCATTAAATTTAACAAAACAACAATCTTAGGATATGGTGTACTGTCCAATTTTCTTAAATTGACCTTCAACTACTGCAATTCAATTGTTACTTTATTTAAATTCTCTTGCATCTACTGTACCAATTCTTAGAATTTTCACAAGATTTATATATGAAAGATGAGGTGAATCATATAATTGATGAGGGAAAAAAGGTAAATGGTTCACTGAGGGGTCTGTGGATTATTATTATTATAATCATGGGGGAGCACTAAACCTTTAGGATTATATGGCACCTGTGGGGAGAGGGATGGAAGGCATTCAGGCTCAATTCAGGAAACTGGAGCACAGATCCAATTCCCTAGATCAAGAGCCCCATGGAAGCAAAGAGGGGAATGTATGAGACTGTAGTTATACCAGTACTCCTATACGAGTGTGAAGCATGGGTGGTGAATGTTGCAACAAGGAGAAGGCTGGAGGCAGTGAAGGTGTTGTGTCTGAGGTTAGTGTGCAATGTGAATATTATGCAGAGAATCCATAGTTTGGAAATTAGAAAGTGTAGGGTTACTAAAAGTATTATCCAGAGGGCTGAGAAGCGGTTGTTGAGGTGGTTCAGACACTTAGAGAGGATGGAATAAGATAGAATGACTTGGAGAGCAAACAAATCTGTAGTAGAAGGAAGGCAGGGTAGGGTTTGGCCTAGGAAAGGTATAGGAGGTTTTGTATGTGAGGAGCTTGGATTTCCGGTAAGCGTGCATGAGTGTGTTAGATAGGAGCTGGTGGAGACAAATGATTTTTATGACTTGACGTGCTGTTGGAGTGTTAGCAAAGTAATATTTATGAAGAGATTCAGGGAAACTGGTTAGCTTGACTTGAATCTTAGAGGTGGGAATTACAATGCCAGTACTCTGAAGGAGGGGTGTTGATTTATTGCAGTTTTTTAACTGTAGTGTAGTGCTTCTGGCAAGACAGTGATGGAGCGAATGATGATGATGAAAGTGTTTCTTCTTTTTTCAGGTCACTCTTTCTTGGTGGGAAATGGATTGTGTGTTAATAAAAAATAGTAAAACATTATTTTATTCTTTTTCTGGCATTTTTTTTACCTCAGCCATCTCCCACCAGAGTAGGGTGATTCTTAAAAAGGAAACACATTCACCATCAATTATTCAATTGCTGTCTTGACAGAGGTCTTCTGACATCATTATTCAGATGGTCCCCTATAACTGCAACATCCCCATCTCTCTTTAGAATGTAGACACTACCCTTCTGACCTCCCAGGACTTAAGTCTGGCTAACTGCCTACCTTGAATCAATTCATAAATGTTACCTTTCTCCCACTGCAACAGCACATCCATTGAAAGTGGCTGGATACTTAAGCAGCCGATGCTCAAAATCTCCTTTATTCCACTAACCAATTCTGCAAATAATATTCATACTACACATTGCTTTTATATTCGACATCTCCAGTGTCTCTAACTTTCTTGCCGCAACATTCAAAACTCATGCCTCTCACCCATATAAAAGTGTTGGCACCACTATACTCTGATACTTTTTTTTTTGTCTTTTGGGTCCATAGATAAACTGCATTTTTTATGTGGATGCCTAAACACACCACCTACCCTTTTTTTTTTAACTCGTTTATTGTGTAGTTCACCTTGTTTTCCATAGACCCAAATATCTTAATACATGTGTCCTCAAAACTCCTTCCCTCCAATCTGATATGCATGTATATATACAGGTCTCCCTCAACATTCGCGAGGGTTAGGGGATCAAGATCCTCGCGAATGTTGAAAAACCGTGAATGTTTGGTGCCCCAATATATTGTAGGGAAATATAATACAATACTGCTTCCTTAACTTGTTGAACCATGAACAATCATAAAATACATGAAAACGTCGTAAATTGTACTAAATATATACATGTTATGCTTTAATAACATGTATGTTGTTAAATACCACAGACTCCACCAATGCCTCCACCACTTCCCCAACCACTGCGAGTCCCTACTACCCTCTCTCCGACCCCCGCAACTGGCAGCCAGCCCTCCCACCACTCAGTGTGGTGAGTGTTTTGTTTGTTCATTATTTGCTATTAAACTACAGTATAAATAATGTAAACCCATTCATGACTGCATATTGGAATGGCTATTCGGACAGGTATTGGACGGTGATATCATGTGTTTAGTCTTGAACACAGCAAAGAATCAAACATTTCTGCTACTGCTAATAATAACAATAGTAATAATAATAATAATAATAATAATAATAATATAATAATAATACGATATAATTGAAGAAGGAAATTGTACAAAAATACAAGGGAGTGGTTGACACATCGTCAGTGTGACTTTGTTTATGCTGGAGTGAACATTAGTCTCCCTGCTCTTCCAAACATTTCACAATAATTCAGCGGTTGAGGCAGTGGTATTTAATAACATACATGTTATAAATAATAATAGTACATATTAATAACATGTATTATTATTATTAATAACATGTATGTTATTAAATACCACTGCCTCAATCGCTTCCTCACCAGCTGCCTCACCCACTGCCTCAGTTGCTGCTTCAACAGTTGCCTCAACAGCTGCCTCAACAGCTGCCTCAACAGCTGCCTCAATCGCTTCCTCAACAGCTGCCTCACCCACTGCCTCAATCGCTGCCTCAACAGCTGCCTCAACAGCTGCCTCAATCGCTTCCTCAACAGCTGCCTCACCCACTGCCTCAATCGCTGCCTCAACAGCTGCCTCAGTGACCACTGCCTCAATCGCTGCCTCAACAGCTGCCTCAATTGCTGCCTCAACAGCTGCCTCATGCACTGCCTCACCCACTGCCTCAATCGCTGCCTCAACAGCTGCCTCAATCGCTGCCTCAACAGCTGCCTCAATCACTGCCTCAACAGCTGCCTCATGCACTGCCTCATGCACTGCCTTATGCACTGCCTCAACAGCTGCCTCACCCACTGCCTCAATCGCTGCCTCAACAGCTGCCTCACCCACTGCCTCAATAACTGCCTCACCCACTGCCTCAATAGCTGCCTCACCCACTGCCTCAATTGCTGCCTCAACAGCTGCCTCACCCACTGCCTCAATAGCTGCCTCAACCACTGCCTCAATTGCTGCCTCAACAGCTGCCTCACCCACTGCCTCAATAGCTGCCTCAATCGCTGCCTCAACAGCTGCCTCAACAGCTGCCTCAACAGCTGCCTCAACAGCTGCCTCAACAGCTGCCTCAACAGCTGCCTCACCCACTGCCTCAATAGCTGCCTCAACCACTGCCTCAACAGCTGCCTCAACAGCTGCCTCACCCACTGCCTCAATCGCTGCCTCACCCACTGCCATAATCGCTGCCTCAACAGCTGCCTCAATCGCTGCCTCAACAGCTGCCTCAACAGCTGCCTCAACAGCTGCCTCAACAGCTGCCTCAACAGCTGCCTCAACCACTGCCTCTACCACTCCAGTCGCACTCAATCTACAAGTACCAAACACAATGAATTATTGTGAAATGTTTGGAAGAGCAGGGAGACTAATGCTCACTCCAGCATAAACAAAGCCACACTGACGATGTGTCAACCACTCCCTCGTATTTTTGTACAACTTCCTTCTTCAATTATATCGTATTTATTATTATTATTATTATTATTCTTATTCTTTCTTTCAACACACCGGCCGTATCCCACCGAGGCGGGGTGGCCCAAAAGGAAAAACGAAAGTTTCTCCTTTTACATTTAGTAATATATACAGGAGAAGAGGTTACTAGCCCCTTGCTCCCGGCATTTTAGTCGCCTCTTACAACACGCATGGCTTACGGAGGAAGAATTCTGTTCCACTTCCCCATGGAGATAAGAGGAAATAAACAAGAATAAGAACTAGAAAGAAAATAGAAGAAAACCCAGAGGGGTGTGTATATATGTGCTTGTACATGTATGTGTAGTGTGACCTAAGTGTAAGTAGAAGTAGCAAGACGTACCTGAAATCTTGCATGTTCATGAGACAGAAAAAAGGACACCAGCAATCCTACCATCATGTAAAACAATTACAGGCTTTCGTTTTACACTCACTTGGCAGGACGGTAGTACCTCCCTGGGCGGTTGCTGTCTACCAACCTACTACCTACATTATTCTTATTATTATTATTATTATTACTATTACTATTGTTATTATTAGCAGTAGCAGAAATGTTTGATTCTTTGCTGTGTTCAAGAGTAAACACATGTCACCGTCTAATACCTGTCCGAATAACCATTCCAATATGCAGTCATGAATGGGTTTACATTATTTATACTGCAGTTTAATAGCAAATAATGAACAAACAAAACACTCACCACACTGAGTGGTGGGAGGGTTGGCTGCCAGTTGCGGGGGTAGGAGGGAGGGTAGTAGGGACTCGCAGGTGGCGGGAAACTTGAATATGATTTGGCGGCTGGGAATTTGGCAGTTGGGAATTTGGCGGTTGGGAATTCGTGAATGTGTGAAGCCCGCGAAAGCTGAAAACGTGAATGTTGAGGGAGACCTGTAATCTTTCATTGCATAGACTTTTTTGTTCCTCTCATCTCCTTACTCTTTTTCTCTGTTCACTTTTCATTTCTTTCTCTTACATACCCTCTCAGATTCATCAACCAGCTCTTGCAGCTTATCTTCAGAATCTCTCCCAAAATAACTGTCATACGCAGGGAGTGACTGTGACAACTACTTTGTATCTGATCCATCATATTTAAATCCTACACCTTTATCCAATACCCTAGCATTTACTTCTTTTGCAACCCCATCTATAAATATGTTAACCCCTAAACAGTCCAAACGTATATATAGGTTCTTACGTGTAGCGCCCCAAACGTATACGTTGGACCCCTGCCTTACGAACGCATCGTGTTGCGTTAAATCCGCCATACAAAGCATTTGAATGCAAAAAATTTGCCTTGCCTCACGATAAAAAACTCGCCTTACGTGATTCATCTTGGACGCGTCCCACGTGTGGCCTCAGCGCCAGTGTTTATAAGCCAGCCAGTGCGGCCACATCTGCGCATACATTCGGTACATTTCACATTATCCCAGTGTTTTTAGTGCTTGTAACTGCAAAATAAGTCACCATGGACCCCAAGAAAGCTTCTAGTGCCACCCCTGTGGTAAAAAGGGCAAGAATTAGTATGGAATTGAAAGAAGAGATTAAGGAAATGTGTGGGTTGAACTGCAAACCTTTACGGATGAAAATCACCCTGACACAGCTACTGCAAGCCATGTTGGCAACCTGTACAATGAAAGTTAAGACACATGTGCAACATCTGGATATCTTTATTGAAGACGTTTTGCCAACCAGTGGCTTTATCAATACAGATTCTAGGACATAATTGGAAGACAATAGAACTATATACAAAAGATGAGGTAATCAGTCCCTCAGCCTTGGAGTTAGTGTTCACAGCATCGTGGTGAAGGAGAATCTGGAGCAAAGGCAAGAAGACTGGCAGTTATATAGGCGTCAGTGGATAAGGACGTGCAGCAGACGAGGGCATAGTCGTATTGTCGGTATTTTATACCTTTCTTGCACAACTTGTCAGACACTGCAACATCATGGAATCTTGGTTCAGAGGACATCTACAAGACCTTCTTCACGGCTGCTACAACTAACCCATCTCTTTGGGAAGGACCTACTTCCACTGGGGAATCCCGCCTACCAGTGACTATGCCCTTGTCTGCTGCACGTCCTTATCCACTGACGCCTATATAACTGCCAGTCTTCTTGCCTTTGCTCCAGATTCTCCTTCACCATGATGCTGCGAACACTAACTCCAAGGCTGAGGGACTGATTACCTCATCTTGTGTATATAGTTCTACTGTCTTCCAATTATGTCCTAGAATCTGTGTTGATAAAGCCACTGGTTGGCAAAACGTCTACAATAAAGATATCCAGATGTTGCACATGTGTCTTAACTTTCATATTGTCGGTATTTTATACCTTTCTTGCACAACCTGTACAATGACAATGTTATGGCCCATTTTTAGGAAAGTCTTAAAGGAACGGGAGGTACAGAGCTCTATGGACAGATTTGTTGTGCGACAGAGGTCCAGTGACTCTCAAGCTGGTTCTAGTGGCATTAAAAGAAGAAGGGAAGTAACCCTGGAAAAGAACTTGCTACCACAAGTCCTAATGGAAGTGGATTCCCCTTCTAAACAATAACTTTCACACTCTCCCCTCCTCCCATTACATCAATCATCACCAGATCTTCAATAAAGGTAAGTGTCATGTTTTCTATTCTTAGTAGAGTAGTAATTGTGCATGTCTTCTTTTTTTTTCATACTTTGGGGTGTCAGGAACAGATTAATTTGATTTCCATTATTTCTTATGGAGAAAATTAATTCGGCTAACGATAATTTTGGCTTACGATGAGCTCTCAGGAACGGATTAATATTGTAAGGCGGGGTTCCACTGTATATACATTTTAATTTTCCTGCCTCCAAATTTGGCACGATTGCCCTGAGATGCCTGGTCAGCATAGAATGGGTCTTAACACTCAATGTACATCATATTAAAAAAATCTGGGACCACTTAGTACCTTGTGCTCTTTTTTTTCTATAATTTTTTTTTTTTTTTTTTTGTCAAAAATATTCGGGGCGCTGCACAAGTGAACGTATATGTACCTTTGGACCGTTTAAGGGTTAAACAACCATAGTGACATCACATATCCCTGTCTGAGTCCTACTTTCACTGAGGAATAGTCTCCCTCATCAATTCTATGATTCACCTCATCTTTCATAGACCCATCCGCTGACACGTCCACTCCCAAATATCTGAATACGTTCCTATATCTCTTTCTCTCCTACATATCCTAACCTGAGCCCCACCACCAACAGAAAAACATTTTTACTGATTTTAGAAACCTGTTTGTAACCTCTGCCACACTGCTACCCTATCCACCCTATCATATATATGCCTTTTCTAAATCCATAAATTCAGTGAACACATCTTTACCCCTCATCTGAGTATTGTTCACTTTTACTAATCGATAAAGGTCTGATCTATGCATCCCCTACCCTTACTAAATCATCCTTGTTCCAGTGCAATCCTATTTTCTTTCTTGCTCCTAACTCTTTCAGTAAAATATTTATCATACATGTGAATTGGTATACTCAACAAGCTTATCTTATAATTCTTACACTCTTTCTTGTCCCCTTTTACCTTATACAAAGTCACTGCTTGTTCAGCCAATCCTTAGGTACCTTCCCTTCTTTCATGCTTATATTGAATACTAACCACTCCAATATTATATCCCCACCTGTTTTTAACATTTCTGTCATAATTCAGCCTCTCCCTGATGTCTTGTCCCCTTTTCATTCTACCCACTGCCCACTGATTTTGATTTATCCATCTCAGGCTCCTCCTCACTTTTATGTGATGGTTTTGCCTCCCTGCTCATTGCATGAAACCACTGCCTTCTTTCATCATTAACATTGAACAATTTGTTGAAATATTGTCTTCATCTTCCCATCTAACATCTCTCTTCTTTTGTTTTCATCTGCCTAGCCAATTTACTCTCCAGACTTTCTCACTCTATTGATCTCCAAAACCATTTTTTTTGTTCTCAGCAAAATTTGCTGATAGACACCCATTTTGTCATTTGGCTCTCCATTTGCCTTCTCTCACCAATCTTTTAACTGTCTTATGTACACTGAGGTCAGTGGTCACCTGCGGTCATACCTGTCCTAAGCTCTGGGAGTTAGCGTGGGGTGTTACCAAGCTCCATGGCTTGTTGTAGTGTTTTAGAATCTCAGGTTAAAGTGTTGAAGGAGGAGGTTCTACTTCTTCAGGAGGAAAATAGGAGGCTGAAGCTTTGCCTAGATGAGTTTGGGAGTGTGAGAAGGATTTAGCTGGTAAGGAGGAAATGGTCACTAGCAGTGATAGTGGCAACTGCTTTAAGTGGCAAATGGTTCACAGTTCAGGAAGAAGGAAGATAAGGAGGGTTAACAGAGAAGATGTGAAGGTAGGAAATCAATTCTCTGTTCTCCAGGACGAGTGTACTTCAATGGTTAGTGAGGATGAAGGTACCACTGATTCCCCTGCTAATCAAGGTAAGAATATTTTAATAGTAGGAGATTCTCAGGTAAGATATATGGATCGTGCTTTTTGTAACAGAGACAGAAAGGTCAGACAGAGGGTGTGCCTTCCTGGAGCTGGTGTTGGTGACATAGTCAGCAGGTTGGATAATATTATGTAAGGTAATGGGAACAAGCCCATTATCTGTCTTAGTGCTGGGGGTAATGACATTGGGAAGGGCAGGAGACAGGAGCTGCTGGATAAGTACAGGTCAGCCATAGAAGTAGTTAGGTCTAAGGGAGGGATCCCAGTCATATGTAGCATCTTGCCTAGAAAGGGTGTGGGCAATGAATGGATGTCTAGGGCAATTGGTATAAATTGCTGGCTAGACAGGTACTGCAAGGAACTTGCAGTTCCATTCATTGATAACTAGGACCTATTCTTTGGCAAATGTGATATGTATGCAAGGGATGGGATTTATCTCTCTGGGGATGGAGTGGTTGCATTAGCAAATTCGATTGAGAGGGTAATTGATGAGTTGTCTAGGAATTTAAACTGATAGATGATAAAGGTATGGGTGTTTATGGGAAACAATCAGGCTGCAGTATTAGGGTTAAAAACAGAAGTTATTACCGGGATACCTCAGGATATGTTTAAAAGACTATTCAAAATAAAAGTTGCTAGTAATGACAAATCAATTGATCAACAAACAAAGAGAGATAGCAGAGGGCAACGAGTGACAAGCTCCCTTAAAGTTTACTATACAAATAGTAGGAATCTAAGAAATAAGATAGATGAGCTAAGATTACTTGCAAATATAGGTAATATAGATGTTATTTTTGCAGTATAACAGAGACCTGGTTCAACCTGAAAGATAGAGAAATTCCTTCTGAATGCAACATACAGGGTTATAAACTATTCCACACTGATAGGGTCAACAGGAAGGGTGGTGGAGTGGCGATGTATGTCAGAGAAAATTTAAATTGTTGTCTTAGACGTGATATAAGACTAGAAACATCAAACACAGAATCTCTTTGGCTACAGTTTCTCGAGGGTCGTGACAAATTAATTTTGGGTGTGATTTATAGGCCCCAAACCATGATAGGGAGTGCAGTAAGCTGTTATGGGACGAAATTCATAAGGCATCTAGATATGAAAATGTCGTGATAATAAGAGATTTTAACTTTAGACAAATTGATTGGAACAATATGACAGGAAATCTTGAGTCTAATGACTTTCTTGATACGGTTCAGGATTGCTTTTTAGAACAGGTTGTGACAGAACCAGCTAGAGGAAACAATCTGCTTGACTTGGTTCTTGCCAACAAAGTCACTAATTAATAATCTTGAGGTTAATGATGAGCTTGGGGAAAGTGATCACAAATCACTTAGTTTCAATATATCATGGAATTACCCAGATAACTGCAATCAAATCTCTGTCCCAGATTTTTGCTTGGCCGACTTCATGGGACTGAAAAATTACCTGGGTGAGCTAAATTGGGATGTCCTGACTATGGATCAGGTAGGTGATCTTGGTTGCCAATATGACGTTTTTCAGAGCATAGTTCTAGTTGCCCAGACAACTTTTGTTCCGAGTAGGGAAATTAGATCTAACAAAAATGATCCCAAATGGATGAACAATATATTAAAAATCTCATTGGTCAAAAGAAAGGCATATATAGGCATATCAAAAGAGGGGATGGGCAGTTAAGAAATCAGTATATTCAATTAAAGAGAGAAATAAAGAAAGGAATAAGAAAAGCAAAAAGGGATTATGAGGCTAAGGTCGCAAGGGATTCAAAGACTAACCCAAAAGGGTTCTTTCAGGTATACAGAAGTAAGATTAGGGACAAGATTGGCCCACTTAAGAGTAACTCTGGTCAGACCACTGACAGTGATAAGGATATGTGTGAAATTCTCAATACCTACTTCCTCTCAGTTTTCACCCAGGAAAATACTAGCGATATTCCTGAAATAATAGATTATGTAGAACAGGGCGATAATAAACTATGCACGATTGCTGTAACTAGTGCCATGGTCTTCAGACAAATAGAGAAATTAAAACCCAACAAATCCCCAGGCCATGACGAACTGTTTGCAAGGGTGTTAAGGATTGTAAAGAGGAACTTAGCATACCTTTGGCTCATCTTCTTAACATATCACTACAAACTGGCATAGTGCCTGATAAGTGGAAAATGGCAAATGTAATTATTTACAAGGCAGGTGACAGGTCCTTGGCTTCGAACTATAGACCAATAAGCGTTACCTCCATAGTGGGAAAATTTCTGGAATCAATAATTGCCAAAGCAATTCATAGCCATCTTGATAGGCACAGATTGATTAATGAATCTCAACACGGTTTTACAAATGGGCGTTCCTGTCTTACGAATTTACTAACATTTTTCACTAAGGTGTTTGAGGAGGTAGATCATGATAATGAATATGATATTGTGTATATGGACTTCAGTAAGGCTTTCGATAGAGTTCCACATCAGAGGCTATTTAGGAAACTTAAGGCACACAGAATAGGAGGAGAAATTTTTTCCTGGGTAGAGGCATGGCTGACAAATAGGCAGCAGAGTTTGCATAAATGGGGAGAAATCAGAATGGGAGCATGTCACAAGCGGTGTTCCTCAGGGGTCAGTGTTGGGCTCGTTGTTGTTCACAATTTACATAAACGACATAGATGAGGGAATAAATAGCGACATCAGCAAATTTGATGATGACACCAAAATAGGCCATCCATTTCATTCTAATGAGGACACTAGAGCACTCCAGGATGATTTGAATAGGCTGATGCAATGGTTGGAGAAGTGGCAGATGCAGTTTAATATAGACAAATGCAAAGTTCTAAATGTTGGACAGGAAAATAACCATGCGACATATAAACTAAATAATGTAGATCTTAATACTACTGATTGCGAAAAGGATTTAGGAGTTCTGGTTAGCAGTAATCTAAAACCAAGACAACAGTGCATTAGTGTTTGCAATAAAGCTAACAGGATTCTTGGCTTCATATCTAGAAGTATAAATAATAGAAGTCCTCAGGTTGTTGTTCAACTCTATATATCCTTGGTTAGGCCTCATTTAGACTATGCTGCTCAGTTCTGGTCACTGTATTACAGAATGGATATAAATGCTCTGGAAAACATACAGAGGAGGTTGACAAAGATGATCCCATGTATCAGAAATCTTCCCTATGAGGATAGACTGAGGGCCCTGAATCTGCACTCTCTCGAAAGGCGTAGAATTAAGGGGGATACGATCGAGGTGTATAAATGGAAAACAGGAATAAATAAAGGAGATGTAAATAGCGTGGTGAAAATTTCCAGCCAAGACTGGACTCGCAGCAATGGTTTCAAGTTGGAAAAATTCAGATTCAGGAAGGATATAGGAAAGCACTGGTTTGGTAATCGAGTTGTGGATGAGTGGAACAAACTCCCGAGTACAGTTATTCAGGCTAAAACGTTGTGTAGTTTTAAAAATAGGTTAGATAAATACATGAGTGGGTGTGGGTGGGTGTGAGTTGGACCTGACTAGCTAGTGCTGCTGGATCTGGTGCCGTGCTCCTTCCTTGAGTGGAGGTGACCAGACTGGGTGGGTCATTGGGCTAAGTACCTTCCAACCCCAGGTAGATCCGTGTGTGACTTGAAAAAGCCCACTGCGTGGGTGAAACGTTGTCAATAAAGGATCACATTATACTGCATTTGTGTTTATATTTCCATTGGGCTAATCTGGGAGGGGGGGGGGTGACATGGACCTGCTCTGCATGGGTCAGTAGGCCTGTTGCAGTGTTCCTTCTTTCTTATGTTCTTATATATACATGTAACAGAGAAAGGTTAATTAAGATTTAAGTTTTATGTACAATATTTGAATGATTTTGTGATATTTTCTGAGATCTGTACAGGTTTTTACTCTGGCTTTCAAATTCCGTACAGTATTTCAACACACCAGCCATTGCCTCACTGAGGTAGGATGCTTTGGAAACAAGAAGCACTCTCACCATCACACACACTTCATCATGTCGTACCAGAGTAGTGCCAATACTACAGTTCAAAGCTGCAAATATCTCCACTCTTCCTTCAGAGTACAGGCACTGTACTTCCCTTCCAACTTCAGGACTCAAGTCTGGCTAACCATTTTCATTGAATCCCTTCATAAATGTTTCTTTGCTCACATGCCGACAGCATGTCAAGCTATGAGAACCACTTGCCTCCACTCACACCTATCTAACATGCTTGCACAGTACGGTATTATCATCCTTTATTGTTTTAAGACATGTGGCTTTTGTGTTTGTTACTATTCATCAGTGATGTAATTTGATATAATATTTAGTCTTTCATCTTTAACCCTTTGACTGTCGCGGCCGTATATATACGTTTGCGAGGTACCGTGTTTGAAGTATATATACTCATAAATTCTAGCGGCTTCAAATCAGGCAGGAGAAAGCTGGTAGGCCCACATGTGAGAGAATGGGTCTGTGTGGTCAGTGTGCACCATATAAAAAAAATCCTGGAGCACGCAGTGCATAATGAGAAAAAAAAAACTCCGACCGTTTTTTTTTTAATTAAAATGCCGACTTTGTGGTCTATTTTCATGTAGTATTTGTGGTTGTATTCTCGTTTTCTTGGTCTCATTTGATAGAATGGAAACTATATTATAGAAATAGAGGTGATTTTGATTAATTTTATTATAAAATACCTGTAAATGGAGCACAAAATACGGAAAATGTTTGATTTTTGCCGATGTTCAAAAGTAAACAAATGATGTCATTGTCCAATAAATGTCCAAATAGCCATTCTGATATGCAGTCATGAATGGGTTGATGTAATTTTTACAATTATTACAGTATTGCAGTAGTCTGCATAACAGTAAATCTTCTATTTTTAGTTTGAATAAAATTTCAAAATAAAAAACAAGAGTAATATCACAGGGGCCTGGAGACATGATTGATGATCAGAGAAAATGTTATTTTAGAGCCAGGAATGTCTGCATTGTTCATTCTAGTCCTTATTTTGAAATTGTCATATTTTTTAATTTTCGTGAAATTGGCCAAATTGCAAATTTCTGACCATGTTATTGGGTAGTTGAAATCGGTAAATGGGCAGTTTCTTGTACTCAATCGATAGAAAAAATGGAGTTCTGAAGAAATAGCTATGAGTTTGGTTGACTGGAATAATGGAATTAGCCGAAAATAGGGCTCAAAGTGGGCGAAATCGCCGATTTGTAAATATCGCCGAGGTCGCTAACTTCGCGAGAGCATAATTCCGTCAGTTTTCAATCAAATTTCGTTTTTTTTGGTGTCTTTACAATCGGGAAAAGATTCTCTATCATTTCATAAGAACAAATAATTTTTTTTTTTTTAAATTTTGCGACACAAGGAGACACCTCAGGATTGGGGGTTGCGACAGTCAAAGGGTTAAAGATAAGACATAATTTGTTATATTAACTGTCTTGATGAAATTATAAATTCTGTACCTGTAATTAATAACAAGTACAGGAGGGCCCCGCTTTACGGCGTTCCGCTAATACGGACATTTCAAATTATGACCAAAACTCACTATACGGCTCCCCCCACCTGACTTTCTAATACGGTCACCGTGCCCCACCCTGTTTGTTTACATTCTCCATGAGCTCAGTAAGCACTAAGTCTCTCCATTTTGTCTGGAAACTCCAAAATTTCAAATGTTTTTAAAAGTTATTTCATATTTTATATATACTCTGATAATTATACTTATGTATACCTGTACCTAAATAAACTTACATACATCGAGTCATTTAAATGTCGTATATTACGTTAATATACACATTTTCATTAATCCATCCATGATATTTTTTTCAAAATTATATAATAAACACGATGCATAACATATAAATAAGATAAATACACCCCACAGTAGAATAAATAAACAAATGTGAGCTGTGTAGCAGACGACTTCCACAAGTGGTGATAATAACAATACTGAGTCTCATTAAATGTCGTATATTACGGTAATATACACATTTTCATTAATCCATCCATGATATTTTTTTCAAAATTATATAATAAACACGATGCATAACATATAAATAAGATAAATACACCCCACAGTAGAATAAATAAACAAATGTGAGCTGTGTAGCAGACGACTTGCACAAGTGGTGATAATAACAATACTGAGTCTCATTAAATGTCGTATATTACGGTAATATACACATTTTCATTAATCCATCCATGATATTTTTTTCAAAATTATATAATAAACACGATGCATAACATATAAATAAGATAAATACACCCCACAGTAGAATAAATAAACAAATGTGAGATGTGAGCAGACGACTTGCACAAGTGGTGATAATAACAATACTGAGTCTCATTAAATGTCGTATATTACGGTAATATACACATTTTCATTAATCCATCCATGATATTTTTTTCAAAATTATATAATAAACACGATACATAACATAAAAAGATGATAAATACACCCCACAATAGAATAAATAAACATAAATATAAGATGTGGGAGCCACATAACTTGTACAAGTGACGCCAAGAATAACATTTTCTCTAATCTAACATAAGAGTAAATGTGTTACTGGGGGTAACTGTAGAAAATTATTCCTTTCGTATGTATGTAAGTAAGTTTATTCAGGTATACACAAATACAGTTACATAGATTATCATACATAACAACATACGTGTAGAGAACCTAGGATAACCCAAAAAAGTCAGTGTGACTTATTTCCATTGCCTTCACTCAGAGCTTCATTTCTTCTCAAAATGATGTTACATGAGAATGGGAGTGTTCTTCTTTATTAATTCTACCGTATCAATGTAGAGACAACCTGTACACAATGTAACTTGTACACAAACCAGACGTGCACATTTCGTTTGTTTACAAAACTTACCTTCCCCTGGTTTGTTTACATAACTGCGCCTGCCCCCTCTCATGTATTCATTCTTTCTCTCTCTCATTTATTCGTTTTATCTCATTTACTTACTCCTGACCCTACATTAAGACTACAAATATTTTAAGGTAAGTAATGAGTGAACTGTATGTACATTTTATCGCTCTGGGATGCTTAAATATCATAGAATAGTATGTGTGGGTGGGGTGGCCTGGTGAGGCTATTACAATACATACCACACTTGATTTCTTACAATAAATACTACTTGTCTCACCCTAGATTAAGACTATAAATATTTTAAGGTAAGTAATGAGTGCACTATGTGTGTATTGTACCTTTTTATTGTTTTTTGATGCCTGGTTCTATTGCTAACTTAATATATGTTAGTGTAAACTTGTTATCTAGTGTTTGTATGCATTTATAAGTGGAAAAAAAGGGTGTTCCACTTTACGGCGATTTCCGCTTTACGGCGGTAGCCTGGAACCTAACCCGCCGTATAAGTGGGGCCCTACTGTATATGGATTTATTATTTTATTGTATATAACTGATTAGTCTGGACAATTAGTCTTTCTTTGAATTAAATATTGGTGATGTATAAAGTAAGGAATATTCTGTAACCCCCCAGTTCCTAAACCTTTATTTCCCACTTAATTAACATCTCAATGTTTACAGTTTAACTTGTTGGGTTTTCTTGGAACATTAATAATCATGACACCAAGGGTTTGCTATGTCTGATTAATTACAGATGGGAGAGCAAGAGCATAGCTCTGCATATGTAACAAAAAATAGGTAGGTACTATGGAGTGTTTCAAAAAGGTGGACCCAATTTCATATATTTCATGATCGGGTCCATCTTTTTGAAACACCCTGTATAATTGCACATGTTGCACTCTTGCATAGAGAACACAATTTCATTTACTATTTATTAACCCTTAAACTGTTCAAATGTAGATCTACGTTTGCACCACTAGCACTCCGAAAGTAGATCTACATTTTTTTTTTTACATTTGAAAGCATGTAAAATGAAGTGTAGATCTACATTCGAAACATTAGCAGTGCAAATGTAGATCTATGTTTGGGCAGTTGAAGGGTTAATCTGCATTTTGGAGAGCAAGCTTTGTTTTCTCAGCCCTTACTGACTCATTATCGGATTCAGAACAGACGAAAGCATTGTTTGAGGTTTTCTTTCCAAATTCTTGGGTAGCTTTGGGAAGGGATTGTTTTGATAAGGACCTGCCTTGTATGGGCCAGTAGGCCTTCTGCAGTGTTCCTCCATTCTTATGTTCCTAAATGCAGGTTAACTGTGGATTTTACCAGCTGCTGTAGTGTGACTTTTAGTCTTCTACATAATTCGTGTTGTCATTGTTTTCAGTTGGTGTGTTACCTGAAGTAGCATCATTGAGCAGTGAAGAGCTGGAAGACCTTTTGAACTGTGACGACAAGTTGACAGAATTTGTTGCTGCTCTTCCCCAGGTGACAGCAGTTAACAAACAGTGTGATCAACTCATCATCCAAAATGAAGCTTTAGCTAGTAGGTTCTTGTTAATTTTATATCTGGTTTTGGTATAAACCTTGGTAATAAATACCGACAAGTTGGTTTAGAAAGACACGTAAGCAAACACTATGACATATTTATTAGAAAACGTTTCGGTCCTGGGACCTTGATCACTTCTAACATACAGAGGTAGAAAGACATTATATATATAGGCGGAGAGTGAGGTGTGAGTGACGCACGTGACCTGAGGAATGTCATGTTGTGATGAGGACGGGTAGACGATGAAATCATAAGAACATAAGAAAGGAGGAACACTGCAGCAGGCCTGTTGGCCCATACTAGGCAGGTCCTTTACAATTCATCCCACTAACAAAACATTTGCCCAACCCAATTTTCAATGCTAGCCAAGAAATAAGCTCTGATGTGCAAGTCCCACTCAAATCCAACCCCTCCCACTCATGTACTTATCCAACCTAAATTTGAAACTACCCAAAGTCCCAGCCTCAATCACCCAACTAGGTAGACTGTTCCACTCATCAACTACCCTATTTCCAAACCAATACTTTCCTATGTCCTTTCTAAATCTAAATTTATCTAATTTAAATCCATTACTGCGGGTTCTCTCTTGGAGAGATATCCTCAAGACCCTATTAATATCCCCTTTATTAATACCTATCTTCCACTTATACACCTCGATCAGGTCTCCCCTCATTCTTCGTCTAACAAGTGAATGTAACTTAAGAGTCTTCAATCTTTCTTCATAAGGAAGATTTCTAATGCTATGTATTAATTTAGTCATCCTACGCTGAATGTTTTCTAACGAATTTATGTCCATTCTGTAATATGGAGACCAGAATTGAGCTGCATAATCTAGGTGAGGCCTTACTAATGATGTATAAAGCTGCAGTATGACCTCTGGACTTCTGTTGCTTACACTTCTTGATATAAATCCCAGTAATCTATTTGCCTTATTACGTACGCTTAGGCATTGCTGTCTTGGTTTAAGGTTGCTGCTCACCATAACCCCCAAGTCCTTTTCGCAATCTGTATGGCTAAGTTCTACATCATTTAACTTATAAGTGCTAGGGTTATGGACACTCCCGAGCTTCAGAACCTTGCATTTATCTACATTGAACTGCATCTGCCATTTTTCTGACCAAGAATATAGTTTGTTTAACTCCTCCTGAAGTTCCCTAACGTCTACGTTTGAATCAATTATCCTACCTATCTTTGTGTCATCGGCGAATTTGCTCATATCACTAGTAATTTCCTCATCAAGGTCATTGATATATATTATAAACAACAACGGGCCCAAGACTGATCCCTGTGGAACGCCACCTGTTACAGATCCCCACTCGGATTTAACCCCATTTATGGACACTCTCTGCTTCCTGTCTGTGAGCCATGACTCGATCCATGAGAGCACTTTTCCCCCAATGCCATGAGCTGCCACTTTCTTTAACAGTCTTTGGTGCGGAACTCTATCAAAAGCCTTACTAAAATCTAAGTAAATAATATCAAACTCTTTATCGTGGTCAACAGCCTCAAAAGCTTTACTGAAGAAAGTTAATAAATTAGTTAGACAAGACCGGCCTCTTGTGAATCCATGCTGAGTATCATTAATCAAGTGACTCCTGTGTTGTTGGGTTGGTGGTGCTTAAGTATCATGTATGCCAATGTTTTTGAAATTTTGTAGTTTCCAGTGTTGCGTTCTATAGTGTCGGTAATGGCGATTAGTGAGGCTTCTAGGCACCGTCGGCGTCTGCCAAACTTCCTTTCCTCGACGTTCTTCTGTGCAGATCTCCCGACAGTGACAAACTTCTCTTCAAAGTGTATAGAAAACCTACCAACAAGGACGATCTTTTACACTTTTATTCACACCAAGACACCCGCACTAAGAGAGGAGTCCTCATTGGCTTCTTCTTGAGAGCTCTTCGCATCTCCAGCCCTTGTTTTCTAGAAGAAGAATGCACTTACATAACACAAGCCTTTACATGTCTTCAGTTCCCATCTTTCTTCATCCGAGATTGCAGACTCAAGGCACAAGCTATCCTCAACAAACTGCCGATGGAACAGCCCCCTAAGCAGTTCATAGTACTCCCATGTGGTGATGTTGCCACGAATACTCGCTGGGCACTTACTATGAGTAACATCAACGTTTCCACCATAAACACATCATCTATCAAAGACCTCACTACGAAACGCAGCCCCACACCTCTAACTTCTACAGCAGGCGTCTACACTATCCCCTGTGGGTTCTGTCCCAAGAAATATGTAGGCGAGACAGGCAGAGATCTTGCATTCCGCCTGAATGAGCATCGAAACGCCTCTAACAGAGACGATGTAAGGTACGCCTGTGTCCTCCACAGAGACTCCACGGGGCATTTGATGAACTGGAATGAGGCACAACTCGTTCTCACAGAACCAGACCTCAGATGCCGACGGTGCCTAGAAGCCTCACTAATCGCCGTCACCGACACTATAGAACGCAACACTGGAAACTACAAAATTTCAAAAACATGCACCACCAACCCAACAACACAGGAGTCACATGATTTCATCGTCTACCCGTCCTCATCACAACATGACATTCCTCAGGTCATGTGCGTCACTCACACCTCACTCTCCGCCTATATATATATAATGTCTTTCTACCTCTGTATGTTAGAAGTGATCAAGGTCCCAGGACCGAAACGTTTTCTAATAAATATGTCATAGTGTTTGCTTTCGTGTCTTTCTAAACCATATCTGGTTTTGTCTAGTCTAATACAGATGATCAAATTATTTTGAATTTCAGTACTGTTTCCTGTTGCTGGTTGGCATATGAGGTGTGAAAATAGTCCAAACTTCAAAAAAATAGTTTTTTACAGTACTATTTTCTTTTATTTATTATTTATATTGAAATTACTTGATGAATACAGTACTGTACAGAGGTTTGTAAATTAGAGCAATGTAAACAAACTTTCTTATAATGAAATCTGAATTAAATTTTCATATTGAAATGAAGAATAGAATTTTAGAATTGTGAATAAGAGTGATTATTGAGTATATTACTTTGCAAACAATATGTACCGTAGCATTTTGGGAAAGTTTTAAGATAACCATCCTTGAAAAAGGGATATTAATATACAGTTAGTGAACGGCAACCATCTAGTGAGGTACAGTATTACCATCCTGTCAAATGAGTGTGAAGTGAGAACTTGTTAATGTGTTTACACTGGCAGGATTGCTGATCTCTCTCTCTCTCTCTCTCACTAACGTTAAGATGATAGGTGAATCTTATAAACTTCGACTTACATTCACCACGTACATACAGAGCCTTTACTTTCCCCTGTGCTTTATAATAGTTCTTAATCCTGTAATGCTTTTATTTCCTTTGCAGCTTAGGAGGCCTGGTCTCAGACCAGGCCTCCTAGGTTGCGAAGACCCAAGCCCTGGTCTGAGACCAGGCCTTGGGAAGATAATCCTTAAAAACCATTGACAGATATTAACTGTCTTAAGGATTTTTTATAACGACTGAAACACTGTGTAACTGTAGGAACAATATTTTGCTATTGTGGGTACAGTATTTGAATTGTGTAGTTTTTTTTTTTTGTAGGGTGTTCCATATTTTGGGATCCTTAATTTGAATAATGTTTATTCATAAGTTCAGTCCTACAGTCCATGGATCATAAGTTCAGTCTTACAGTCCATGGATCATAAGTTCAGTCCTACAGTCCATGGATTCTGTTGCAACACTGGGTTAGTCTTACAGTTCAATTCTGAAGAAGTCGAGTGTAGTGTGTAAAAAGCTTGTTTATTATCTTTAACAGGCTGAGAGCTTTGAATACAGTTGGTGTACAATTTTTAATGGCAGATTTTTATGTGAAATAATTGGTTAAAGTTAGGGATGGAGTGAGTGATGATGAATGTGTTTCTTCTTTTTTGGGTCACCCTGCCTCAATGGGAAATGGCCAATGTGTTAATAAAACAAAACAAAAATAGTTTGCTGTTGTTGTTCTCTATGCATAGATATGTGAGATATGAGTAGACAAGTGGTATAGATTAGGGTACAGCACCTTCTATTGCCAAATTCTCCTGGGCTACTATCCTGCCACTAATGTGAAATGCACGCGCCGGTTAAACGTTTTGCACTCTGACAGGATTGCTGGTGTTTTCTCTTTGTCTCATGAACATGTAAGATAGCAGGTAAATTTTACAAACCTACTCTTACATTCTGTTTACTTTACTTTCCAGTGTTTCTTTATATTTACTTTCCACTTGAGGAGGCTTTGTCTGAGTTCAGGCAACAGGGGTAATGAACCTTAGAATCATGGAAAATATAGAGAAAATTTAATGAAAATTGTACTGTCATAGTTTTGGCTATGAAAAACACTCCAAATTGGTACAAAAACACTGCAGAAACTCTACAAAAACACACACAAAATACAAAAACAAAAAACTACAAAAGACTACAAAAATACATCACCATCCAGGTCATTTCCTGGTTGAGGTTTCCTTATGACACTGACCAACCAGGCTGTGGTTCGTATGTCAGTTTGCGTGCGGCCAGTAGTAACAGCCTGGTTGATCAGACCCTGATCCACCACGAGGCCTGGTCTCAGATCAAGCCACGGGGGTGTTGATCCCTGAAACCCTCTCCAGGTAAACTCCAGGTAGTGAGGGACTATTACTCAAACTGATTGATTTTTTATATTTCAGAGGCTAATTTGGAACGTAGTGGTGACTATGAACGTACACGAGATGCAATAATCCAAAAGCTCGAAGAATTCACCTCATTACGTACCAGCTTTGAGGAATTGACGCAAATGCAGCTGAAGGCTTCCGAGAAACTGGCTCCAGCAAGCATACAGGTAAGCATTATTTTTGTGTTTATTCCATGTAACTCAGTGGTCTTCAACCTTCCTACACAAGTGGGCTACATTTGATTGTCAGATGTATGTAATGAGGGCTGCATGGTTTTGTTGACACTGTGCAATGTGGAACCTACATAAAAGTGAATTCATGATTTCATTTGAGGGCCACATCCATTTCATAGAAGAGCCACATGTGGTCTGCAGGCAGCAAGTTGGGGACCCCTGATATAACTGATTCAATACAGATTAGTTGCAGTTGATAAAGTTCAGTACTACTGTTATATGGGCAAATGCTAAACCCATAAGGGTCATACAGCATTTGAGGAATGGGAGGTAATTAACCCTTTCAGGGTCCGTCCCGTAGATCTACGGCTGGTCGGTGAGTGTCCAAACCGTAGATCTACGCCAAAATTCTAGCGCCGTCAAATTTAGCGCGAAAGCGCTCATAGGCCTACATATGAGAGAATGGGTCTGCTCCGTGGGTGTGCGCCGTAAACAAAAAATCTAGGCGCCCGCATAGCATTGTGGGAACGCCGGCTCAGTCACCCTTGTTCACCATGTCTCGTCGCAAGTCAGCTCTCACTCCCCGGAAAATTGGGACTCTCCTCTTCCTGTCTGATAGTTCTGACACTGATGGAAGTGGAAATGAAGACGAATTTTACGGCTTTGATAAGTTAGTGACCGAAAATAATGACCAGGATATCGATAATAGTGCAGAAAACCCCGACGATCCTCGACCTTCTACCTCTGGTGTGGGCACTCGTGACTCACGGTCGGGTGTTCCTAAACGTAAGAGAAAACTAATATTTTCCCGTGGCCTGGCCTCTGACTTCAGTAATGACGATGATTCTGACGTGGATTGTGATTTTATTGCGCTCGACGATCATTCGAGTAGTGATAGTGAGGAAACATATTCACCAGTGAAGCGTCGGTATGTTCGCCGCCGCATGCGCTCGGGTAGTGTACCCTATGCTGTGCCCAGGGGACAGAGTACATCCCGTAGTACATCCCGGAGTACATCCCGTGGCCCTACACCCGTTTTAGGTAGTGATAGTTAGGATGATGTGGCTACACTTGGCATGGATGGGCCACAGACATCAGTGGATGGTGTTAGTGGGGCTGGTGGTGGTAGTGGCACCGCCATGCGTGACTCGCTGTGCCACGCGGGAACCCACGCTGCTGACTCGTCAGTTCAAGGACAAAGCGGAGCGTCACCCACCAGCCCGCCACAACCACCCGTACAACCAGCCTATGATGTCCAGTATCCACCAGCAAACCGTATCTGGGATTGGCAGCAAAATCCCAATTTTGTTCCCAGCCCTCACCACTTTGATGACTCGCAAAGTGGAATTCTACCTACCTGTCCCCTTGGAACCACAGCCAATGAACTGGAATTCTTTGAATTATTCTTTGACCAGCCATTGATGGAAACTATTGTCAGGGAAAGTAATAAGTATTTTCAGTACACCATGGCAAATACGATCTTATCACCACAGTCAAGACTACACAGGTGGAAAGAGACGACTGTTGCAGAAATGTATTTGCTTTTTGCAACAATAATGCTTATGCCTCACGTCTATAAGCATAATATAAAAGCATACTGGTCCACAGATCGGCTAATTTGTACCCCATCCTTCAGTGAAATAATACCAGTGAACAGGTTTATCTTACTGTTACGTATGTTGCACTTCTCTGACAAAACCAGGCCTGACAGAAGTGACAGGTTATACAAGATTAGAAATGTTTTCATGTATCTCAAACAAAAGTTCAGGATATACTTTTATCCATTCAAGAATCTTGTAATTGACGAGTCTTTGATTTTGTTCAAAGGTAGACTGTCATTCAAGCAGTATATACCGAGCAAGAGGAACCGCTTTGGTATAAAATTGTTTGTACTCTGTGATTGTGACAGTGGCCTGGTGTTGGATATTGTTGTATACACGGGTAGTAAAACATTGAAAGATACCAAGATGTTATTGGGTATATCAGGTGACGTAGTGAGAAACATGATGGCACCTTATCTTGGTAAGGGCCATACATTATATACCGATAACTGGTACACAAGCCCATTACTCAGTGATTTCATGCGAGTGAACAAGACAGATGTGTGTGGCACAGTGCGTTCTAATCGTAAACATATGCCCAGGCTCAACGCAGGTGTTCGTGGTGATGACGTGCAGGTGTTTACTGCCAATGACATCATGGCATTACGGTGGCATGACAAACGAGATGTCACATTGTTGACAACCATTCACCGTAATGAAATGCAAGACAGTGGCAAAGTTGATCGAGTGACTAATGAACGTATTCGAAAACCAGTGACAGTGATTGATTATACACAAAACATGCGCTTGGTTGACAAGTGTGACATGCAGATTGGTTTTGTTGACTGTGTTCGTAAGAGTTACAAGTGGTACATGAAACTTTTCTTCCATCTCATGGACATTTCAATGCTGAATGCATATAATATGTACCAAATAAAGACTGGTAACAGACCACCGTATGGTGAATTTTGTTTGTCTGTTGTCAGACAACTCATAATGAAGTACCAGGTAACAACACCTGCAATACAACATGGTCCTCGAATTCATCACAATATACCCAAGCGTTTGAGAAGAGAAGGTGATCATTTCATAATACAGCTTCCTTCAACTCAAAAGAAATTTGCTCAGAAGAGATGCATTGTCTGTGCACAAACAAAACGACGGCAACAAAGACGCAAAGACACTCGGTTTATGTGTGAGGAATGTAAGGTGCCTCTGTGCATGGTGCCTTGTTTCAAGGAGTTCCACAAGCTCCAGCAGTTCTAAAACCATGTCCAGTGATTGTAAATATGTAAATATATGATAGAACATTAGTATTATACAATATTTGTGCATGTTTATTGTAATAAACAACAGTGGTAAACAATAATATGATAATAACTTTAGTGCGGTTATTGTGTTCAATACAGTGAGTTTATATATATAAATTATATACAGTATTGGTCTCTCAGGCCCCAAATGTTAGTAGGAATAGAAAAAAATTGGAAAAGAAAAGAAAAAACAACTAAAACAACAAAATAATATAATACGCGTATGTGGAATTCGTCGATGTTGCCGCCACCACATCATTTTCTACAAACTTCTTGGCACTGTATCTCGGTAAGTACTGATCAGATTCTAATTTTTTTTGTTTTATTACCTTCACAAAAATATGCTCTTTAATTCTGTAAGAAAAAATAATTTTTTTTTTTTTCAAAATTTCTTGGACACTGGTGCGTGACTTCAGATTTTGGCCTTGGACCCTGAAAGGGTTAAGTTTGATTCAGGGGAGTGGGTGGCAGCCCTGATTCCTTGGATCAAGAGCCCTTCACCATCAGAACACCCCATCCACCCTAGCTGGTAGATTGATAATGTTCAGACTGAGTAGTACCCTAGTGTAAATAAGTCATTTTGACTTTTTTGGGGTTCTTTCTTTCAACACACTGGCCGTATCCCACCGAGGCAGGGTGGCCCAAAAGGAAAAACAAAAGTTTCTCCTTTCACATTTAGTAATATATAAAGGAGAAGGGGTTACTAGCCCCTTGCTCCTGGCATTTTAGTTGCCTCTTACAACATGCATAGCTTACGGAGGAAGAATTCTGTTCCACTTCCCCATGGAGATAAGAGGAAATAAACAAGAACAAGAACTAGTAAGAAAATTGAAGAAAACCCAGAGGGGTGTATATATATATGCTTGTACATGTATGTGTAGTGTGACCTAAGTGTAAGTAGAAGTAGCAAGACATACCTGAAACCTTGCATGTTTATGAGACAGAAAAAACACCAGCAATCCTACCATCATGTAAAACAATTACAGGCTTTCATTTTACATTCACTTGGCAGGACGGTAGTACCTCCCTGGGCGGCTGCTGTCTACCAACTTACTACCTAGCTTTTTTTGGGTTATCCTAAATAATTTACACTGTGTATGAAAATTGTACTTATGTGTACCTGTGCCTTAATAAACTTACTAGTCTTAATTTTTTTTTTCAACAAACCGGCCGTATCCCACCAAGGCAGGGTGGCCCAAAAAGAAAAACGAAAGTTTCTCTTTTTAAATTTAGTAATTTACACGGGAGAAGGGGTTACTAGTCCTTGCTCCCGGCATTTTAGTCGCCTTTTACAACACGCATGGCTTATGGAGGAAGAATTCTGTTCCACTTCCCCGTGGAGATAAGAGGAAATAAACAAGAACAAGAACTAGAAAGAAAATAGAAGAAAACCCAGAGGGGTGTATACAGGAAGGCCCCACTTATACGGCGGGTTAGGTTCCAGGCTACCGCCGTAAAGCGGAAATCGCCGTAAAGTGGAACACCCTTTTTTTCCACTTATAAATGCATACAAACACTAGATAACAAGTTTACACTAACATATATTAAGTTAGCAATAGAACCAGGCATCAAAAAACAATAAAAAGGTACAATACACACATAGTG
Organism: Cherax quadricarinatus; assembly: GCF_038502225.1. NCBI lineage: Eukaryota > Metazoa > Arthropoda > Malacostraca > Decapoda > Parastacidae > Cherax > Cherax quadricarinatus. The sequence goes on from NC_091346.1 coordinate 22,097,735, forward strand.
CACTCATTACTTACCTTAAAATATTTATAGTCTTAATCTAGGGTGAGACAAGTAGTATTTATTGTAAGAAATCAAGTGTGGTATGTATTGTAATAGCCTCACCAGGCCACCCCACCCACACATACTATTCTATGATATTTAAGCATCCCAGAGCGATAAAATGTATATACAGTTCACTCATTACTTACCTTAAAATATTTGTAGTCTTAATGTAGGGTCAGGAGTAAGTAAATGAGATAAAACGAATAAATGAGAGAGAGAAAGAATGAGTACATGAGAGGGGGCAGGCGCAGTTATGTAAACAAACCAGGGGAAGGTAAGTTTTGTAAACAAACGAAATGTACACGTCTGGTTTGTGTACAAGTTACATTGTGTACAGGTTGTCTCTACATTGATACGGTAGAATTAATAAAGAAGAACACTCCCATTCTCATGTAACATCATTTTGAGAAGAAATGAAGCTCTGAGTGAAGGCAATGGAAATAAGTCACACTGACTTTTTTGGGTTATCCTAGGTTCTCTACACGTATGTTGTTATGTATGATAATCTATGTAACTGTATTTGTGTATACCTGAATAAACTTACTTACATACATACGAAAGGAATAATTTTCTACAGTTACCCCCAGTAACACATTTACTCTTATGTTAGATTAGAGAAAATGTTATTCTTGCCGTCACTTGTACAAGTTATGTGGCTCCCACATCTTATATTTATGTTTATTTATTCTATTGTGGGGTGTATTTATCATCTTTTTATGTTATGTATCGTGTTTATTATATAATTTTGAAAAAAATATCATGGATGGATTAATGAAAATGTGTATATTACCGTAATATACGACATTTAATGAGACTCAGTATTGTTATTATCACCACTTGTGCAAGTCGTCTGCTACGACATCTCACATTTGTTTATTTATTCTACTGTGGGGTGTATTTATCTTATTTATATGTTATGCATCGTGTTTATTATATAATTTTGAAAAAAATATCATGGATGGATTAATGAAAATGTGTATATTACCGTAATATACGACATTTAATGAGACTCAGTATTGTTATTATCACCACTTGTGCAAGTCGTCTGCTACGACATCTCACATTTGTTTATTTATTCTACTGTGGGGTGTATTTATCTTATTTATATGTTATGCATCGTGTTTATTATATAATTTTGAAAAAAATATCATGGATGGATTAATGAAAATGTGTATATTACCGTAATATACGACATTTAATGAGACTCAGTATTGTTATTATCACCACTTGTGCAAGTCGTCTGCTCACATCTCACATTTGTTTATTTATTCTACTGTGGGGTGTATTTATCTTATTTATATGTTATGCATCGTGTTTATTATATAATTTTGAAAAAAATATCATGGATGGATTAATGAAAATGTGTATATTAACGTAATATACGACATTTAAATGACTCGATGTATGTAAGTTTATTTAGGTACAGGTATACATAAGTATAATTATCAGAGTATATATAAAATATGAAATAACTTTTAAAAACATTTGAAATTTTGGAGTTTCCAGACAAAATGGAGAGACTTAGTGCTTACTGAGCTCATGGAGAATGTAAACAAACAGGGTGGGGCACGGTGACCGTATTAGAAAGTCAGGTGGGGGGAGCCGTATAGTGAGTTTTGGTCATAATTTGAAATGTCCGTATTAGCGGAACGCCGTAAAGCGGAACGCCGTAAAGCGGGGCCCTCCTGTATATATATATATATATGCTTGTACATGTATGTGTAGTGTGACCTAAGTGTAAGTAGAAGTAGCAAGACGTACCTGTAATCTTGCATGTTTATGAGACAGAAAAAAAGGACACCAGCAATCCTACCATCATGTAAAACAAATACAGGCTTTCGTTTTACATTCACTTGGCAGGACGGTAGTACCTCCCTGGATGGTTGCTGTCTACCAACCTACTACCTAGCTTTATTTGGGTTATCCTAAATAATTTACACTGTGTATGAAAATTGTACTTATGTGTACCTGTGCCTAAATAAACTTACTAGTCTTAATATTGATAAAAATTAAAAGGGATGATGCTCTTGATGGAGGACAGTAGATGCATTATTATTGTAATCTTAAAGGATTCTCTAATAGTGGACTTCATTTGTTTGTCTTTACCATGCGTATGCATGTTCTCTTGTCTTCTTTCTTATTATTGTCTTTCAACTCTGCTGTGCTTGTATTGAATAATGACTGACTACACTGCTGTCTGTCTGTCATGTTATGCTCTTTTATTTTTAAGTTAGGAAGCAAAATACCAATTCATTGCTTATCTTTAGTACTAAAAGTAATTCTGCATCTGATTTTTAATCAAGTTTTCCCACGTTCATAACTATCTTGTAAGTACAGGAATGCAGTACATGTAGTCAGGCTCCCAAATTTTTGGGATTTCTAATTCAGAGGATTTCATCAAATATTTTTACTTGGAGGGAGAGAGTATGGAGGAGGTGAATGTATTCAGATATTTAGGAGTGGACGTGTCAGCAGATGGGTCTATGAAGGATGAGGTGAATCACAGAATTGATGAGGGAAAAAGGGTGAGTGGTGCACTTAGGAGTCTGTGGAGACAAGGAACTTTGTCCGTGGAAGCAAAGAGGGGAATGTATGAGAGTATAGTTGTACCAACACTCTTGTATGGGTGTGAAGCATGGGTGATGAATGTTGCAACGAGGAGAAGGCTGGAGGCAGTGGAGATGTCATGTCTGAGGGCAACATGTGGTGTGAATATAATGCAGAGAATTCGTGGTTTGGAAATTAGGAGAAAGTGTGGGATTACCAAAACTATTATCCAGAGTGCTGAGGAGGGGTTGTTGAGGTGGTTTGGACATGTAGAGAGAATGAAACAAAACAGGATGGCATCGAGTGTATAAATCTGTAGTGGAGGGAAGGCGGGGTAGGGGTCCGCCTAGGAAGGGTTGGAGGGAGGGGGGTAAAGGAGGTTTTGTGTGCGAGGGGCTTGGACTTCTGGCAAGCATGCACGAGCGTATTTGATAGGAGTGAATGGAGATAAATGGTTTTTAATACTTGACATGTTGTTGGAGTGTGAGCAAAGTAACATTTATGAAGGGATTCAGGGAAACCGGCAGGCCGGACTTGAGTCCTGGAGATGGGAAGTACAGTGTCTACACTCTGAGGGAGGGGTGTTAATGTTGCTGTTTTATAACTGTAGTGTAAAGCACACCTCTGGCAAGACAGTGATGGAGTGAATGATGGTGAAAGTTTCTCTTTTTCGGGCCACCCTGCCTTGGTGGGAATCAGCTGATGTGTTAATAAAAAAAAAATTACTTATTGGCAACTCATGAATGGATATGATTCTTGGATTTTTCTGGAAAATAAAAATCTGATGGAAAATCAAATTTTATTTTGTATTTAATCTGCATATTATATAGTGTATATACTATTTGACATGGACATTTTTATTAGCAGCTTACTTAACCCCTGCCAGTTTGGGTTTAGACCAGAAAAAAGTACGAATGATGCTATTATATAAATGCTTAACCTAATATATACAGCTCTTGAAAAAATGAATACCCTCTAGGGCTCTTCATTGACGTACGGAAAGCATTTGATATAGTCGACCACAATCTTCTTCACCTAAAACTAAACCATTACGGCATCAGAGGACATTCTCTTGATTACCTAAAATCCTATCTCAATGACAGATACCATCTCAATGACAGAGCCATCTCCACTATCCAGCCTGTAACTGTAGGAGTACCCCAGGATAGTGTCCTAGGCCCACTCCTCTTTCTCATCTACATCAATGATCTTCCCAATGCATCCCAACTCCTTAAACCAGTTCTATTTGCAGATGACACTACTTATGTCTACACCCATTCAAACCCGGCTGTACTTAGAAACTCTGTGACAACGAGCTGTTAAAGATATATAATTGGATGATAACCAACAAACTCACTCTCAACATAGACAAAACATACTTCATGCCGTTTGGCAACAGAGCCTTAAATATCCAACTCAACATATCGATAAATGGTTCCCCTATATGTTAGATTGAGTGGAAACAAGTGGTTTTGTGGATCTGGAGGTGGGAAGTACAGTACCTTTACTATGAAGGATGGGTGGGGATGTTGTTGCTTGGAAGATCACTTAATTGTGATGTCTTTGCAAAATAGCCATTTAATGAATGATGGTCTATATGTCCTTTCTTCTTTTTTGGGGTCACCCTTCCTTGGTGGGAAACAGCTTTTGGACTCAAAAAAAAAAACAAAAAAAAGTAACAGTTTTTAGTTGTAATTTGACTATGTACAAATAAATAATACACTAATATACAATAATATGTAGGCAGTAGGTTGGTAGACTGCAACCATTCGGGGAGGTACTACCATCCTACCAAGTGAGTGTAAAAAGGAAGCCTATATTTGTTTGACATGATGGTAGGATTGCTAGTGTCTTTTTTCTGTCTCATAAGCATGCAAGATTCAGGTACGTCTTGCTACTTCTACTTACACTTAGGTCACACTACACATACATGTTTTTTTTTTTTTTTTTTTTTTTTTTAAACAAGTCGGCCGTCTCCCACCGAGGCAGGGTGACCCAAAAAAGAAAGAAAATCCCCAAAAAGAAAATACTTTCATCATCATTCAACACTTTCACCACACTCGCACATTATCACTGTTTTTGCAGAGGTGCTCAGAATACAACAGTCTAGAAGCATACACATATAAAGATACACAACATATCCCTCCAAACTGCCAATATCCCAAACCCCTCCTTTAAAGTGCAGGCATTGTACTTCCCATTTCCAGGACTCAAGTCCGACTATATGAAAATAACCGGTTTCCCTGAATCCCTTCACTAAATATTACCCTGCTCACACTCCAACAGATCGTCAGGTCCCAAGTACCATTCGTCTCCATTCACTCCTATCTAACAAGCTCACGCACGCTTGCTGGAAGTCCAAGCCCCTCACCCACAAAACCTCCTTTACCCCCTCTCTCCAACCCTTTCGAGGACGACCCCTACCCCGCCTTCCTTCCCCTATAGATTTATATGCTTTCCATGTCATTCTACTTTGATCCATTCTCTCTAAATGACCAAACCACCTCAACAACCCCTCTTCTGCCCTCTGACTAATACTTTTATTAACTCCACACCTTCTCCTAATTTCCACACTCCGAATTTTCTGCATAATATTTACACCACACATTGCCCTTAAACAGGACATCTCCACTGCCTCCAACCGTCTCCTCGCTGCTGCATTTACCACCCAAGCTTCACACCCATATAAGAGTGTTGGTACTACTATACTTTCATACATTCCCTTCTTTGCCTCCATAGATAACGTTTTTTGACTCCACATATACCTCAACGCACCACCCACCTTTTTTCCCTCATCAATTCTATGATTAACCTCATCCTTCATAAATCCATCCGCCGACACGTCAACTCCCAAGTATCTGAAAACATTCACTTCTTCCATACTCCTCCTCCCCAATTTGATATCCAATTTTTCTTTATCTAAATCATTTGACACCCTCATCACCTTACTCTTTTCTATGTTCACTTTCAACTTTCTACCTTTACACACATTCCCAAACTCATCCACTAACCTTTGTAATTTTTCTTTAGAATCTCCCATAAGCACAGTATCATCAGCAAAAAGTAACTGTGTCAATTCCCATTTTGAATTTGATTCCCCATAATTTAATCCCACCCCTCTCCCAAACACCCTAGCATTTACTTCCTTAACAACCCCATCTATAAATATATTAAACAACCATGGTGACATTACACATCCCTGTCTAAGACCTACTTTTACCGGGAAATAGTCTCCCTCTCTTCTACACACCCTAACCTGAGCCTCACTATCCTCATAAAAGCTCTTTACAGCATTTAATAACTTACCACCTATTCCATATACTTGCAACATCTGCCACATTGCTCCTCTATCCACTCTATCATATGCCTTTTCTAAATCCATAAATGCAATAAAAACTTCCCTACCTTTATCTAAATACTGTTCACATATATGCTTCAATGTAAACACTTGATCTACACATCCCCTACCCACTCTGAAACCTCCTTGCTCATCCGCAATCCTACATTCTGTCTTACCTCTAATTCTTTCAATTATAACCCTACCGTACACTTTTCCTGGTATACTCAGTAAGCTTATTCCTCTATAATTTTTACAGTCTCTTTTGTCCCCTTTCCCTTTATATAAAGGGACTATACATGCTCTCCGCCAATCCCTAGGTACCTTCCCCTCTTTCATACATTTATTGAACAAAAGTACCAACCACTCCAACACTATATCCCCCCCTGCTTTTAACATTTCTGTCATGATCCCATCAGTACCAGCTGCTTTACCCCCTTTCATTCTACGTAATGCCTCACGTACCTCCCCCACACTTACATTCCGCTCTTCTTCACTCCTAAAAGATGGTATACCTCCCTGACCAGTGCATGAAATTACCGCCTCCCTTTCTTCCTTAACATTTAAAAGTTCCTCAAAATATTCTCGCCATCTACCTAATACCTCCATCTCCCCATCTACTAACTCCCCTACTCTGTTTTTAACTGACAAATCCATACTTTCCCTAGGCTTTCTTAACTTGTTTAACTCACTCCAAAATTTTTTCTTATTTTCATTAAAATTTCTTGACAGTGCCTCTCCCACTCTTTCATCTGCTCTCCTTTTGCACTCTCTCACCACTCTCTTCACCTTTCTTTTACTCTCCATATACTCTGCTCTTCTTATAACACTTCTGCTTTGTAAAAACCTCTCGTAAGCTACCTTTTTCTCTTTTATCACACCCTTTACTTCATCATTCCACCAATCACTCCTCTTTCCTCCTGCCCCCACCCTCCTATAACCACAAACTTCTGCCCCACATTCTAATACTGCATTTTTAAAACTATTCCAACCCTCTTCAACACCCCCACTACTCATCTTTGCACTAGCCCACCTTTCTGCCAATAGTCGCTTATATCTCGCCCGAACTTCCTCCTCCCTTAGTTTATACACTTTCACCTCCCTCTTACTTGTTGTTTCTACCTTCCTCTTTTCCCATCTACCTCTTACTCTAACTGTAGCTACAACTAAATAATGATCCGATATATCAGTTGCCCCTCTATAAACATGTACATCCTGGAGCCTACCCATCAACCTTTTATCCACCAATACATAATCTAACAAACTACTTTCATTACGTGCTACATCATACCTTGTATATTTATTTATCCTCTTTTTCATAAAATATGTATTACTTATTACCAAATTTCTTTCTACACATAGCTCAATTAAAGGCTCCCTATTTACATTTACCCCTGGCACCCCAAAATTACCTACTACTCCCTCCATAACATTTTTACCCACTTTAGCATTGAAATCCCCAACCACCATTACTCTCACACTTGATTCAAAACTCCCCACGCATTCACTCAACATTTCCCAGAATCTCTCTCTCTCCTCTACACTTCTCTCTTCTCCAGGTGCATACATATACATACACATACATGTACAAGCATATATATACACACCCCTCTGGGTTTTCTTCTACAGTGGACCCCCGCATAACGATGGCATCGCATAGCGATTTTTCCGCATAACGATTACTTTTATCGCAAAATTTTTGCCCCGCATACCGATTAAAAACCCGCATACCGATTTTCGTCCGAGACGCGTCCAATGTGCCCTCAGCCAGCCTCACATGTGCCGCTCCGTCCCATTGTTTACCAGCCAGCCTCCGCGGTAACATCCAAGCATACACTCGGAATATTTCGTATTATTACAGTATTTTCGGTGCTGTTTCTGGAAAATAAGTGACCATGGGCCCCAAGAAAGCTTCTAGTGCCAACCCTGTGGTAAAAAGGGTGAGAATTAGTATGGAAATTAAGAAAGATTTTGAAGGGTTTGGGGCTAACCCTGAGAAGCCTATGCCAGTTGTGGAATCCATTGTGCCTACTTCAAAGATTAAGGAAATGTGTGCACAGTGGGTTGAACTGCAAACCTTTATAGATGAAAATCACCCTGACACAGCTGTTGCAAGCCGTGCTGGTGACTATTTCAATGACAATGTTGTGGCCCATTTTAGACAAATCGTAAAGGAACGGGAGGTACAGAGCTCTATGGACAGATTTGTTGTGCGACAGAGGTCCAGTGACTCTCAAGCTGGTCCTAGTGGCATTAAAAGAAGAAGGGAAGTAACCCCGGAAAAGGACTTGCTACCTCAAGTCGTAATGGAAGGGGATTCCCCTTCTAAACAGTAAGAAGATAATGCTCTCCCCTCCTCCCATCCCATCAATCATCACTAGATCTTCAATAAAAGTAAGTGTCATTTAATTGTGCATGCCTTTTTCAGTTTGTGTGTATTAAAATTAACATTTCATGTGGTAAAAAAAAATTTTTTTCATACTTTTGGGCGTCTTGCACGGATTAATTTGATTTCCATTATTTCTTATGGGGAAAATTCATTCGCATAACGATTATTTCGCATAACGATGAGCCCTCTTGCACGGATTAAAATCGTTAACCGGGGGTCCACTGTATTTTCTTTTTAGTTCTTATTCTTGTTTATTTCCTCTTACCTCCATGGGGAAGTGGAACAGAATTCTTCCTCAGTAAGCCATGTGTGTTGTAAGAGGCAACTAAAATGCTGGGAGCAAGGGGCTAGTAACCCCTTCTCCTGTATATATTACTAAATGTAAAAGGAGAAACTTTTGTTTTTCCTTTTGGGCCACCCCGCCTTGGTGGGATATGGCTGGTGTGTTGAAAGAAGAAGCATGCAAGATTTCAGGTACGTCTTGCTACTTCTACTTACACTTAGGTCACACTACACATACATGTACACATTTATGTATGCACACACATATGAGTTTTCTTTGATCATATCTTAATAGTTCTTGTTCTTAGTGCTTTTCATTTCATATCCATGGGGAAATGCAATAAGAATCTTTCCTCCGTAAGCCATGCATGTTGTAGAAGTCAACTAAAATGTTGAGAACAATAGGCTAGTAAACCCTTTTCCCGTATAGCTTACTATAAAGAAAAAGAAGAAAACCATTTAATATACGAGCTGTTGGAGTGTGAACAGGGTAATATTTAGTGAAGGGATTCAGGGAAACCAGTTATTATAGATTTAGCCGGACTTGAGTCCTAGAAATGGGAAGTAAAATGCCTGCACTTTAAAGGAGGGGTCTGGGATATTGACAGTTTGGAGGGACTTCTAAACTGTCATATATGAGTGCCTCTGCAAAGACAGTGATTATGTATGAGTGAGGTGAAAGTGCTGAATGATGATGAAAGTATTTTCTTTTGGGGGATTTTCTTTCTTTTTTGGGTCACCCTGCCTCGGTGGGAGACGGCCGACTTGTTGAAAAAAAAAAAATACAGTACAGTACATAAATAGTTCACATGAATGCAAATACAGTATAATATAGGAACAGGCAATTTAAATACAAATTTAGCAACAGGCAATTAAAAAAGCAACTATAATTTACTTTGCTTTAAAAACATCACCTGACACACATGTGATAGGCTTGAGAGTGACCTACAAAACACCGGGTGACTGTGCAGTGGGTAATCTTCCCTTTGCGCCAGCTTGGACCTACTGAATGAGGCCATATTTTTAATGATGGAGTTTCGTTTCTAAGACCACACTGGTAAACAAATTCATCGCAAAGTGAGGAGCATACTATAATGGTAATGGGTTTGTGCCAACTGTCTTTGATATTGTTTTAATGTCACCTTTGCATCATTTATAACATTTCTGGTATATTTTTAAATGTTTATACAGTAGTGTACAATATATTGTAATAAACAGAATAAAGAAAATCAGCACTTAGGTATGCATTCTGGTCAGAGAGCCCGTAGTAAGTCCAAGCCATCGGTAAAAAAGTATGTCACTAAGTGAGGAGAGGCTGTAATTACAGTATTTTTTGGGAAGGTAAATATGGAAAAGCCCGTAATTACATTCAGCATTTTGGACAGATTGAACTGGGAGTACAGTGGACCCCCGCATAACGATTACCTCCGAATGCGACCAATTATGTAAGTGTATTTATGTAAGTGCGTTTGTATGTGTATGTTTGGGGGTCTGAAATGGACTAATCTACTTCACAATATTTCTTATGGGAACAAATTCGGTCAGTACTGGCACCTGAATATACTTCTGGAGTGAAAAAATATCGTTAACCGGGGGTCCACTGTACAACTAATAATAAAATTGTATGTTTGAATACTGTAGCCAATACAGCAACCAGGGTTATTCATTACATTGCTATTCAGTGTTACTCAATGCAGCATTATTCAATACAGCAACCAATTTTTTTTTTTTTTTTCAACAAATCTGCCATCTCCCACCGAGGCAGGGTGACCCAAAAAGAAAGAAAATCCCCAAAAAGAAAATACTTTCATCATCATTCAACACTTTCACCTCACTCACACATAATCACTGTCTTTACAGAGGCGCTCAGATACGACAGTTTAGAAGTCCCTCCAAACTGTCAATATCCCAAACCCCTCCTTTAAAGTACAGGCATTGTACTTCCCATTTCCAGGACTCAAGTCTGCCTAACCGGTTTTCCTAAATCCTTTCACTAAATATTACCCTGCTCACACTCCAGCAGCTCGTCAGGTCCCAAAAACCATTCGTCTCCATTCACTTCTATCTAACACGCTCACACACTCTCCTCCAATCTTTTCAAGGACGACCTCTACCCCTCCTCCCTTCCCATACAGATTTATACGCTCTCCAAGTCATTCTACTTTGATCCATTCTCTAAATGACCAAACCACCTCAACAACCCCTATTCAGCCCTCTGACTAATACTTTTAGTAACTCCACACCTCCTCCTAATTTCTACAATTTAAATTCTCTGCATAATATTTACACCACACATTGACCTTAGACAAGACATCTCCACTGCCTCCAACCGCTTCCTCGCTGCAGCATTTACAACCCAAGCTTCACACCCATATAAGAGTGTTGGTACCACTATACTGTCATATCTTCCCTTCTTTGCAACCAGTGTCATTTGTGCTAAAACAATGTATTCTTGTATGTACTTATACAGTACTCCACATCATTTCACCAAATATCCACACTAAGGAGAAGAACCATTGTTGTGAGTTGACGGTAATCCAGCTTGGACCGAAATGTCATCATAGGGTTACTGCCCTAAGTGCGGGTTTTTGGTGAATTGTTCCAGCCGTGACATTGTGACTTGTTATTCTACTCTGCATCAATTTTTTAATGTGATTGCAATAACCATAAACCTTTTTCTTCACTCAGGAGAGTCTACTAATATCATCAATACAGTCTGAGGAAGAAAGTGAAAAAATAGCAGAAGACTTCTTACAAAAACACATTGATGTTGAATCATTTTTGGGTAGCTATTTGGAAAAGAGAATAGTAAGTACACTACAGTGCTTCAATTATCTGTTATTCAGTATATACAGCCTCTCCTCACTTAGCAACGGAGTTCCGTTACTAAGACTACATCATTAAATGAATTTGTCGCTAAGTGAGGAGCATACTATAATGGTAGAGAGTTTATGTCAGCCATCTTTGATATTGTTTTAATGTCACCTTTGCACCATTTATAACATTTCTGGTATATTTTTAAATGTTTATTAAGTAGTGTTCTGTATATTGACATAAACAGAGTAGAGGAAATCAGCTCTAATATACATTATTTAGGTATGAATACTGGTCAGAGAGCCTGTCATAAGTCCGAGGCATCAGTAAACGAGTACGTCGCTAAGTGAGGAGAGGCTGTATATAAAAAATGGATTAAAGAAATTACAAGGTGGGGTGGCCAAAGGTATAATTCATGGGTCTCGGGGAAAATTGTTGAGGTGGTATGGTTATGTAGAGAGGATGGACAGGAATAGTTTGATCAAGATGGTGTAGAAATGTAGGGTTGAAGGTAGGAAGGGGAGAGGTCCCAAGAATGATAGGAGGGAAGGGAGTATATTGAAGCTTTGAGTTTGAGAGGTTAGAGCATTCAACTGGCTTGCACGAGTATGTTAGGTGTGAATGGAGACTTAAGTGGTTTTTTAATGGACATGCTGTTGGAGTGTGAGCATGGTAACTTCTATGAAGGGATTCAGGGAGGTTGGTTAGCCAGACTCAAGTCCTGGAGGTGGGAAAGGCAGTGCCTGCACTTTGAAGGTGGGGTGGGGACTTCGCAGTTGGAGGGGTAATCTGTGGGAGACTGCCATTGAGTTAAAATACATGTATAAGTGACCAACATTCAGAAGTACAAAAATAATGCTGTTTCTGGTCTGCTAGAGAGAATGCTGACCAGGGTCTAAAGTTGTTTGAAAATTTTAGTATTCTTTAATTTTGAATGTAGGTTACTCTAATGTATCACTCATATGGTCAGTGTTAGGTTCACTCAATGTATACATAACATTGAGATTACCTTCTGAATGCAACATCATTACTCATCCTTCGGAGTGTAGGTAAAGCCCTTTCCCATCTCCAGGACTCAAGCCCGGTTAACTGGTTTTCCCTGAAACACTTCATAAATTTACCTTTACATGTATGTGTAATCTGCAGTTGAATATTTTTTTTTTTTTTTTTTTTTTTTTTGCAGCTTTATTTTTCTGCTAGGGTTTTAGCATTTTCCAAGGACCAAACTGAAGTTTCTGATTATCTGAGCAATCTGGTGAGTTTCTAGTACTGTACTCCGTTACAGGAATAAGATCTTTTAACCCTTTGACTGTTTACGTCGTATATATACGTCTTACGCGCCACCGTTTCTGAGGTATTTATACATGTAAATTCTAGCGGCTTCAAATCGAGCGGGAGAAAGCTGGTAGGCTTACATGAGAGAGAATGGGTCTGAGTGGTGGGTGTGCACCCTGTGAAAAAAATCTGAGGCTCAGTGGTGCATTTTGGTTAACGCCATCTTGGTAGTCCATTTTCACCATGCCTCGCAGTAAGAAGTACTTCACTCCTTGGCGGATTGGAGGTCTTTTGTTGCCAAGTGATAGCTCTAACAGCGATGAAAGTGTCAATGAAAGTGAATTCCATGGTTTTCAAGCGGGCGAGACTGAAAAAAGTTCCCAGGATAACGTAATTAGTGATGAAAACCCAGATGACCCACGACCTTCCACCTCTGGTGCTGTGCCGGCTCAGTCACATTCACGTTCACGTTCACCTTTACCAGGACGAAAGAGGAAACTATTTGCCCGTGTACAAGACTCAGATGTGAACAGTGAAAGTGATAGTGATAGTTATTTCAGAGTTATTGAAAGCAGTTCTAGTTGTGACAGTGAGGGTGAATATTCCCCAGTAAAGCGACAGTATATACGACGTAGCATGCTGTCTGGTAGTGTTTCATATGCTGTTCCAAGGGGAAGGAGTAAATCTCGGAGCACATCCCGTGGCCCTACACCACGACCTAATAGTGAAGATGACGATATTGTTATGATGGGTATGAATGATGTGAGTGAGGCAGCAGGTGGTGGTGGTGATAGTGATGGTGGCATGAGTCATGTGGCACTGGCAGCGGGCCACGCTACTACCCACGTTGCTGACTCTGCACAACCAGCCTCATCCAACCCCACACTCCCACAACCTGCACAACCACGTTTCAATATCCAGAACCCGCCAGCAGACCATATTTGGGATTAGCAGCAAGGTGACGAGTTTGTTCCCAGTCCCCATGACTTTGATGAAACGCAAAGTGGAATACAGCCATCGTGTACACTTGGGAACAATGCTACTGAACTGGAATGCTTTCAGTTATTCTTCGATAAACCCCTGATGGACATTATTGTCAGGGAAGCCAACACATACTGTGAGTACACCATGGCAAATACAATTCTCTCACCAAGATCACAACTACACCAGTGGAAGGACACAACTGTGGCAGAGATGTACCTGTTTTTTGCCACAATAATGCTTATGCCACATGTGTATAAGCACACTGTCACCACATACTAGGCAACAGAACGCCTGTTTTCAACCCCAGGTTTTAGTGACATCATCGGTGTGAATCGTTTCTTAATACTGTTACGTATATTACACTTTTCAGACAAAACAAGGCCTGACAGAAGCGACAGGTTATATAAGATCAGAAATGTGTTTATGTACCTGAAACAAAAGTGTTGTATGTATTTTTATCCCTTCAGGAAGCTTGTTATTGACGAGTCTTTGATTTTATTCAAAGGAAGACTCTCATTCAGACAATACATACCAAGCAATAGGAAACACTTTGGTATAAAGTTATTTGTACTGTGTGATTGCAAAAGTGGTCTTGTTTTGGATATCATTGTGTACACAGGCAGTAATACATTGAGAGATACCAGGAAGGTATTGGGTATCTCTGGTGATGTGGTTCGAACAATGATGGCACCATATCGTGGTAAGGGAGATATGTTATTTACTGATACAGGTCCTCCATCACAAATCCGGCATCATTGGGACCTGTAGTGTGCCGGATTACTGAGTTTGCCGAATTACAGAGTGGTTAAGTTAGAGTACACTTAAATTAACCAAATTGACTTACACAGTTCATTGAACATCGGCAAAAATTGAACATTTCCGCTACTTTGAGCTCAATTTCAAGCTACTTTTCGTCATGAAAGCAATCAAAATCATGTCTATTTCTGTAATATATCTTCCATTATTTCAAATGAGTCCAAAAAATGAGAATACAACCATAAAAACCATATGAAAATATACTGCAAAGAGGCGGCTAATGGCTGAGAAGTGAACTCCCTTATTTATCGTCCGTCATTTTTATTTTTGTTGTACATTAAGAAACATCTTTCCATCATACATTGCCCAAGTTTCAATGAGATAGCCCAACAAACAACCGAGAAAAAAAAAATATTTACCAAAAATTATATATGGCAAGCCCAAGCCAGGTACTGGAAATAAGTCACTTTGTCTGACTTTTCTGGGTTATCCCAGGTTCTCTATACATATGCTGCTATGTATGATAATCAATGTAACTGTTTTTGTGTATAACTGAATAAACTTATTTACTTCTAGTCTGTCAACTGAGTACAAGAAATCGCCCATTCACTTATTTCAACTACCCAATAAAGTGGTCAGAAATTGGCAATTTGGCCGATTTCACACAAATTTCAACAGATGCCAATTTCAAAATAGTGTCCAGAATAAACAATGTAGACATTCCTGGCACTAAAATAACATTTTCTCTGTTCATTAGTCACAGCTACAGGCCCCTCTTATATTACTCTTGCTTACCATTTGGAATTTTTATTCACAAAAAAAAAAAAAAAAAAAGATTTACTGTTATGCAGACTACTGCATTATTGTAATAATTGTATAAATAATGTCAATCCATTCTTGACTCCATATTGGAATTTGGACTGGCAGGCGGACAGGTATTGAACGGTGACGTCATTTGTTTACTCTTGAGCTTCGCTAAAGAATAGAACATTTTTGCTACTGTGAGCGCAATTTCATGGTACTTTTCGTCATGAAAGCAATCAAAATCGTATCTATTTCTGTAATATATCTTTCATTCTATCAGATGAGACCGAAAAAATGAGAATATAACCATAACAACCATACAAAAATATACCGCTAAGCGGCTGCTAATGGCTGAGAAGTGAACTCCGCTATTTATGGTCTGATTTCTTTCATTTTTGGTGTACATTGCCCAAGTTTGAATAAGATAACCCAACAAACAACTGAGAAAATAATAATAATATAATAATAATAATAATAATAATATCTTTATTTACTACACGTACATGTACAAGGTATACAGGCCTAGCTGACATCAGTAAGTAAGTAAGTTTATTCAGGTATACACAAATACAGTTACATAGAATTATCATACATAGCAGCATATGTGTAGAGAACCTAGGATAACCCAAAAAAGTCAGACACAGTGACTGATTTCCATTGGGGTCCTTTTACCTTATTATTATAATATAAATGTGTGAATATAATGCAGAGAATTTGTAGTTTAGAAGTTAGGAGGAGGTGCGGGATTACCAAAACTGTTGTCCAGAGGGCTGAGGAAGGGTTGTTGAGGTGGTTCGGACATGTAGAGAGAATGGAGCGAAACAGAATGACTTCAAGAGTGTATCAGTCTGTAGTGGAAGGAAGGCGGGGTAGGGGTCAGCCTAGAAAAGGTTGGAGGGAGGGGGTAAAGGAGGTTTTGTGTGCGAGGGGCTTGGACTTCCAGCGGGCATGCATGAGCGTGTTTGATAGGAGTGAATGGAGACAAATGGTTTTTAATACATGACGTGCTGTTGGAGTGTGAGCAAAGTAACATTTATGAAGGGATTCAGGGAAACTGGCAGGCCGGACTTGAGTCCTGGAGATGGGAAGTACAGTGCCTGCTCTCTGAAGGAGGGGTGTTAATGTTGCAAGGGTGTAAAGCACCCTTCTGGCAAGACAGTGATGGAGTGAATGATGGTGAAAGTTTTTCTTTTTCGAGCCACCCTGCCTTGGTGGGAATCGGCCAGTGTGTTAATAAAAAAAAAATGTTATAATATTTTCTTATTATTCTATAATGAAGATAACACATTATCATACTAAAAAGACTATCTACTACACGAGGGTCATTAACCCTTTGAGGTACCGTGTTTGACGTATATATACTCATAAATTCTAGCGGCTTCAAATCAAGCAGGAGAAAGCTGGTAGGCCCACATGTGAGAGAATGGGTCTGTGTGGTCAGTATGCACCATATAAAAAAAATTCTGGAGCACGCAGTGCATAATGAGAAAAAAAAACTGACCGTTTTTTTTTAATTAAAATGCCGACTTTGTGGTCTATTTTCGTATAGTATTTATGGTTGTATTCTCGTTTTCTTGGTCTCATTTGATAGAATGGAAAACATATTATAGAAATAGAGGTGAGTTTGATTGATTTTACTATAAAAAGAACCTAGAAATGGAGCTCAAAGTAGGGGAAATGTTTGATTTTTGCCAATGTTCAAAAGCAAACAAATGATGCCATTGTCCAATAAATGTCCAACTAGCCATTCTAATATGCAGTCATGAATGGGTTGATGTTATTTATACAATTATTACAGTATTGCAGTAGTCTGCATAATAGTAAGTCTTCTATTTTTTGTTTGAATAAAAATTCAAAATAGAAAGCAAGAGTAATATCAGAGGGGCCTGGAGACATGACTGATGAGCAAAGAAAATGTTATTTTAGAGCCAGGAATGTCTGCATTGTTCATTCTGGACCTTATTTTGAAATTGTCATATTTTTTAGTTTTTGTGAAATTGGCCAAATTGCAAATTTCTGACCACATTATTAGGTAGTTAAAATCAGTAAATGGGCAGTTTTTTGTGCTCAATCGATAGAAAAAATGGAGTTCTAAAGAAATAGCTATGAGTTTGGGCGACTGGAACAATGGAATTAGCCGAAAATAGGGCTCAACGTGGGCGAAATCACCGATTTGTAAACAGCGCCGAGATCGCTAACTTCGCGAGAGCATAATTCCGTCAGTTTTCCATCAAATTTCGTTTTTTTGGTGTCATTGCAATCGGGAAAAGATTGTTTATCATTTCATAAGAAAAAATAATTTTTTTTTTTTTAATTTTGCGACACCAGGAGACACCTCAGGATTGGGGGTTGCGACAGTCAAAGGGTTAAGACTATCTACAGTACGAGTGACATACTACTGTATAGAAAGGCACTTGTTTTGCTGAGTATTTCAAGAAAATTAGGTCAGTGTCCCAAGATAACACCCAGGTGCCCATTTACTGATGGGTAAACACAGACAACAGGTGTAAAGAAGCACGCCTAATGTTTCTACCCTGGCTGGGAATCGAATATTTACCAAAAATCATATATGGCTAATCCAAGCCAGGTACTAAAAATAAGCCACGTTGACATTTTTGGGGTTATCCTAGGTTCTCTACACATATGCTGCTATGTGTGATAATCTATAGAGAGAAAATAACTTTTTTGTTTGATGTTTATGGTGGAGTACGAGTGTATATCATAGTTAGCCCTGTGCTATACTCCGTTTTCTCTAATATAAGCCACCAAGACAAGGATAGGAGAATGGTATTTGTTTACCATATCCTCTTCATACCTCTGTCGAACTGCTCGGTGTTATGCCAAATATTATTCATTCTGGAGTATTTAACATGTTTTATGTTATTTATATTGTTTATTATGTCATATTAGATCAATTGTGATAGGCAAATAAACTGTAGTGTTGATATTAGCGGAATAATAAAGCATATTCTCCTGCTTCACGAGACTGAGCTCATGACAACTGACAGTGGCTTCAAAGCCACCTTATCTTTAATGGATAATGTACTGTGTAGGTGCTTTACATAATGAGAAGCATTTCTTTTATTCATTGGAACCATGGCTAGGGCTAAAAGTAAGCAGGTTAAAACAATAAATGGAGAAAAAGAAATTGGAATGACTTATGCAGCAAGTAGCACCACCAAACAGTACCAGCAGGTTGGTGTGGCGACCCTGGAAATTTGAAATTATGCTAGCCAAAATTAGTGCCGAATAACTGAAGGAATCGAATAACTGATTGCCGGATTTGTGGTGGCGGACCTGTAACTGGTACACAAGCCCCATACTCAGTGATTTCTTGTGAGTGAACCTGACAGACATGTGGGGCACAGTGTGTGGTAATCGTAAACATATGCCAAGGTTCAATGCTGGCACTCGCAGAGGTGAGGTGCAAGCCTTTGCTGCCAGTGACATCATGGCATTTCGGTGGCAAGACAAACGTGATGTCACATTGTTGACATCAGTTTACCAAAACGAAATGGCACATACTGGCAGGCACAGTAGAGAGACCAATGAACCCATTCTAAAACCTGCAGCTGTCATGGACTACAACCCCAATATGTGCTTAGTGGACAAATGTGACTTGCTGATTGTGTATGCAAAAGTTATAAGTGGTATATAAAACTTTTTTTCCATCTTGTTGATATTTCCATGCTAAATGCTTATAACATATACAAGTTAAGGACCAACAACAAACCAGAATGTGGTGAATTTTGTTTGTCAGTCATCAGATAAATAATTGCCAAGTACCAAGGAGTAACACCTGCAATAGACCAGCGCCCACGAAATTACCAACACACGCCATCTCGTTTGAGGCCTGGTGATCACTACCCCATACAACTGCCTCCTACTGCCTTCAAGAAAAATACTCAGAAGAGGTGTTTTGTGTGTGGACATACCACAAAACGCCCATAAACACGCAGAGACACTCGTTTTATGTGTGAGGAGTGTGAAGTGCCACTCTGCATATACCCATGTTTCAAAGAGTTCCACAAGCTGCAGCAGTTCTAGGAAAGTGTTCAGTGACTGTACATATGTATATATATTATGGAACACTAGTAATAAACAATGTTTTGTATTGTTTGTGTAAAAAAGTTGTATACACTAATAGTGATAATGTTTGTTCAGTTATTGTGTTGTAAACAATGAGTGTATATTTGAACAATGCATCTTACTTTGGTCTCACAGGCCACATAAGTTACTTAGAAAAGAAAACATTGGAAAATACAAGAAACCTTCGAATTGGAGTAAATAAAAGAATACCGGGTGGGCAGCATTCGCCGCTGTTGCCATACACGCTCATTTTCTGCCAACTTTGCACCTCTGTATCTCGGTAAGTACTGATGGCAAACATTTTTTTTAGGCTTAAAACACTCAGTAAAATAATCGTAACATTTTGGAAAGAATTTTTTTTTTTCGAATATTTTGCGACATAGAATGACAGTTTCAGAAAGGGACCTGCGACAAAGGGTTAATACACACACACTCACAAGCAAAGTATATATACCTACCATACACAGAATAGATGGGGTTGTAAAGGAAGTAAATGCTAGGGTGTTCGGGAGAGGGGTGGGATTAAATTTTGGGGAATCAAATTCAAAATGGGAATTGACACAGTTACTTTTTGCTGATGATACTGTGCTTATGGGAGATTCTAAAGAAAAATTACAAAGGTTAGTGGATGAGTTTGGGAATGTGTGTAAAGGTAGAAAGTTGAAAGTGAACATAGAAAAGAGTAAGGTGATGAGGGTGTCAAATGATTTAGATAAAGAAAAATTGGATATCAAATTGGGGAGGAGGAGTATGGAAGAAGTGAATGTTTTCAGATACTTGGGAGTTGACGTGTCGGCGGATGGATTTATGAAGGATGAGGTTAATCATAGAATTGATGAGGGAAAAAAGGTGAGTGGTGTGTTGAGGTATATGTAGAACAAAAAACGTTATCTATGGAGGCAATGAAGGGAATGTATGAAAGTATAGTAGTACCAACACTCTTATATGGGTGTGAAGCTTGGGTGGTAAGTGGAGCAGCGAGGAGACGGTTGGAGGCAGTGGAGATGTCCTGTTTAAGGGCAATGTGTGGTGTAAATATTATGCAGAAAATTCGGAGTGTGGAAATTAGGAAAAGGTGTGGAGTTAATAAAAGTATTAGTCAGAGGGCAGAAGAGGGGTTGTTGAGGTGGTTTGGTCATTTAGAGAGAATGGATCAAAGTAGAATGACATGGAAAGCATATAAATCTATAGGGGAAGGAAGGCGGGGTAGGGGTTGTCCTTGAAAGGGTTGGAGAGAGGGGGTAAAGGAGGCTTTGTGGGCAAGGGGCTTGGACTTCCAGCAAGCGTGCGTGAGCGTGTTAGATAGGAGTGAATGGAGACGAATGGTACTTGGGACCTGACGATCTGTTGGAGTGTGAGCAGGGTAATATTTAGTGAAGGGATTCAGGGAAACCGGTTATTTTCATATAGTTGGACTTGAGTCCTGGAAATGGGAAGTACAATGCCTACACTTTAAAGGAGGGGTTTGGGATATTGGCAGTTTGGAGGGATATGTTGTGTATCTTTATATGTGTATGCTTCTAAACTGTTGTATTCTGAGCACCTCTGCAAAAACAGTGATTATGTGCGAGTGTGGTGAAAGTGTTGAATGATGATGAAAGTATTTTCTTTTTGGGGATTTTCTTTCTTTTTTGGGTCACCCTGCCTCGGTGGGAGACGGCCGACTTGTTGAAAAAAAAAAAAAAAACACAGAATAGATATATTACAATTGTGCTGCTTGTAATATGCTCAGTGTTTTGGCCTTGGTTAACTATTATATTCATAGGGAAGGGCTCAACCTGTAGGGGGCATACAGTGCCTGGGATTGGGTGATAATTAGATTTGATTCAGGGAAATTATATTTAATTGAAAGCACTAAACTGGTAAGGGGGGTCATACAACACATTGGGAATGGACGGCAGTCAGGTTCAGTCGATGTGAGGCAAGGTTTCAATTTCTTGGATCAAAAAGCCCTTCAGCATAAGGCATACCCCCCCTTCCTTTCCCTTAAAGAAAATATTATAGTTCTGTATGACCCTTGTGGGTTTAGTGCTTAGTTTTCATGATTATAATTAGAGTGCTAAACTTGTATGGATCATGCACTGAACTTTGGTAGGTAATATAGTGGTATTGTACATGATAGAAGTAAGAGAAATTTAGTATATTGTGTACCCTTGAAGATGAAGGGTTCTTGATCCACAGAACTGCAGCTACCATTCCTTTGTAACTAATCTGATCATCTCCCATTCCCAAGGTGCTGTTTGACTTATGGGTTGACTTCTTTTTTTTCATGAATTTACAATGCACATATATCTCTTATCTGTCAGTCACTTGTTAGATCTTGTTGCAAACATTCAAATGCAAAATACTTTCAGTTAAGTATTTTTTCTTGGTTATTCTTTCACCAGACACATTGTTGTGCATGTGTGGAGGGCTTGTATTGCTTGGTAATTCCAATGATGGGCAGCAGGTTGAGTGGAGAATGAGGAAATGATTGAGAGGCAATCATACATGTTTTTGAATTGGGTCCATTGCCATGATTATTCCTTTAGGAAAGCAGCTTACAAAACTGCCAAATAGATGAATAAGAGACATGTGCAACTCTTCGGTATCTTTATTTTGGAGACTATTTGTCAGCCAATGGGTTTATCAGTCCAGTACAAAAATAATACAGGAACTGGTGAAAAACATGAGGTAGTCTCTTAGCCCATTAGTCTTGATGGACTGATCACCTCTATTACTACACGTCTTCCATCTGCAGTATTATTACTTGGATTGATAAAGCCGCTGGTTGATGAATGTCTCCACAGTAAAGATGTCCAAGTGTTGCACATGTCTCTTATTCATCTACCTGTTATTATTTTAAGTGGTAAGAAAATATCTTCCCTATACAGTGCATTGTCGTGTGCTCTGTGACTTGTGGGTTTACCACAGTTTTTTCTTTTTAATATACCTCATGTTTAGGTAGTAGGTTGGTAGACAGCAACCACCCAGGGAAGTACTACTGTCCTGCCAGATGACTGTGAAACAGAAACCTGTAACTGTTTTGCATGATGGTAGGATTGCTGGTTTCTTTTTCTGTCTCATAAACACGCTAGATAACAGGGATATCTTGCTACTCCTACTTACACTTTGGTCACACTTCACAGACACGCACATGCATATATATATATACATACATCTAGGTTTTTCTCCTTTTTCTAAATAGCTCTTGTTCTTCTTTATTTCTTCTATTGTCCATGGGGAAGTGGAAAAGAATCTTTCCTCCGTAAGCCATGCGTGTCGTATGAGGCGACTAAAATGCCGGGAGCAATGGGCTAGTAACCCCTTCTCCTGTAGACATTTACTAAAAAAGAGAAGAAGAAAAACTTTATAAAACTGGGATGCTTGAATGTGCGTGGATGAAGTGCGGATAACAAGAAACAGATGATTGCTGATGTTATGAATGAAAAGAAGTTGGACGTCCTGGCCCTAAGCGAAACAAAGCTGAAGGGGGTAGGGGAGTTTCGGTGGGGGGAAATAAATGGGATTAAATCTGGAGTATCTGAGAGAGTTAGAGCAAAGGAAGGGGTAGCAGTAATGTTGAAGGATCAGTTATGGAAGGAGAAAAGAGAATATGAATGTGTAAATTCAAGAATTATGTGGATTAAAGTAAAGGTTGGATGCGAAAAGTGGGTCATAATAAGCGTGTATGCACCTGGAGAAGAGAGGAATGTAGAGGAGAGAGAGAGATTTTGGGAGATGTTAAGTGAATGTATAGGAGCCTTTGAACCAAGTGAGAGTAAAATTGTGGTAGGGGACCTGAATGCTAAAGTAGTAAAAACTTTTAGAGAGGGCATGGTAGGTAAGTTTGGGGTGCCAGGTGTAAATGATAATGGGAGCCTTTTGATTGAACTTTGTATAGAAAGGGGTTTAGTTATAGGTAATACATATTTTAAGAAAAAGAGGATAAATAAGTATACAAGATATGATGTAGGGCAAAATGACAGTAGTTTGTTGGATTATGTATTGGTAGATAAAAGACTGTTGAGTAGACTTCAGGATGTACAGGTCTCCCTCAACATTCATGTTTTCAACTTTCACGGGCTTCACACATTCGCGAATTCCCAACCGCCAAATCATATTTAAGTTTCCCGCCACCTGCAAGTCCCTACTACCCTCCCTCCTACCCCCGCAACTGGCAGCCAGCCCTCCCACCACTGTGTGGTGAGTGTTTTGTTTGTTCATTATTTGCTATTAATTAAACTACAGTATAAATAATGTAAACCCATTCATGACTGCATATTGGAATGGCTATTCGGACAGGTATTAGACAGTGACATCATGCGTTTACTCTTGAACACTGCAAAGAATTAAACATTTCTGCTACAGCTAATAATAACAATAGTAATAATAATAATAATAATAATAATAATAATAATAATAAATATGATATAATTGAAGAAGGAAATTGTACAAAAATATGAGGGAGTGGTTGACACATCGTCAGTGTGACTTTGTTTATGCTGGAGTGAACATTAGTCTCCCTGCTCTTCCAAACATTTCACAATAATTCACTGTTTGGTGCTTGTAGATTGAGTGTGACTGGAGTGGTAGAGGCAGTGATTGAGGCAATGGTATTTAATAACATACATGTTAATAATAATACATGTTATTAATAATATGTACTATTATTATTTATAACGTATGTTATTAAATACATACATGTTAATAATAATACATGTTATTAATAATAACATGTACTATTATTATTTATAACATATATGTTATTAAATACCACTGCCTCAATTGCTGAATTATTGTGAAATGTTTGGAAGAGCAGGAAGACTAATGTTCACTCCAGCATAAACAAAGTCACACTGACGATGTGTCAATCACTCCCTCGTATTTTTGTACAATTTCCTTCTTCAATTATATCGCATTTATTATTATTATTATTATTATTTCTATTGTTATTATTAGCAATAGCAGAAATGTTCAATTCTTTGCTGTGCTCAAGAGTAAACACATGATGTCACCGTCTAATACCTGTCCGAATAGCCATTCCAATATGCAGTCATGAATGGGTTTACATTATTTATTCTGTAGTTTAATAGCAAATAATGAACAAACAAAACACTCACCACACAGTGGTGGGAGTGCTGGCTGCCAGTTGCGGGGGTCGGAGGGAGGGTAGTAGGGGCTCGCAGTGGTGGAGGCAGTGGTGGAGTCTGTGGTATTCAATAACATATATGTTATTTACATGTTATTAAATAACATACTTTATTATGGATGCGAGAAGTGGGTCATAATAAGCGTGTATGCACCTGGAGAAGAGAGGAATGCAGAGGAGAGAGAGAGATTTTGGGAGATGTTAAGTGAATGTATAGGAGCCTTTGAACCAAGTGAGAGAGTAATTGTGGTAGGGGACTTGAATGCTAAAGTAGGAGAAACTTTTAGAGAGGGTGTGGTAGGTAAGTTTGGGGTGCCAGGTGTAAATGATAATGGGAGCCCTTTGATTGAACTTTGTATAGAAAGGGGTTTAGTTATAGGTAATACATATTTTAAGAAAAAGAGGATAAATAAGTATACACGATATGATGTAGGGCGAAATGACAGTAGTTTGTTGGATTATGTATTGGTAGATAAAAGACTGTTGAGTAGACTTCAGGATGTACATGTTTATAGAGGGGCCACAGATATATCAGATCACTTTCTAGTTGTAGCTACACTGAGAGTAAAAGGTAGATGGGATACAAGGAGAATAGAAGCATCAGGGAAGAGAGAGGTGAAGGTTTATAAACTAAAAGAGGAGGCAGTTAGGGTAAGATATAAACAGCTATTGGAGGATAGATGGGCTAATGAGAGCATAGGCAATGGGGTCGAAGAGGTATGGGGTAGGTTTAAAAATGTAGTGTTAGAGTGTTCAGCAGAAGTTTGTGGTTACAGGAAAGTGGGTGCAGGAGGGAAGAGGAGCGATTGGTGGAATGATGATGTAAAGAGAGTAGTAAGGGAGAAAAAGTTAGCATATGAGAAGTTTTTACAAAGTAGAAGTGATGCAAGGAGGGAAGAGTATATGGAGAAAAAGAGAGAAGTTAAGAGAGTGGTGAAGCAATGTAAAAAGAGAGCAAATGAGAGAGTGGGTGAGATGTTATCAACAAATTTTGTTGAAAATAAGAAAAAGTTTTGGAGTGAGATTAACAAGTTAAGAAAGCCTAGAGAACAAATGGATTTGTCAGTTAAAAATAGGAGAGGAGAGTTATTAAATGGAGAGTTAGAGGTATTGGGAAGATGGAGGGAATATTTTGAGGAATTGTTAAATGTTGATGAAGATAGGGAAGCTGTGATTTCGTGTATAGGGCAAGGAGGAATATCATCTTGTAGGAGTGAGGAAGAGCCAGTTGTGAGTGTGGGGGAAGTTCGTGAGGCAGTAGGTAAAATGAAAGGGGGCAAGGCAGCCGGGATTGATGGGATAAAGATAGAAATGTTAAAAGCAGGTGGGGATATAGTTTTGGAGTGGTTGGTGCAATTATTTAATAAATGTATGGAAGAGGGTAAGGTACCTAGGGATTGGCAGAGAGCATGCATAGTTCCTTTGTATAAAGGCAAAGGGGATAAAAGAGAGTGCAAAAATTATAGGGGGATAAGTCTGTTGAGTGTACCTGGTAAAGTGTATGGTAGAGTTATAATTGAAAGAATTAAGAGTAAGACGGAGAATAGGATAGCAGATGAACAAGGAGGCTTTAGGAAAGGTAGGGGGTGTGTGGACCAGGTGTTTACAGTGAAACATATAAGTGAACAGTATTTAGATAAGGCTAAAGAGGTCTTTGTGGCATTTATGGATTTGGAAAAGGCGTATGACAGGGTGGATAGGGGGGCAATGTGGCAGATGTTGCAAGTGTATGGTGTAGGAGGTAGGTTACTGAAAGCAGTGAAGAGTTTTTACGAGGATAGTGAGGCTCAAGTTAGAGTATGTAGGAAAGAGGGAAAATTTTTCCCAGTAAAAGTAGGCCTTAGACAAGGATGTGTGATGTCACCGTGGTTGTTCAATATATTTATAGATGGGGTTGTAAGAGAAGTAAATGCGAGGGTCTTGGCAAGAGGCGTGGAGTTAAAAGATAAAGAATCACACACAAAGTGGGAGTTGTCACAGCTGCTCTTTGCTGATGACACTGTGCTCTTGGGAGATTCTGAAGAGAAGTTGCAGAGATTGGTGGATGAATTTGGTAGGGTGTGCAAAAGAAGAAAATTAAAGGTGAATACAGGAAAGAGTAAGGTTATGAGGATAACAAAAAGATTAGGTGATGAAAGATTGAATATCAGATTGGAGGGAGAGAGTATGGAGGAGGTGAACGTATTCAGATATTTGGGAGTGGACGTGTCAGCGGATGGGTCCATGAAAGATGAGGTGAATCATAGAATTGATGAGGGAAAAAGAGTGAGTGGTGCACTTAGGAGTCTGTGGAGACAAAGAACTTTGTCCTTGGAGGCAAAGAGGGGAATGTATGAGAGTATAGTTTTACCAACGCTCTTATATGGGTGTGAAGCGTGGGTGATGAATGTTGCAGCGAGGAGAAGGCTAGAGGCAGTGGAGATGTCGTGTCTGAGGGCAATGTGTGGTGTGAATATAATGCAGAGAATTCGTAGTTTGGAAGTTAGGAGGAGGTGCGGGATTACCAAAACGGTTGTCCAGAGGGCTGAGGAAGGGTTGTTGAGGTGGTTCGGACATGTAGAGAGAATGGAGCGAAACAGAATGACTTCAAGAGTGTATCAGTCTGTAGTGGAAGGAAGGCGGGGTAGGGGTCGGCCTAGGAAGGGTTGGAGGGAGGGGGTAAAGGAGGTTTTGTGTGCGAGGGGCTTGGACTTCCACCAGGCATGCGTGAGCGTGTTTGATAGGAGTGAATGGAGACAAATGGTTTTTAATACTTGACGTGCTGTTGGAGTGTGAGCAAAGTAACATTTATGAAGGGATTCAGGGAAACCGGCAGGCCGGACTTGAGTCCTGGAGATGGGAAGTACAGTGCCTGCACTCTGAAGGAGGGGTGTTAATGTTGCAGTTCAAAAACTGTAGTGTAAAGCACCCTTCTGGCAAGACAGTGATGGAGTGAATGATGGTGAAAGTTTTTCTTTTTCGGGCCACCCTGCCTTGGTGGGAATCGGCCAGTGTGATAATAGTAAAAATAAAAAACTTTATTAAAGCATAACATGTATATATTTAGTACAGTTTATGACGTTTTCATGTATATTATGATTATTCATGGTTCAACAAGTTAAGGAAGCAGTATTGTAATATATTTCCCTACAATATATTGGGGCACCAAACATTCACGGTTTTTCAACATTCGTGAGGCTCTTGATCCCCTAATCCTTGCGAATGTTGAGGGAGACCTGTACATGTTTATAGAGGGGCCACAGATATATCAGATCACTTTCTAGTTGTAGCTACACTGAGAGTAAAAGGTAGATGGGATACAAGGAGAATCTTCTAGAAGCATCAGGGGAGAGGTGAAGGTTTATAAACTAAAAGAGGAGGCAGTTAGGGTAAGATATAAACAACTATTGGAGGATAGATGGGCTAATGAGAGCATAGGCAATGGGGTCGAAGAGGTATAGGGTAGGTTTATAAATGTAATGTTAGAGTGTTCAGCAGAAGTTTGTGGTTACAGGAAAGTGGGTGTGGGAGGGAAGAGGAGCGATTGGTGGAATGATGATGTAAAGAGAGTAGTAAGGGAGAAAAAGTTAGCATATGAGAAGTTTTTACAAAGTAGAAGTGATGCAAGGAGGGAAGAGTATATGGAGAAAAAGAGAGAGGTTAAGAGAGTGGTGAAGCAATGTAAAAAGAGAGCAAATGAGAGAGTGGGTGAGATGTTATCAACAAATTTTGTTGAAAAGAAGAAAAAGTTTTGGAGTGAGATTAACAAGTTAAGGAAGCCTAGAGAACAGATGGATTTGTCAGTTAAAAATAGGAGAGGAGAGTTATTAAATGGAGAGTTAGAGGTATTGGGAAGATGGAGGGAATATTTTGAGGAATTGTTAAATGTTGATGAAGATAGGGAAGCTGTGATTTCGTGTATAGGGCAAGGAGAAATAACATCTTGTAGGAGTGAGGAAGAGCCAGTTGTGAGTGTGGGGGAAGTTCGTGAGGCAGTAGGTAAAATGAAAGGGGGTAAGGCAGCCGGGATTGATGGGATAAAGATAGAAATGTTAAAAGCAGGTGGGGATATAGTTTTGGAGTGGTTGGTGCAATTATTTAATAAATGTATGGAAGAGGGTAAGATACCTAGGGATTGGCAGAGAGCATGCATAGTTCCTTTGTATAAAGGCAAAGGGGACAAAAGAGAGTGCAAAAATTATAGGGGGATAAGTCTGTTGAGTATACCTGGTAAAGTGTATGGTAGAGTTATTATTGAAAGAATTAAGAGTAAGACGGAGAATAGGATAGATGAACAAGGAGACTTTAGGAAAGGTAGGGGGTGTGTGGACCAGGTGTTTACAGTGAAACATATAAGTGAACAGTATTTAGATAAGGCTAAAGAGGTCTTTGTGGCATTTATGGATTTGGAAAAGGCGTATGACAGGGTGGATAGGGGGGCAATGTGGCAGATGTTGCAGGTGTATGGTATAGGAGGTAGGTTACTGAAAGCAGCGAAGAGTTTTTACGAGGATAGTGAGGCTCAAGTTAGAGTATGTAGGAAAGAGGGAAATTATTTCCCAGTAAAAGTAGGCCTTAGACAAGGATGTGTGATGTCACCGTGGTTGTTTAATATATTTATAGATGGGGTTGTAAGAGAAGTAAATGCGAGGGTCTTGGCAAGAGGCGTGGAGTTAAAAGATAAAGAATCACACATAAAGTGGGAATTGTCACAGTTGCTTTTTGCTGATGACACTGTGCTCTTGGGAGATTCTGAAGAGAAGTTGCAGAGATTGGTGGATGAATTTGGAAGGGTATGCAAAAGAAGAAAATTAAAAGTGAATACAGGAAAGAGTAAGGTTATGAGGATAACAAAAAGATTAGGTGATGAAAGATTGGATATCAGATTGGAGGGAGAGAGTATGGAGGAGGTGAATGTATTCAGATATTTGGGAGTGGACGTGTCAGCGGATGGGTCTATGAAAGATGAGGTGAATCATAGAATTGATGAGGGGAAAAGGGTGAGTGGTGCACTTAGGAGTCTGTGGAGACAA
Source organism: Cherax quadricarinatus (assembly GCF_038502225.1). Taxonomy (NCBI): domain Eukaryota; kingdom Metazoa; phylum Arthropoda; class Malacostraca; order Decapoda; family Parastacidae; genus Cherax; species Cherax quadricarinatus. The sequence continues at coordinate 22,127,197 of NC_091346.1, forward strand.
AGAACTTTGTCCTTGCAGGCAAAGAGGGGAATGTATGAGAGTATAGTTTTACCAACACTCTTATATGGGTGTGAAGCATGGGTGATGAATGTTGCAGCGAGGAGAAGGCTGGAGGCAGTGGAGATGTCATGTCTGAGGGCATTGTGTGGTGTGAATATAATGCAGAGAATTCGTAGTTTGGAAGTTAGGAGGAGGTGCGAGATTGCCAAAACTGTTGTCCAGAGGGCTGAGGAAGGGTTGTTGAGGTGGTTCGGACATGTAGAGAGAATGGAGCGAAACAGAATGACTTCAAGAGTGTATCAGCCAGTAGTGGAAGGAAGGCGGGGTAGGGGTCGGCCTAGGAAAGGTTGGAGGGAGGGGGTAAAGGAGGTTTTGTGTGCGAGGGGCTTGGACTTCCAGCAGGCATGCGTGAGCGTGTTTGATAGGAGTGAACGGAGACAAATGGTTTTTAATACTTGACGTGCTGTTGGAGTGTGAGCAAAGTAACATTTATGAAGGGGTTCAGGGAAACCGGCAGGCCGGACTTGAGTCCTGGAGATGGGAAGTACAGTGCCTGCACCCTGAAGGAGGGGTGTTAATGTTGCAGTTTAAAAACTGTAGTGTAAAGCACCCTTCTGGCAAGACAGTGATGGAGTGAATGATGGTGAAAGTTTTTCTTTTTCGGGCCACCCTGTCTTGGTGGGAATCAGCCAGTGTGATGATAAATAAATAAATACCTCATGTTTCCCTAGAAATGTAGTATATGTTGGATGCATTTGGATACTAGTTTAATTGAAACTAACACTTAATTTTTAATATGTATATCAGTAAATACTCGTTAAAAATGTTTCCAGTGCAGAAACACCGTAACACATTAGACCATTAGTTTCCATTTTTTAAAGTCTGATGAGACATCTTCTTTTGAAAGCACATTTTTCCTCCTCAAATGCTGATTGCACTAGTTGACAGGTCTTTGCACTTAATATCACAGTATCATCCATCACAGCTGAAACAAGGAATCTAATGTTAATGTACAAATAATTGCAGTTCATTAGATCAAAGGTGTATAATATAGACAACTTGAATAAGACAGGTTTCACCTGCACATCTAAGAAAAATAAGCATTGCTGTATGACCCTTGTGAGTTTAGAGCTTGGTTATGACTATAATAAACATGAGAAAAAGAACTGGTATACTTGAATCAGTAATGAGAGAGTAGTGGAGTGATGTAGTAGTGGTCACACAAATTTACATATGCTCACTGCATATGTAAATTTAAGGTGTTTTGTCTGTTAGCCTTGGTCTATATAAGAGTCTGAATAAATCAGTACATGTTAGGTTAGGCAACGGTCGGTAGTCTTCTTGCAGTGCTCCTCTGACTTATGTGAACACTTTAAAATTACATATCTACCAAAGGAGCCCCTCCAACACTGATGTGATTACTACTGCTACATCACTTCATTTTCACATCACTGGTTCAGCTTTATAAGCACCCATCTCATGCGTCTATCAGACTGCTAAACTCTGCTGTGCAGGTGACAAGTCTCAAATATACCCAGATGTTGCACACACAAGTATTCAATAACAATTGCAGAAGTAAATGAACAGTTCTTGGGAAGGCAGTGTCTCTTAACTTTGAATGTATTTCAAAACATGGCTCCTCCTTACTTATTGTGCTAGTGCATTCCTGAAAATTGTTCGGAAGTCAGAACCTTTTTTTTCTAATGACATTCATGTTATAGTTAGAAATGTGTTCTCAAATTCATTCACTTAGGACACCTTTATTGAAAATGTTTTGATCCATGAACAGGTTTGAAAGGAGACACTCCTTCCTGTTTCCTCTCATACTGGAAGTGTTCAAGGTCTGTAGACAAACTTTTTCAATGAAGGTGTCCCAAGTGAATGCATTAGTGTCCATTTTCCTCAGTAGCAGCCATGAAAAATCACATCTTTATCTAGTGTTTTTAGAAAATCTGGTGCAGCCTTTCCCTTGGTGCCAGATAATGATTTATTGCATACACCACTAATGTTGTGTTCTTACTTTCAGGAAACTCATCTAAGGAAGTTTAAAGGTGAACGACTTGGTGCACAGCTACGGGAGCTTCACAAAGCTGGCTTTTAAAAGGAACTGTAAAATAAGAATATGTGAGAAACAGTGTAACCTTAGACTAATGTTTTGTTAATAAATTTCTGGCTATGTATGATCTCAATCTGTTATTACAATAATAATAGTGGATAATGAAGAGAACACGTACTTTGTTTAATGTCCACCACAAAATGTATTATAAATATTTTCCATATTGTACGAGTTTAAGACAATGCCATTGGTTAGCTGATGATCCTTACAGGTTTAGCTCTATCCCATGAATATAATAAGCAATTAAAATTGATCATAACAGATGATCTTTAATAGATTATTCATGGGAAAGCACTAAACCTATAGGAGTCGAAGCTAATTAGGTTTGATCCAGATAGAGTAGATCCAATTACTTGGACCAAGAGCTCTTCACCAGCATCAAGGCCTCCCCAATCTTGGGAGCTTTTAACAGACGAGCATGGAATGTCAAATATGCTCAGTAGTTGTGTGCTAGATATATTACTGTGTGGTTTACATGTATCCTACAAGACATATTCATAGGTAAGGGTGATCAAATTATATTGACACGGTTATGCTATAGAGATCATAGAAGATTGCTAGAGTACATCGGTGATTGTAGAGTTATTTTTACAAGTACGTATTTGGGGTTTCGAATAAGGGGTATATGTACAGTGGACCCCCGAGTTTTGTGATTAATCCGTTTCAGAGAGCCCACCGAAGGTCGAAATTTACGAAACTCAAAACCATTTTCCCCATAAGAATAACGGAAATAAAATTAATCCGTTCCAGACACCCAAAAATATTAAAATAAAATATTTTTTTTCAAATTAAAGATTTACATAATGAAAACAAGTACATGCATTTAAAATAAATAATATTACACTTACCTTTACTGAAGACTTCTGGGTGGATGGAAGATGGGAGGAGGTGATAGGAGGAAGGTGGACACTATTCATTCATTCATTAGAGATTCGCCAATACTTCATATGGTGACCCAGCTGTGGCCCCCGGTTGGGGGTGTCGTTGGTGGACACTATTGTTTGGAAGGAGAATCTCCTTCCATTAGGACTTTACGTAGCAAGTCCTTATCTGGGGTTTCTTCTTTTAATGCCACTGGGAACAACTTGAGTCTGGACCCCTGGCACACAAAGTACCTATCCAGAAAGGTCTTTTTCTGGCGTTTCTAAGATTTCCCTGAAGTGGGACACAACACTGTCATTGTACATGTTGCAGATACAGCTTGTTTCAGCTTGGTCAGGGTGATACTTTGCAACTCATTCCACATATGTCCTTAATCACTGAAGAAGGCACCTCATCCACTCCCTCTTCCTCCGAAGCAACTTCCTCGGCTGTGGTCTGATGCTGTTCCAGTTGAAGCTCTTGCAGTTCGTCAGTGGTTAGCTCTTCCCTGTGGTCCTCCACCAACTCTACCACATCCCCGTCACTCACTTTATTTACCAAAGGGCTTGCACTAGCTTTCCTTGGGTCCATGATGACTTATTTAGCAGTTGCAAACACAAAAAACAATGGATTATTATGAAATGTATGAACCCGCAGGGTGATGGTCACGTGTTGGTAAACAATGGCACACTGAGCGTGAATGGCGTGGGAGACTGGCTTTGTGTGCGCGGTGACGGGCGGACGGGTACCGGACGGTCGCCGAAGCACGAGTTTTTTCACAAAACTCGAGGCCAAATTTTTCCCCAAAAACTCGCTGAAGGTCGAATTTCGCGAAAGTCGAGGCTGCCGAAACTCGGGGGTCCACTGAATCTGTTTTGAGAAAGAGATTAGAATAATCTTATACTAGTAGGGTTCTTTGATACTCATAGTATGGTTTTCAATAAAGTTTAGATTATTGTAATGTAGGGTTAGGGGTATTTTTAGAATTTTTGTTATGTGCATATCAACCTTTTAGGACAAATATATTTCATTATTTTGTAGCATCTTTGTGGATAAAAAGGCTTCAAGGAAGAATATTTGGATTTCTTTCTGGAGCCATTTGAATATTCCACTTTCCCTACCACCCCATCTTTTCAAGTTTTCTTTTACCAATAAGTATATTTTATTACATAATACGGTACACAAGATTAATATATTTAAACTGAATCTGTGAGAAGTAAAATATATTTTTGTCCCACAAAGTTTATACCCATATTACAATTTAAATTTTATTGAAAACTATACTCTACAGATCAGAAAGTGCTATTAGTATAGTATATGATCCTTTTTTCAAAAGATACACATCTCAAAAAAAATTGATAAACAGTGTTATTCTTTACCCAACAAAACTTACACTCCACTAATTTAAAACCCCAGATTCTCATAAAAAAATTAGTCACCAATATATTCTAGCTACCTTCTCTGTTCTCCATAGCACAATACAGTCAATATAATTTTATCATCCTTATGAATATTACTGTAATTATAAAATGTAAACAAACTGGGGAACAAAAATATGGCAGCCTAGTAAATATATATCAGATGCTCTCAATACTAATATAACTATAGAAATGTTTTATGTTGTATTAATTTTGGTATAATACACATATACACCAAGCTGAATTACTGTGATTTCACCATTTTTTTTTTTCACTTTCCACGGTCCAAATTTTCTTCTAAACCACACTACACATTGCTCTCAAACATGACATCTATAATACCTCTAGCCTCCTCCCTACAATGTTCAAAGCCCATGTATTACACCCATATAAAAGTGCTTGTAACACAGGTACATTCCCGTTTCTTCCTCCGTAGATGAACTTATACTATACCATTATAATAATTGTCTGACACAGCAACAGCATGGAACCTCAGTACAGAGATCTACCACTCATATGTTCATCCAACCTAATAACTTTTTTTTTTTTTACTAACACATTGGCCGTTTCCCACCAAGGCAAGGTGACCTGAAAAAGAACACTTCCATCATTCACTCCATCACTGCCTTGCCAGAGACATGCCTATGCTATAGTTAAAAAAACAGCATACCAAACCCCTCCTTCAGAGCACAGGCACCATACTTCCCACCTCCAAGTCTCAAGTTTGGCTAACTGGTTTCCCTGAATCCCTTCATAAATTTTACTTTGCTCACACTCCAACAGCACGTCAAGTCATAAAAACCATTTATCTTCACTCGCTCCTAACACAGGTCCAGTTTGTCACGATCTACTAACACCAGTTTGCCCCACCCACCTATACCATGGAAATGGCACTGTATGACCCTTATGGGTTTAGCACCTGGTTATAATTATAATATACCATAGAAAAAGACACAAATGCAATATAATGCAATTCTTCACTGATTACATTTTGCCCACACAGTGGGCAAAACATCACAAACAGATCTGTTTGTGTCTTGATAAGGTACACTGTGGGTGAAATGTAGCCAAAAAAGGATCGCATTATACTGCATTTGTGTATTTTTCCATTGTGTTGGTATTTTATACCATTTATCTCCACCTATATTATCTCCAACTGCTACACCTTACCTCTTTCTCCAGTATACAAGCCTCTGTGCTCATTGCTTTGTTTGAGGCAGTTACAGGACTGAACACCTATCAAGGCTAAACAACTGAATATCTTATCTTTCCAGCTGCATTGTCTCCAGTTTAAAAGACTCCACCCACTGTATTCAACTGATGCAGCTTGCTGTGAAGGCAAAACATTTCAACAATAAAAGTACCCAAGTGTTTCCCATGTCTTATTCATTAGCTTTTTGGCATTATACAGCATACCCTTAATTTTTTTTCAACAAACTGGCCGTATCCCACTGAGTAATTTATACAGGAGAAAAGGTTACTAGCCCCTTGATCCTGGCATTTAAGTTTCCTCTTACAACACGCATGGCTTACGGAGGAAGAATTCTTTTCTACTTCCCCCATACATGTAAGAGAAAATGAAGAACAAAAACCAGTAAGAAAATAGAAGAAAACCCAAATGGGTGTGTAAATATATATGTTTGTATATGCATGTGTAGTGTGACCTAAGTGTAAGCAGAAGTAGCAACATACCTGTTATCCCATGTATCATACCATTAATACAGCCTCTCCTCACTTAACAATGGAGTTTCGTTCCAAATACCACATTAGTAAACAAATTCATCGCTAAACGAGGAGCATACTATAATGGTAGTGGGTTTATTTCAACCATCTTTGATATTGCTTTAATGTCACCCTTGCACCATTTATGTATAACATTTTTAGTATACGTATTTTTAAATGTTTATACGGTAGTATACTGTACTATATATATTGTAATAAACAGAAAATAGGAAATCAGCTCTAATATACATTATTTAGGTATGCATACTGGTCAGAGAGCCCGTTGTAAGTCCGAGTCGTTGGTAAACGAGTACGTCACTAAGTGAGGAGAGGCTGTATATATTTACCTACAGTGGATAAAAATTAGTTTGTAATGAAGCTCTGAAAGGTATGTATATAATAAGACAGCTGTTACTGGAAGATGGCCAGCATGGTTAAAAAATGAACAATGAAAAAGAATAAGCCAATTGTCTAAAAATATGACTTTGCAAAGATTAATATCCTTCAGAAATTTCGATGTTTTTTTGGTAACCCTTAATGAAAACGAAAGAAAAGAAGAACAGGAGGAGAATGAGGTAATCAGTCCCTCAGCCTTGAGTCGATGTGGTCAGTCCATCAATCTTGAATAGAATACGGCATATGAACAGAGAAGCAGCTTATAAACCGTAGACAGGTGAGGGGCAGCAGTCGTAGGTGGTGTCACATTTGTCCAATGTGGAAGTAGGTCGTGCTCAAGGGTTAAGCAAGTGAAGAATTGCACATGTGTCTAATTCAACAACATGTCGGTTCTCTGAACCATTCATCTACAATCCTGTCAGACACTGCAACTTCTTGGGATATTAATACTTGGTAATTCTTCACTTGCCTAACCCTTGGGCACGACCTACTTCCACATTGGACAAATGTGACACCACCTACGACTGCTGCCCCTCACCTGTCAACGGTTTATAAGCTGCTGCTCCGCTCATATGCCGTATTCTATTCAAGATTGATGGACTGACCACATCGACTCAAGGCTGAGGGACTGATTACCTCATTCTCCTCCTGTTCTTCAAGTTTCTCCTTTGTATGGCTTTTACATGGCTTTTAAATAGTATGTATTATAATTACTCCACAGGTACTCTTATTAATGCTGCTGAAGAATATGCACTAAACAAAGTAAATGAAGACTATTTTAGCATGATACGAAGCTCTGTTTTCCCCTCTGATTTCATCACTGTATAAAGCCTGCAGTGCTGTATGACCCTAGTGGGCTTAGCGCTTAGTTATGATTGTAAAAATAATGTATGAAGAGCTAAAAGGTACAATACCATGACTGGAACAATACACAAATAACCCACATATAGGAGAAAGAAACTTACGACATTTTGGTCCGACTTGAACCATCAACTACCTACACTCTGAAGTCCTGCAAGAGCAATACAATTTGTATTTCAAAATTAAAGTATATACGTACATAGTATACAATAAACTGAAGACCTATAGATTGGACAGCAAGTGAAGCAAAACTTAAGCTGGTCCTAAAATGTACATACCGTATTGTGTTATACCTGGAGAGGGTTTCAGTGGTCCATGGTCTGATCAATCAGGCTGTTAATGCAAGCTGTAGTTATATTTTTATATTATAAGAATCAAGTACTGTACCTGGTATGAACAGGAATTTATAAAAAAAACATAAAAATGACAAAATAATTCATGAATTAAAAAAAATAAGAATTATAATTGTCTAGTTACAAAAGGATGAATGGTACTAGTATAAGAAATTACAGCACAAGGCAATACAAGTTCTCTGAAGATTATTTCTACACATATGGTTATAAGGAGTTAAGAACAAGGATAATATGTAAAATTCTTGGTAAAACAGCTATGCCTCAAGAAGGAATTGCAGTATACAAGCCTCTCTTCTCCATCATTTGCTTCAGCTAATTCATTGAACACCTCATCTTTGCAGTTCCACTGTCTCTATTTATATATGTCGTGCCATAGAGGTAAAACTTGCAATTTTGGTTTAAATAGCAACGCTCTTCTTGCTGAATAAAGCAAGCGAAAATTTGTGTATGCAATAATTTCGCAAAGATCATTCTGAACGTAATGAAAAAAATGATTTCACTGTGTTTGTTTGTTTGTTTATTATTAAATTCTTGTAAACTTATCTAAAATATATTCAGTTGGATTAGGCTAAATTAAATTGCACTTGTTATAATAAAGTTAGTTAAGTTTTCTAAGGTTCTTTTGGTACAAAATTATTAATTTTTACATTAACATAAATGAAAAAAAATATATATATATACCTTTAAACATACAAGAGAAAAAAAAAAAAATTTTTTTAGAAAGGACTTAATTTTAAATGAGTTCTCGCTAACTGACCAATTTTACCTATTCGGCATGATATATTGGAAACTAACTGCCTTTACTACACAGCATCACAAGCCAGCACTATCCTAAACAATGATAAAAGTCTATCAGTACTTAACTACAACATCAGGTCCTTAAGCAAACACTATGATGACCTCCAGGCACTCCTTGAATCACTAAAGACACCCTTCTCCTGCATTATTCTTATCGAGACCTGGCTAAAACAGGACACAATAGATATCTACCCTCTACCAGGATACACAGCAATCCACAACTGCAGACCATACCAAGTTCGGGGTGGTATTGCAATCTATTACTCTAAAAAATTATCTTGTATCAGCACCAATTGCTTTAGTGATGAATATGGAGAATACATTTTTGCTAATTTTACTGTAAAAAACCTTAAGACGCCTATAACAATCGGTGCCATTTACCGGATACCCCACACTAACATCCCAAACTTCAGTGAGAAATTAAAGGCACTAATAACAAACAGACAAATGAATAAGCACCACCTTCTCTTAGCTGGAGACTTCAACCCCTCATGGAAGGTTCCTTGATTTAGAGAATTGGAACTGTGCTCCAGTTCCCCGAATTAAGCCTGAATGCCTTCCACATCCCCCCCCCCCCCGGGCGCTGTATAATCCTACAGGTTTAGCGCTTCCCCTTTGATTATAATATAATAATAATAATGGAGACTTCAACATCAACCTTGGCCTACTAGATGATCAGCCTGTAACTGATTTCATCAACAATATGAACAACACACTTCTCATACCAACAATAACTAAACCAACCAGGCTCACTGAGACAAGTGCAACCATAATAGACCACATATGGACCAATATACTAGCCCCCCTTAAATCAGGGATAATCACAGATAGCACTACAGACCACTACCCTACCTTCCTCTTGACAAACATTAGTAAACCACCACTTGAATACAATAAAGTCTCATTTAGACTCCATGATGAGGCCTCAATAAGGAAGTTCACAGCTGACCTAGAGACTGTTGACTGGCCTACAGAATTCTCCAAGGCCAATGGTATTGACGACTGGACAGACATTTTTCTTAACAAACTACTTAGACTATACAACAAACATTGTCCTATAAAAACGAAACAGATCACAAACAAACGGCTTGGTTGCCCATGGCTAACCAGCACCATTCTGAAATCCATTGATAAGAAACACCAGTGTGAAAAGCAATATAGACAGGGCTTAATACACAAAGATATTCTTAAACACTCTTCATCAGTCCTCACCAAAGTAATAAAGAAAGCCAAACAACTATACTACTCCAGTAGATTCACTGACACAAGAAGAGATAAAAAAGACCTGGAAAACACTCTCTCACATTCTAGGGACCCACAAACTGAAAAAAACAAGAATATTGTCCTAACTAAACCTAATGAAACACCACTGCAACCCACCGACACATTATTATTATTATTATTATTATAATCAAGGGGGAAGCGCTAAACCCGGCGGATTATACAGCGCCTGGGGGGGGATTTGGAAGGCATTCAGGCTTAATTCGGGTAACTGGAGCACAGATCCAATTCCCTAAATCAAGAGCCCCTCACCAACATCAAGGAACCTTCCTTGAGGGGACCCACCGACACAGCTAACAAGATAAACGACTTCTTCTCAACCATTTATTTATTTATGTATTTATTTATTTCCAATTTGAGCACACATACAGAGATACAAAAAAATACAGATAAGAGCAGCATGCCAAAGCCACTTATACTATGCATAGCATTATGGGCTGGCTTAAAATTAACTTAAGATTAACTAAGCAATGATGAAATCAGTGATAAAACATTAATGTAAACAGATTACTATAAAGCACAAGTGAGTATTACAAAGACAGGTCATATGGTTGCATGCATTGTTGTACATTCAGTCATATGGAGTATTCTGTTAGGTAGTGTATTTAAAAAATAATAAAGTTAGATTGGGTTTTAGGTTTAACATTTATGTGATATAATTGTGAGAAACATTTAAGATATACAATTTATAAGGTTCAGTTATTCAGTATTTATTTGGTTTTGGGTGAGTAAGTGATATTTGAGAAGAGACTTGAATTTATAAACAGGTAGTGTTTCTTTTATATTTACAGGTAATGAATTCCAGATTTTAGGGCCTTTTATGTGCATTGAGTTTTTGCATAGTGTGAGATGGACACGAGGAACATCAAAGAGTGATCTGTGCCTTGTGTTATGGTCATGTGTTCTGTTGAGGTTGGCAAGGAGATGTTTGAGGGGAGGGTTAATATCAGAGTTAAGTGTTCTATGTATGTAATAGGTGCAGTAATAAGTATGGATGTTTTGTATGGTGAGTAGGTTTAGTGTATTGAATATTGGTGGAGTGTGCTGCCTGTAGTGAGAATTTGTTATCATTCTAACTGCAGCCTTTTGTTGGGTAATTAGTGGTCTGAGATGGTTAATTGTTGTTGAGCCCCATGCACAAATTCCATAGGTGAGATAGGGGTAAATAAGAGAGTGATATAGGGCCAGGAGGGCTGACTGTGGAGCATAGTACCGTATCTTCGATAGTATGCCTACAGTCTTGGAAATTTTCCTAGAAATTTGTTGTATATGTGTATGAAATTTGAGTCTATTATCAAGGTGGATTCCTAAGAATTTTCCCTCTGTTAGCTTTGTGATAGGTGATCCATTTATCATTATGTTAAGAGGGACATCTGTAGCTCTGTTACCAAACTGAATGAAGTAGGTTTTGTCAATGTTTAGTGTAAGTTTGTTAGTCCTCATCCAGGTAGATATTTTCTGTAATTCGGTATTTACAGTATTGGCTAGCGTGACTGGGCTCGGGTGGGAGAAGACGTATGTAGTGTCATCTGCAAATAGTGTGGGTTTGAGTAATTGCGAAGCATTTGGTAGGTCATTTATGTATAGGAGAAAGAGAAGAGGGCCAAGGACACTTCCCTGTGGGACACCAACTGTAATTGGTTGTGCAGAAGAGTTTGTCCCATTTGCGTACACATATTGGCTTCTGTTGCTGAGGTATGACTTGAGGTAGTTGAGGGAGTGCCCTCTTATACCATAGTGTGACAATTTTACGTGGAGCAAGTCATGGTCAACTGTATCAAAAGCTTTACGTAGGTCAATGAAGATCCCCAGTGGGACTTCTTTTTTCTCTATTGCAGTGTATATATGTTCTAGCATGTGTATAATAGCATCATTAGTATTTTTATTAGGCCTGAATCCAAATTGGCAGGGGTTGAGTATGTTTTGGGAGATAAGGTAGGAGTAGATTCGTTTATGAATTAATTTTTCGAAGATTTTTGAGAGAGGGTGTAAGTTGGATATTGGCCTATAGTTATTCAACTCTGTTTGGTCTCCTCCTTTGTGGATCGGGGTGACCCTTGCTATTTTGAGTACTGTAGGGAAGGTGGAGGATTCAATGGATTTGTTAAAGAGTGTTGCAATGATTGGTGATAGCACTTGTGACACTTTTTTGTATATAAAGGGTGGTAAGGTATTTAAATCTCCTGCCTTGTTTTTTAGTGCGTTGATAATAAGGGAGACTTCGTATGGGTTAGTCGGAGCTAGGAACAGTGTGTTTGGGTAGTTGCCGGTGAGGTAGTCATTTGGTGGGGTATCTGAGCTTGGGATTTTATTGGCAAGGTTTTGTCCTATAGTGGAGAAGAAATCATTGAGTCTGTTTGCTGTTTCTGTTGGTGGGAGTTGGGGTTCATCTGATTTTGCTAATTTTATTTCGCTATTTCGTGATATCTTTTTTGTTCCCAGAATTTCTGATAGAGTTTTCCAGGTCTTTTTTATATCACCTCGTAAGTTGGATAATCTGTTCTCATAATACAATTTTTTTGCCCTTCTTATCAGGCTGGTTAGGATTGACGAGTAACGTTTTGTTTGGTCTCTGGTTATGTGACCCATTCTGTACTGTTTTTCATATTGGTGTTTTGTATTTATGGATTTGAGAATGCTGGGTGTTAGCCAGGGACTGTTCAGTCTCTTAGCTGTCATCTGTTTAGTTTTTTTAGGGCAGTGCTTGTTATAGAGGTATTGGGTCTTTTTTATAAAATTATTAATACATTCGTCAATATCTGTATAGATTTCTAGCTCAGTGTGCCAGTCAATGTTTGCTACTGCTGTTGTGAAGTTATTAATGGCTGCCTCATTGTGAAGTCTGAAGATGACTTTAGTAGTGTCTTGGGGTAGTTTACCAAGAGCTGTTATGAGGAAAGTAGGGTAGTGGTCTGTGGTATTATCTGTAATTATGCCTGATTTTAAAGGGGATATGGTGTTGGTCCAGATGTGGTCAAGTAGGGAAACACTAGTCTCTGTAACTCTTGTAGGTTTTGTTACTGTTGGTAGCAACATACAGTTACTCATTGTGTTTGTGAATTCAGTAACGTGTGGGTCCTGGTCTTGCAGGAGATTTATATTGAAGTCACCTGAGAGTAGTAAGTGATCTTTTTTCATGCGTGCATCAGTTATCATACTTCCTAGGTTTTGACTAAATTGGCTAATGTTTGACTGTGGAACTCTGTAGATGTTTATCAATGTGAGAGGTTTTTGTAGGTATTTGGATTTGAATTTGGCTATTATATATTCCCCATGTTCATCCCTTGTGCAAGTATTAGTGATACATTCTAGTTGGTCTGAGTAGTATATGGCTGTGCCACCCCCTTGTTGGTCTGGCCTACAGTTGTGTATGGCTGTGTAACCAGGAATGGCATAGACATCTGTACTATCAGGCTTTAGCCAGGTTTCAGTTAGTGTAATGATGGAGAATACACTAGACCTCATCTTCACTAACAATGATGATCTGATAAGAAATATCACCATATCAAAAACAATATACTCAGATCACAACATAATTGAGGTTCAGTCATGTATGCGCGGAGCCCCAGACCGACATAAGGAGATTAGTCACGAGGGAGCATTCACCAAATTCAACTTCAATAACAAAAACATAAAGTGGGACCAAGTAAACCAAGTCCTAACCGATATAAGCTGGGAAGATATACTAAGCAACACAGACCCCAACTTATGCCTAGAACAGATTAACTCGGTAGCACTCGATGTATGCACAAGGCTTATTCCTCTAAGAAAAAGGAGGAGTAGATGTAAAACAGAAAGAGACAGGCGCTCCCTTTACAGGCGACGGAAAAGAAAAACAGAGCGGCTAAAAGAGGTCAATATATCTGAAATGCGTAGGGAGACACTGGTCAGAGAAATAGCAAGCATCAAACTTAAGCTAAAAGAATCCTTTAGGAGTCAGGAATCGCGGGAAGAACTAAAAGCCATAAATGAAATCGAAAGAAACCCAAAGTATTTCTTCTCCTATGCCAAATCAAAATCGAGAACAACGTCCAGTATTGGGCCCCTACTTAAACAAGATGGGTCCTACACAGATGACAACAAGGAAATGAGTGAGCTACTCAAGTCCCAATATGACTCAGTTTTTAGCAAGCCTCTAACCAGACTGAGAGTCGAAGATCAAAATGAATTTTTTATGAGAGAGCCACAAAATTTGATTAACACAAGCCTATCCGATGTTATCCTGACGCCAAATGACTTCGAACAGGCGATAAATGACATGCCCATGCACTCTGCCCCAGGGCCAGACTCATGGAACTCTGTGTTCATCAAGAACTGCAAGAAGCCCCTATCACGAGCCTTTTCCATCCTATGGAGAGGGAGCATGGACACGGGGGTCGTCCCTCAGTTACTAAAAACAACAGACATAGCCCCACTCCACAAAGGGGGCAGTAAAGCAACAGCAAAGAACTACAGACCAATAGCACTAACATCCCATATCATAAAAATCTTTGAAAGGGTCCTAAGAAGCAAGATCACCACGCATCTAGAAACCCATCAGTTACACAACCCAGGGCAACATGGGTTTAGAACAGGTCGCTCCTGTCTGTCTCAACTATTGGACCACTACGACAAGGTCCTAAATGCACTAGAAGACAAAAAGAATGCAGATGTAATATATACAGACTTTGCAAAAGCCTTCGACAAGTGTGACCATGGCGTAATAGCGCACAAAATGCGTGCTAAAGGAATAACAGGAAAAGTCGGTCGATGGATCTATAATTTCCTCACTAACAGAACACAGAGAGTAGTCGTCAACAGAGTAAAGTCCGAGGCAGCTACGGTGAAAAGCTCTGTTCCACAAGGCACTGTACTCGCTCCCATATTGTTCCTCATCCTTATATCCGACATAGACAAGGATGTCAGCCACAGCACCGTGTCTTCCTTTGCAGATGACACCCGAATCTGCATGACAGTGTCTTCCATTGCAGACACTGCAAAGCTCCAGGCAGACATCAACCAAATCTTTCAGTGGGCTGCAGAAAACAATATGAAGTTCAACGATGAGAAATTTCAATTACTCAGATATAGTAAACATGAGGAAATTAAATCTTCATCAGAGTACAAAACAAATTCTGGCCACAAAATAGAGGGAAACACCAACGTCAAAGACCTGGGAGTGATCATGTCGGAGGATCTCACCTTCAAGGACCATAACATTGTATCAATCGCATCTGCTAGAAAAATGACAGGATGGATAATGAGAACCTTCAAAACTAGGGAGGCCAAGCCCATGATGACACTCTTCAGGTCACTTGTTCTATCTAGGCTGGAATATTGCTGCACACTAACAGCACCTTTCAAGGCAGGTGAAATTGCCGACCTAGAAAATGTACAGAGAACTTTCACGGCGCGCATAACGGAGATAAAACACCTCAATTATTGGGAGCGCTTGAGGTTCCTAAACCTGTATTCCCTGGAACGCAGGAGGGAGAGATACATGATTATATACACCTGGAAAATCCTAGAGGGACTAGTACCGAACTTGCACACGAAAATCACCCACTACGAAAGCAAAAGACTTGGCAGACGATGCACCATCCCCCCAATGAAAAGCAGGGGTGTCACTAGCACGTTAAGAGACCATACAATAAGTGTCAGGGGCCCGAGACTGTTCAACTGCCTCCCAGCACACATAAGGGGGATTACCAACAGACCCCTGGCAGTCTTCAAGCTGGCACTGGACAAGCACCTAAAGTCAGTTCCGGATCAGCGGGGCTGTGGCTCGTATGTTGGTTTGCGTGCAGCCAGCAGCAACAGCCTGGTTGATCAGGCGCTGATCCACCAGGAGGCCTGGTCACAGACCGGGCCGCGGGGGCGTTGACCCCCGAAACTCTCTCCAGGTAAACATATTGGCATGTAAGGAATTTAGTAATGCTATGAGGTCATCGTAATGCTTGCTTAAAGATCTGATATTGTAGTTAAAGATAGTTATGTTGTTGTTGGCACTGAGAAGTGCCTTTGATTGTTCTGCAGTGTAGTAATTACAGTAACTGTTTGATTCATTTAAGTCATTAAATAAGAGGTTGGTATCAGGATCAATGCTTGTAATCATAAGATTTGTAGTGAATCTATAGTTAGAATTAAGTATAAAACAAAGTAAATAGTCTTAAGCTAAAAAATAGCACCTGAATTATTTAACAAATGTAAAATAATGAGCTAAGGTAGTTTTAAAAGGGACTAATACAAATAAAGTGATGATCAAATAATGGAGCTTGGGAATATGATAGTAGGTAGTACTATAAAGGTAATTCTTTAAAGTTAGAATTATAGTATAAAATTATAATATAAAAGGGACTAATATAAGTTGTGGTGAACAATAAAGTGGTAATCAAATAAATGAGCTTTGGAATATAATAACAAAATTGTGAACTTATTCTACTTTAGCACCTGAGAATAGCACCTTGATTATTTTAACAATTGTGAATATATAAACTAGGGTAGTTATATAAAGCTAAAATAAAGGAGAAAATATATAAGGGACTAAAATTAAGTAATGGTAAACAAAGTTAAATGGACAGATGGTCACTATGAAATAATATTGGTTTAGGAGTAAGATTTGATTTGTAATATTAAATAAATTGAGCAGTTTATTGCACAATACCAAACCAAACCAAACCAAACCAAGCTCTCTGGAGTTTACCTGGAGAGAGTTTCGGGGGTCAACGCCCCCGCGGCCCGGTCTGTGACCAGGCCTCCTGGTGGATCAGCGCCTGATCAACCAGGCTGTTGCTGCTGGCTGCACGCAAACCAACGTACGAGCCACAGCCCGGCTGATCAGGAACTGACTTTAGGTGCTTGTCCAGTGCCAGCTTGAAGACTGCCAGGGGTCTGTTGGTAATCCCCCTTATGTGTGCTGGGAGGCAGTTGAACAGTCTCGGGCCCCTGACACTTATTGTATGGTCTCTTAACGTGCTAGTGACACCCCTGCTTTTCATTGGGGGGATGGTGCATCGTCTGCCAAGTCTTTTGCTTTCGTAGTGAGTGATTTTCGTGTGCAAGTTCGGTACTAGTCCCTCTAGGATTTTCCAGGTGTATATAATCATGTATCTCTCCCTCCTGCGTTCCAGGGAATGCAGGTTTAGAAACCTCAAGCGCTCCCAGTAATTGAGGTGTTTTATCTCCGTTATGCGCGCCGTGAAAGTTCTCTGTACATTTTCTAGGTCGTCAATTTCACCTGCCTTGAAAGGTGCTGTTAGAGTGCAGCAATATTCCAGCCTAGATAGAACAAGTGACCTGAAGAGTGTCATCATGGGCTTGGCCTCCCTAGTTTTGAAGGTTCTCATTATCCATCCTGTCATTTTTCTAGCAGATGTGATTGATACAATGTTATGGTCCTTGAAGGTGAGAACCTCCAACATAATCACTCCCAGGTCTTTGACGTTGGTGTTTCGCTCTATTTTGTGGCCAGAATTTGTTTTGTACTCTGATGAAGATTTAATTTCCTCATGTTTACCATATCTGAGTAATTGAAATTTCTCATCGTTGAACTTCATATTGTTTTCTGCAGCCCACTGAAAGATTTGGTTGATGTCCGCCTGGAGCCTTGCAGTGTCTGCAATGGAAGACACTGTCATGCAGATTCGGGTGTCATCTGCAAAGGAAGACACGGTGCTGTGGCTGACATCCTTGTCTATGTCGGATATGAGGATGAGGAACAAGATGGGAGCTAGTACTGTGCCTTGTGGAACAGAGCTTTTCACCGTAGCTGCCTCGGACTTTACTCTGTTGACGACTACTCTCTGTGTTCTGTTAGTGAGGAAATTATAGATCCATCGACCGACTTTTCCTGTTATTCCTTTAGCGCGCATTTTGTGCGCTATTACGCCATGGTCACACTTGTCGAAGGCTTTTGCAAAGTCTGTATATATTACATCTGCATTCTTTTTGTCTTCTAGTGCATTTAGGACCTTGTCGTAGTGATCCAGTAGTTGAGACAGACAGGAGCGACCTGTTCTAAACCCATGTTGCCCTGGGTTGTGTAACTGATGGGTTTCTAGATGGGTGGTGATCTTGCTTCTTAGGACCCTTTCAAAGATTTTTATGATATGGGATGTTAGTGCTATTGGTCTGTAGTTCTTTGCTGTTGCTTTACTGCCCCCTTTGTGGAGTGGGGCTATGTCTGTTGTTTTTAGTAACTGAGGGACGACCCCCGTGTCCATGCTCCCTCTCCATAGGATGGAAAAGGCTCGTGATAGGGGCTTCTTGCAGTTCTTGATGAACACAGAGTTCCATGAGTCTGGCCCTGGGGCAGAGTGCATGGGCATGTCATTTATCGCCTGTTCGAAGTCATTTGGCGTCAGGATAACATCGGATAGGCTTGTGTTAATCAAATTTTGTGGCTCTCTCATAAAAAATTCAGTTTGATCTTCGACTCTCAGTCTGGTTAGCGGCTTGCTAAAAACTGAGTCATATTGGGACTTGAGTAGCTCACTCATTTCCTTGCTGTCATCTGTGTAGGACCCATCTTGTTTAAGTAGGGGCCCAATACTGGGCGTTGTTCTCGATTTTGATTTGGCATAGAAGAAATACTTTGGGTTTCTTTCGATTTCATTTATAGCTTTTAGTTCTTCCCGCGATTCCTGACTCCTAAAGGATTCTTTTAGCTTAAGTTCGATGCTTGCTATTTCTCTGACCAGTTGGTACTAGCTAGCAAAAGATAGTTTTGGTACCTGGAGTTTACCTGGAGAGAGTTTCGGGGGTCAATGCCCCCGCGGCCCGGTCTGTGACCAGGCCTCCTGGTGGATCAGCGCCTGATCAACCAGGCTGTTGCTGCTGGCTGCACGCAAACCAACGTACGAGCCACAGCCCGGCTGATCAGGAACTGACTTTAGGTGCTTGTCCAGTGCCAGCTTGAAGACTGCCAGGGGTCTGTTGGTAATCCCCCTTATGTGTGCTGGGAGGCAGTTGAACAGTCTCGGGCCCCTGACACTTATTGTATGGTCTCTTAACGTGCTAGTGACACCCCTGCTTTTCATTGGGGGGATGGTGCATCGTCTGCCAAGTCTTTTGCTTTCGTAGTGAGTGATTTTCGTGTGCAAGTTCGGTACTAGTCCCTCTAGGATTTTCCAGGTGTATATAATCATGTATCTCTCCCTCCTGCGTTCCAGGGAATACAGGTTTAGAAACCTCAAGCGCTCCCAGTAATTGAGGTGTTTTATCTCCATTATGCGCGCCGTGAAAGTTCTCTGTACATTTTCTAGGTCGGCAATTTCACCTGCCTTGAAAGGTGCTGTTAGAGTGCAGCAATATTCCAGCCTAGATAGAACAAGTGACCTGAAGAGTGTCATCATGGGCTTGGCCTCCCTAGTTTTGAAGGTTCTCATTATCCATCCTGTCATTTTTCTAGCAGATGCGATTGATACAATGTTATGGTCCTTGAAGGTGAGATCCTCCGACATAATCACTCCCAGGTCTTTGACGTTGGTGTTTCGCTCTATTTTGTGGCCAGAATTTGTTTTGTACTCTGATGAAGATTTAATTTCCTCATGTTTACCATATCTGAGTAATTGAAATTTCTCATCGTTGAACTTCATATTGTTTTCTGCAGCCCACTGAAAGATTTGGTTGATGTCCGCCTGGAGCCTTGCAGTGTCTGCAATGGAAGACACTGTCATGCAGATTCGGGTGTCATCTGCAAAGGAAGACACGGTGCTGTGGCTGACATCCTTGTCTATGTCGGATATGAGGATGAGGAACAAGATGGGAGCGAGTACTGTGCCTTGTGGAACAGAGCTTTTCACCGTAGCTGCCTCGGACTTTACTCTGTTGACGACTACTCTCTGTGTTCTGTTAGTGAGGAAAAAAGTAATTTGAATATACACTAATTGCATACACAATGAAAAGTGACTAAAAAACAAGTAGTGATAAACAAAATTAAATGGACAGGTAAGAATAATGAATATTATTAATTTGGAGTAAGATTTGACTTGCAATTTAAAATTATGAGCAATTAATAGCAGTAAGAAAGAAGTATAGAGTATTGGAGGTAGTTGGCATTAGCTAGTGATGAAAAATAATAAAAATAATAATGCACAATATAATAGTAAGGTACACTATATGCACCACACGTATATATGTATTAAGGGCACTTATCTAATCTGTTACAGAAATGTCAGCTTTTCTAAGGAAGGTAGAGAAATCATGTTCGTTTGAGATGGTATATTGTTGTCCTGTTGATGTTTTCCTTACTAGTATTTTCCCATCTCGCGTGAAACACTGATGTATTTTGTTTTCCTGTTTAAGTTTTCTCAGCCTGAACAGAAGGTTTTGACGTTTTTTTGTTACACTCATTTATGTACACTCCATTTTTCATTGTAATTGCTGATTTAATTAGGTCCTTTCTTTTATCGTATGAATGAAGTCGGATCATTATACTGTGTTTACTTCCTGGTTTTCCTAGCAAACGTGTTTTTTTTTATTTTTATTTATTTCCAATTTGAGCACACATACAGAGGTACAAAAAAATACAGATAAGAGCAGCATGCCAAAGCCACTTATACTATGCATAGCATTACGGGCTGGCTTAAAATTAACTTAAGATTAACTAAGCAATGATGAAATCAGTGATAAAACATTAATGTAAACAGATTACTATAAAGCACAAGTGAGTATTACAAAGACAGGTCATATGGTTGCATTCAGTTAGGTAGTGATTCTGATGACTTGTACGTGGTTCTGTATTATCCTGATAGCAGTTTCTTTGCACTGTGCTTGTGTTTTGTCACTAGGAATGTGTGGACTGTTTATTATAACTGCATCAGACAACTTATCTTGTTCAGTTTTGTCGTCTTGGAAATCAAGGTATTCATTTAGTCGAGTGTGCATGTTCTGATTCCGGCCTTGATTGCTTCTTCAACCTTCATATTTATTGTTGTTATTTGCTCAGTGTGACTGGCTATAGCTGCTTTTAGAGTATTTTCTGTGTCAACACTTCCCGATGTAATCTTCTCTTCAAGGTTTTGGATCTTGTTCTCGAGGTTGGTTATCTTGGATTCTCGTCGCTCGAGTGTTGCTTTGATATCTTTGATTTCATTTTCTAGAGCAACGATGTAGTCCTTGATATTGTCAGGAATAATCATACCTGAGTTATCATGGGTGAATCCTTTGAAGGGAGTGGAGTTGGAGGGGGAGTCAGCCTGTTTGTTGTTGTTCCCTGGGTGGCGGCGGTGAGGGGGGTTGATGATACACCGGCGTCCTGCTGGGTAGACAAGTTGAGTTCAAGGGTCCTTGCTATTATTCTGTTATTACTGGTGTTGTTTCTTCTGCGATATCCTTTCATAGTATCACTGAAGTAGATACTGTGTAGCAATGGAGAAGGCTTGTTTTCTCGGAGCTTGGGTTAAGTGGTTGTTTGGCAGCGGAGGCAGTGTTTGGGTTAGCAGGGCTGTCTTCCTTAGATCTTCTAATTTTGTCAAGATTTGGGTTACATTCTTAGTATTCTTGGGTCATGTTGTGGTCTACGTGGGTTCATGTAGTTGAACTTTCACTTACCTAACAGAATACTCCATTCTACTGAATTTACAACAATGCATGCAACCATATGACCTGTCTTTGTAATACTCACTTGTGCTTTATAGTAATCTGTTTACATTAATGTTTTTCACTGATTTCATCATTGCTTAGTTAATCTTAAGTTAATTTTAAGCCAGCCCGTAATGCTATGCATAGTATAAGTGGCTTTGGCATGCTGCTCTTATCTGTATTTTTTTGTACCTCTGTATGTGTGCTCAAATTATAAATAAAATAAAATAAATAAAAAAAGAAGAGCTGGTAGGATACCGTTGCTGCCGCTGCCGCCGCCGCCGCCGCCTTCCTTCCATAGGTTCTAATCTCGCCAATAAAATCCCACGTACCAATGCCCATGCCGGGGACTACCTAGATGGGAATTTCCCAAATTCCTTCTATCTTGCTCCAACTGAGCCCACGGAAGTCACCGAGATTATAAAGTCACTTAAAAATAACTCAGGGAATCTGTCTCATGTCCCACCATTATTGTACAAGAGAGTGGCCCATGTCCTCTCGCATACTATCTCATTGCTTTTTAACAAGTCACTAGAAGCTAGCACCTTCCCGAAACTACTCAAGACGGCAAGGGTTACACCAATACATAAAGGTGGTGACCCTACAGATTTAAACAACTATAGGCCAATATCAAACTTACCATTGCTATCCAAAATCTTTGAGAAACTCGTGCACAGGAGACTATATTAATTTATAACGTCACAAAACATACTCAACCCCTGCCAATTTGGATTCAGGAAAATAAAAGCACTAATGATGCAATTATAAAAATGCTAGATCTGCTTTACACAGCATTGGAAAATAAGGAATATCCACTAAGAATTTTTATTGACCTAAGAAAAGCTTTTGACACAGTAGACCATGGCATGCTACTCCACAAACTTGACCATTATGGTATAAGAGGCCATGCGCTTGCATATTTCAAATCTTACCTTACTAATAGGTATCAGTATGTTACCATTAAAGACACAGCGTCAACAACACAGCCACTTGATACTGGAGTTCCGCAGGGAAGTGTCCTTGGTCCCCTGCTCTTCCTCATATACATCAATGATCTTCCAAACGTATCTCGACACCTGAAACCCATTCTCTTTGCTGACGACACGACTTATGTCATCTCTCACCCTAATCTTGCCACCCTCAACACCATTGTTAACGAGGAGCTGATCAAAATATCGACTTGGATGACAGCCAATAAACTTACGCTTAACGCTGACAAAACCTACTACATTATGTTTGGTAGCAGAGCAGGAGATGCGCAAATTAACATTAAGATCGACAACACTCTAATTACCAGGCATAATAAGGGCAAATTCCTAGGCCTATACCTCGACAACAACCTGAACTTCAGCACCCATATCCAACACATAACCAAAAAAGTATCCAAAACGGTTAGGATCCTCTCCAAGATACGATACTACGTGCCGCAAACTGCCCTTCTCACACTATACCCTTCACTTATATATCCATACCTCACCTATGTTATCTGTGCTTGGGGTTCAACTGCAGCAACACACCTAAAGCCAATAATAACCCAACTAAAAGCCGCAGTAAGAATAATCACTAAATCCCATCCCTGGCAACACCCCCCCTCCCCACTCTTCATAGATCTAAACTTACTCCCTGTTCAGTACATCCACACTTACTACTGTGCAATCTATATCTACATGACCTTAAATTCCAATATTAACCTTGACCTAAAACGCTTTCTTGATAGTTGTGACAGAACCCACAGGCACAACACCAGACACAAACATCTCTATGACATTCCCCGTGTCCGACTAAACCTTTACAAAAATTCAATGTATGTCAAAGGCCCTAAAATCTGGAACACCCTACCTGAAAATTCCAAAACTGCAGACACATTCATCACCTTCAAAACTACCATCAGAAAACATCTTATCTCCCTGATACACCCTGTCAACTAATAATACGAATACCACCTGGTGGTTCACACTTATACTCACTCACCCATTTGACCATAAACAGAAATATCAATCTCAATCTCAAAATAATGAATCTTAACTAGTCAAAAGTTGGCCTGTGATACTCCAATACTGAAACTATGTATAGTGCCAAAACAAAAGCATTCACATTGCTAAACTCACAACTAGTATTTAGTCACTTAGCCATAGTTAGTTAGTTTAATATGTTTATTATGCACCCCATACCCATCCTGTGGGCGGTAGTCAAAAGATTACAGAGGTACATAATTGGTCCAGGGACTGGACTCCAAAGTTTTGATAGCTGAGCAAGTTACAGAGGTAATGAACTCACAATTTACAAAGGTAATGAACTCACAATTTACAAAGGTAATGAACTCACAATTTACAAAGGTAATGAACTCCAGGTAAGTCTGGTCACAATCATGACAAGTTACAAAGGTATTTACAGATTACAGAGGTACGTAATGGGTCCAGGGACTGGGCCCCCAAAGTTTTGATAGCCGAACTAGGTACAAAGGTAATGAGCTCACAAGTTACAAAGGTAATGAATTCTGTAGAATGGTTACTTACGTTTATACTTTGGCTACAATCATGAACAAATTATTGCTCATTACTCTATAATTTGTTCATGACTTAGCCATAATACCAACTTATCTCATAATTCTGTAACATTTTAAAACCTAAGATTTAATATAAGTCTGCCCGAAATGCCTAGCCATGCTAGGTGTTCTAGTGGTACACTCTGTAATTATTATTTTACTACATGTAAACCACACAATAACCAAATTCTGTAAACTCAGCATTGTAATACTTATAGAGAATATATCATATGTATGTCATACTCCACTCCTACAGTCTAGTCTAGGCAGATGGATGCCAACCAGGAGGAAGTGAGCAGCCAGGGAAATGGCACGGCTGGCACTACTAGGAGAGGCAAGTGCCGGTCGTGCTCACAGCTTCATTGTCTCAACTCTAATGGCTTCCTCCGTAAACACGGTAGTTGCCCTGGTTCAGGATGTCCTCCTGTGGAAAGTGATGATCCAGATCCACCTCAGGCACCTGAACCCACTCCAACAGACCTCATCTCATCAGATATCTTGGAAGCAATTAAATCAACAAGTAC